>NC_043702.1:90996266-91190733 GCF_006229205.1 Suricata suricatta | reverse complement strand
GCATTTCTGTATCTCTTGGGTAAATCCCTAGCAGGGCTATTGCTGGGTCATAGGGGAGTTCTATGGATAGTTTTTTGAGGAACCTCCACACTGTTATCCAGAGCAGCTGCACCAGTTTACATTCCCACCAACAGTGTAGGAGGGTGCTTGATCATGGGGTGGTGAATTCACATCAATGTTGGTCATTAAAGCCTACTAAAAAGTAATAATAATTAAAAATAAAATAAATGATTAATGAGAAAAAAAATTACCCTAGTATTTTATCAAGAATGCTAATCTATGTTTGGTGACAAATGTTAACTAAATTTATTGTAGTGATCGTTTTCATAATATATGCAATTATCAAACCATTATGCAAGACAACTGAAACTAACATAATGTTATACATCAATTATGTCTCAATTTTTTTAAAAAAAATGCTCATTATTCCCCAGGAAGAACAGATAGCCATATCAGGCTACAAGGTTCTGCCCCAATTTAGATTTAGGACAACTTTTTTTCTTACATTTACAGGGGACATTTTGTTCCTTGCTAAGAAATTTGGGTTACACCTTCTGGACAAGAGGAAATTATTGAAAGATCTTGAGCAGGGATGTGGCATGATCAGATTTATATTCAAAACGGCACTCTCTCCAGTGTTAGATATTGATTAAAATGGATGAGACTGGAATCAGTTGGGAAAACTATAGTAGTTAATTTAATTAACTCCAACTTAATTTAATAAACATCCACTCTGTACCAGGCCTTTTGCTCAGTCTCTGTCCCACTTCTCAGCTGAGTGGAGGAGATGGAGACACAAGCCTGGCTCTAGGACTAGCTGTGCAACTCTAAGCAAGTTAGTTTTTATCTCTGCTTCCTCGTCAGTGGAATGGGGACAATGATAGGATCCTTCTCAGAGAAAGGTTATAATGAGGGGCATTTGTGTAGCTCAGTCAGTTGAGCGTCTGACTCCTGATTTTGGCTCAAGTCGTGATCTCATACTTTGTGAGTTCAATCACCACATCACGCTCTGCACTGATAGAGTGGGGCCTGCATGGAATTCTCTCTCTCCTACTCTCTCTCTGACCCTCCTCTGTTCTCTCTCAAAAATGAATAAATAAACTTAAAAAAAAGACTTAAAAAACCTTAAAATTGGACATGAAAGAGAGGCCATCACTACAGATCTTACAGAAATAAAAAGAATTGTATTTAAAAAAGCATGAGCAATTATATGCTAATGAATTAAATAACCTAAATGAAATGGAGACATTCCTAGAAAGATGACAGAAACTGACTCAAAAAAAAAGAACATCTGAATACACCTGTAACAAGTAAAGGGGTTAAACTAATAATGTTAAAATTTCTCACAAAGAAAAGTCTAGGACCAGATGACTTCACTGGTAAATTTTACCAAAAATTTTAAAAAGAATTACAACCATTTCAATCCATCACAAACTGTATGAAAAAATACAAATGAAGGAAACACTTTCTAATTATTCCATGAAACCAGCATTACGCTGACACCAAAACCAAACCAAGTAATCACAAGAAAACTACAGATTAATATCCCTTATGAATATAGATGCAACTTTCCCCAATCTAGCAACATATAAAAAGAATCATATACTATAACCTGGGATTTACGCCAGGAACACGAGGTTTTTCCACACACCAAAAAAAAAAAAATTCAATCAATATAAAATACCATATTAATAAAATAAAGAAAAAACTACAATATGATCTCAATAGATTCAGAAAAGTACTAAACAAGATCCACCAGCCTTTAATGATAAAAACACTCAATAATTAGAAGAAGAGAGCTTCCTCAACCTGATAAAGAGCATCTATGAAAAATCTACAAGTAACCAACATTGATACACTTAATGGTGAACTGAAAAGTTCTGCTCTCACCATTTCCATTCAGTGATGCACTGGAGATGATTCTGGCCAGGGCAATTAGGGAATAAAAATAAATAAAAAGATTCCATACTGTAAAGGAAGAAGCATAATTATATCAAATGACATGATCTTGTACATAGAAAATCCTAAAGAATCTACAAATAAACTATTAGGGCTAATAAACAGATTGAGCAAGATTATAGAAAACAAAATAAATATATATAAATTGATTGTATTTCTATATACTAGCAATGAAAAATCTGTAAAAATAATCCACATTATAAATTTCATTTCATTTATAATAGCATTCAAAAGAATAAAATATTTAGGAATAAATTCAACTAAAGAAGTTCAAGGCTTGGACACTAACCTATAAAACATTGCTAAAGAAAATTAAAGACCTACATAAATGAAAAGACATCCCAGGGTACCTGGGTGGCTCAGTCAGTTAAGTCTGACTTTGGCTCAGGTCATGATCTCAAGTTCATGAGTTCGAGCCCCACATCAGGTTCTGTGATGACACCTCAGGGCCTGAAGCCAGCTTCAGATTCCGTATCTCCCTCTCTCTGTCTCTCCCCTGCTCATACTCTCTCTCTTTCTCTCAAAAATAAATAAACATAAAAAAAAAGATGAAAAGACATCCCATGTTCATCAAAGAGTGAATTTGTTGTGATGAGCAGTAGGTGATGCATGGAAGTGTTAATCACTATACTGGACCCCTGAAACTAATATTACACTGTATGTTAACTAACTGAAATTTAAATGAAACCTTAAAAAAAAATATCCCAAGTTCATTGATTGGAAAACTCCATACTGTTAAATGGCAGTAGTCCCACAATGACCTACAGATTCAATGCAATCCCTATCAAAAACCCAGGTGCCTTTTTTTTCTATTGCAGGAATTGGCAAGCCAATCCTAAAATTCATATAAAATCTACAGACCCAGAATAACCAAAACTAATGTAAAAAGAAGAACAAAGTTGAAGGACCCACACTTCTAATTTCAAAACTTTCTACACAGCTACGATAGTCAAAACTGTGTAGTAGTAGCATAGGGCAGATATAAAGATCAACTGATTTTAAGCAGAGGTGCCAATGCAATTAAGTGAGGAAAGAACAGTCTTTTCAACTTATAGCAGGGAAATAACTGGATATCCACATGCCAAAAAAAAAAAAAAAACACACACACACTAAGTTGTACCGCTTATTTATACCTCACATAAAAATTAACCCCCAAGAGATCAAAGACCTAAATGGACAAATGAAAACTACAAACACTTAGAAGAAAAAAAAGTTGTAAATCTTTGTGACCTTGGGTTAGGCAATAACTTCTTAAATGTGACACCAAAAGCATAAGGAATGAAAGTCCCTTAATGAAATTGGACTTCATCAAAATTAAAAACTTTTGCACTTCATATATACTTCTAGTAAAATGAAAATATTCACAGAATGAAGAAAACATCTATAAATATATGCCTGATAAACCTCTAGTATTCAGAAAATATTTTAAAACTCTTACAATTCACCTATAAAAAGAAAATACATGGGCTTGAATAGATAAAAGGTTCTGAATAGATATTTCTCCAAAAACATAAAAATCACCAATGAACACATGAAAAGACACTCAAAATAATTATTCATTAGAGAAATGTAAAATAAACCCACAGTGAGATATTATTTTATATCCACTATGATGGCTATAATTAAAGAGACAGACAATAACAAGTGTTGATGAGGATTTGGAGAAATTGGAACCCTCATACATTTCTGGTCAGAATGCAGAATGCTGCAACCACTGTGAAAAGTAGCTCCTTCAAATGTTAAACGTGGACTTAGCAGATGACCCAGCAATTCCACTGCTAAGTATATATCCAAGAAAAGGGGAAACATGTTCATGCAAACACTTGTACAAAAATGTTCAGAGGAGGGGTGCCGGGGTGGCTTAGTCAGTTAAGCATCTGGCTCTTGATTTCTATTCTGGTCATGATGTCACAGTCATGAGATCTGCGCTTACCGTGCAGAGCCTGCTTGGGATTCTCTCTCACCCACTGGCTTTCTGCCCCTCCTCAACTCATGCTTTCTCTCACTCTCAAAATAAATAAATATGGTACATCTATACAATGGAATATTACTCCACTTAAAGAGGAGACTACTGATTTAGGCTATGACGTGAATGACCTTGAAAACAGTACACTAAACAAAAGATGGCAACATATTACATGATTCCATTTACATAAAATGTCTGGAACAGGTAATTCCATAGACACACAGGGTAAATTAGCTCACCCTAGGAAGGGGAGAAAGAGGGAATGGGGAGTGCCTACTAATGGGTATGGAATTAACTTTGGTATAAGAATGTTATGGAGTTAGATGATGGGGATGATTACACAAATTCATAAGTATATTAAAATGCACTGAATTATACACTTTTAAAAGGTATATTTTGTATTATGTGAATTACAGCTCAAAAACTGGTGAAGGGATCTCCTCTATCTCCAAATCCTAATCTTTTCTAGAGGCAACTAAAGTTATTTGTTTCTTCGGTACAATTCCTGAAATAGACTGCATATATGCAAACATTCATTTGTGTGTCTATACATTCCTTCTTAAAAACAGAAATATGAGCATAGTGGATACATTGTCCTAGACTTTTTCCCTCTTTTTAATATAACTTCAACATCATTCCACTTTACAATATAACTCAGTGTTTATTCCATTTCAACATACATAAGTATTCCTCATTCCTCTTTATTTTCTAAATATACTATAATTTAGTTTGCTAGCCTTCTGCTTACAAATAGCTGCAACTAATTTCCATATATATATATTTCCATTACAAGTGTATTAGTGGGACACACTTCTAGAAGTAAAATTTCTGGTTGAAAATCTGTTTTTCTTATTTTATTTTAATAGACTGCCATTATTGATTTCATATCTCTCTTTCTTAATAAATTATGAATTCTCTGAGGACAGAGAACATTTCGGTTTGTTGGCCAGCATAATCTAGATTCTAACACATTGCTTGACATACTGCTTTATATATTTGTAGATGGACCAACCTTTGTACTTTGTTGTACAAAGTATCAAATAGAGATTCGAAGCTACATCATTAAAAAACAAAAACAAAAACAGACAACAGTTCAGTTCATAGAGATAGGAATTATTTGGGGATTAGTTTTTGTCTGTCTTTAATTTTCATCCAGTTGTTTTTTTATTTTTTCCCTTTCAACTCTAATATGTTTTCAAAAATTATGGGATCAGGGGCACCTGGCTAGTTCAGTTATGGAGCATGCAACTCTTGGTCTCAGGGTTGTTGAGTTCAAGCCCCACATTGAGTGTAGAAATTACTGAAAAGTAAAATCTTTAGAATATATATATATATGGGATCAATTGGAACATGTCATTCTATGACATATAGAATCCTTAATTTTATCTAAAGGCATCAGCACGCTTTATTAAATAAATACTTGCTTCTTATATTTGAAAAAGGGAGGATGGGAGTTGATTTGCAACTTTAAGAAACCCAACAGCGACACCTGCTGGAGAAAATGTCAGAATACGTTTTGAATTCATTAAATCTTTAACATTTTAGATCAGTTTGTTTCTATTAACTGGAAGGAGCTTGTTATTTTATCATAGGAGTGCTTGTAATAAGTTAAAATAATTGTATTTAGAGAAGGTTCTTTGATGCTCTACTAAAAATTTTTTTCAGGATAAAGTCATTTTGGGAACTGATTACCCCTTTCCACTAGGGGAACTGGAACCTGGGAAACTGATAGAGTCCATAGAAGAATTTGATGCAGAAACAAAGGTATATGCCTTTTACTCCATGGTCTTCTTCCTGAGTTTTCCTGCTCTAATTCTTTGGTTTCAGAGTATGTACATTGATACGTGACAACAAAGAACAAGGGAAACATTATGCTTAATATTCCTAGAATTATTACTGGAAATAGCAAAACTACTAAAGAGCAAAGGAAAATATGGTTTATATATGTGTGTATGTATATACATGTATATATATGTACACATATATATGTGTATATATATTAGTCATAAAATAATGAGATCTTGCCATTTGCAATAACTTGGACAGAGCTAGAACATACTGCTAAATGAAATAAGCCAAAGACAAACACCATATGATTTTAGTCATATGTGGAATTTAAAAAAAAAAAACAAATGAACAAAAAAGAAACAAACCAAAAAAACAGACTCTTAAATACAGAGAATACACAGATGGTTACCACAGGGAGGTAGGTTAGGGGATGGGTGAAATAGGTGAAAGGGATTAAGAGTACATTATCTTGATGAGAAATGAGTAAAACTATTGAATCACTATATTATACACCTGAAACTAATACAACAGTCTATGTTAACTAACTGGAATTTTAATTTTTTTTTAATTACTTTTTTAAAAAGCTGAAAGCCAACCTAGTACAACTAAATTCATAAAGCAGAGAAAGAAAACTGTTAAGAAGCATATCATAAAACATATTTATGTTTACATGTTAGATGAAAAAAAATTGCCTACGTTTTTCTTTTAATATTCCTGTAACAAATCTACCAATCTCAAGAACGTAATGATTCCAGTTACGTGGATCCTAAGACTAACGTCTTGATTACCAGGACTCAAAGAACCAGAACTCTCTAGTAACAATTTTCTTCTTTTAGCATTTGACTTTTAAAATGAGTAAATGATACTAAAATGTGCCATAATGCTGCCACTGCCTATTTTGCCCCTTAGGCTTATGAAGCAAGCAGATAATGAGATGCTGTGTCCTCAGATCCCCTCTCCTTTGTCATCCCCCGTCCTACTCCTACCCCGCAACAGAACAAGGTCTTCCTAAGGGCCTCGCCATCAATCACAACTGGGGTCAAGGGTGGCCAAACAGGAAGACATAGGGACAATTATCAACTGGGAAACTTCAGACTGCTTTATACAGAAAGTTTCCCCTTTGCCACATACCCATCTTAAGCCACTTAAAATCTTGGACTGTTAAATATTTACTTATTTAAAGTAGGAAGCCTGGTGCCTAGTTGGCTCAGTTGGCTAAGTGTCTAACTCTTGATTTTGGCTTAGCTCATGATCTCACGCTTGGTGGGTCTTAGCCCCATGTTGGGTTCTACACTCACAGTGTAGACCCTGCTTGGGATTCTCTCTCTCCCTGTCTCTCCACCCCTCCCCCACTCATGCACATGCACTCTTAGAATAAACATATAAGTTAGTTTATTAATAAATAAATAAGATAGGAACCTATAATAAGATCTTACTTTTTAATATTTCTTTTTACAACAAACATTGAAAAACTTCCCATAAAGTTAACCAAAATTAAACTGAAATCAAATTACTCTAAGTATCCTGATTAAAACTTTAGTGGGGAGGCGTCTGGGTGGCTCAATTGGTTAAGTATCTGACTTTTGATTTAGGCTCAGGTCATGATCTCACAGTTCATGGGTTCAAGCCCTGCGTCTGGCTCTGCATTAACAGTGCAGAACCTGCTTGGGATTCTGTCTCCCTCTCTCTCTGCCTCTCCCTGCTTGTGCTCTCTCACTTTCTCCAAAAAAGTTTAAAAAAAAAAAGAATTTATAAAACTTTAATGGAATAATAACTATTATTATATGCCTCTAGTTATATAATTTCATGTGCTATGATGTTTTTTAATATTTATATTTATTTTGAGAGAGACTGTGAGCAGCGGTAGAGGCAGAAAGAGTAGAGAGAATCTCAAGCAGGCTCCACACTGTTAGCATGTAGCCCAACATGGGGCTCAATTCCACAACTGCAAGATCATGACCTAAGCCAAAATTAAGAGGCAGTTACTTAACCAACGAGCTACCCAGGCGCTACTATGCCTATGATTTTTAAGGTCAAAGTTTTAAAAAACTCTTGCATGAAAATTTTACACTGTCACAAATTCATGACATTCCTTAAAAGGTTGCTCACTGTAATACTGTTTATAATAAAAGACTGAAAAGAATCTACAGGGGAATAGATAAATAATAATATATCCATGCAATGGAATGTATAAAAAAATTAAAAATTTCCAAGATATATTAAATCTAAAAAGCAAGATATAAAACAACACATACAGTGTACTTCCATTTGTGTATAACATACTATCCATTTATGAAAATAAATCTGTATACCTAAGTATAAGTATTTGCTTATATCTGGGAATAAAAAGTACTGGTTGGGTGGCAGTAGTTAAAGGAAGCATCCATTTTATATCTTTTGAATTTTGAGCCATATAAAGGTAAATTTCACTAAAAAATATCTTAAATGAGGGGCGCCTGGGTGTCTCAGTCAGTTAAGCATCCGACTTTGGCTCAGGTAATGACCTCATGGTTTATGGGGTCAAGCCCTGCATCAGGTTCTGTGCTGACAGCTCAGAGCCTGGAGCCTGCTTAGGATTCTGTGTCTCCCTCTCTCCCTGCCCCTACCCTGCTCATGCTTTGTCTCTGTCTCTCAAAAATAAATAAATGTTAAAAATTTTTTTTCTTAAGTTTTTATTAAAATAAACAAACCCATTTGACAACCACAACAACACTTGGAGGGAGACAGGCAGTAGTGTTCCAGCACGTGGATACAGAGGAGGGAAATAAGATTCGGGTGCTGAGTGATTTACCAAAGGCAATATTAACTGCTATTTTACAGCACATTGATCCAACCCCAAATCCAACATGCCAAAATGTATCTTCTTCAAATGGTAATTGGTATCAACCTATTTGTAAAGGTAAAGCACATAGTTTCTCAGAGCAGCAATAGTTACTTCTAAAAGCTTTCTTTAGAGGGGATAGCTCAAGTGTGGATCAAAGAACTCTGCTCAAATCACCCACTTTCCAAGGCTGTGAGAACCCTGAAGTGGTAAAGGCTCATTGAGATGCATTAATATCCACAGATGTTACACAACCCCACAGGTTTCTTTCTACTCTTGCCTGCCCTTTTCAAGCTGGACATATATCAATTAGTTACCCTTAGGTCACAGGAGTTCCTTTGTGGAGCTGACCTAGTCCATAACTTGGAAGAAAGTGAAGAAAAATTTCTGAGTCCTTTTCTCATCTGAAATCTATAAATATACATCCTTGTGCCATATTCTGAGATGCCTCATCTATCATTTCTCTTGCACCTAAAGAGATTACCTTTTATTCAGGGCCATGTGAAGGGGTAACACATATGTCTAGAGACTAGAAGATGCCTACATGACTTCTGGGCACTGTTTCCAGCTTATCTGTCCCACAGACCTAAACTGTACCTTTTCTCCATGCAGTTGACCTTTGAACAATGAGTTAGGGGCACCAACCCCACATCGAAATCCACATATAACCATTGAATCCCCCAAAACTTAACTACAAATAGCCTGCTGTTGACCACCGCCTTATCGATAACACAATCAAAGCATATTTTGTATATTACATGTATTACATACCACAGTGTTACAGTAACACCTAACTTTTTAAAAAACTTTTCAGTATTTCTAGGTTACACACTTTTGAGAGTTCTTCCAAAGTGTCACAAATCTCCAAAAATTTTTCCAATATATTTATTGAAAAAAATCCAAATGTAAGCAGACCTACACAGTTCAAACTCACATTGTTCAAGTGTCAACTGTATTTGCCTCTAAATAGTCCTTGAAACCCATTAGGGGATCCTGCAGAGGTTTCCAAAGAAGGGCTTTTTTTTCCTAAGAGGGCTCTCCCCCTTATAATTCTTCTTTGTTCCCATGACCAAGTTTCAAAGATAGATTTCAAATAGTGAGGGGCGCCTGGGTGGCTCAGTTGGTTAAGCGTTCGACTTCGGCTCAGGTCATGATCTTACAGTTTGTGGGTTGGAGCCTTGCGTCGGGCTCTGTGCTGACAGCTAGCTCAGAGCCTGGAGCCTGCTTCAGATTCTGTGTCTCCCTCTCTCTCTCTCTGACCCTCCCTTGCTTGCACTGTCTCTCTCTGTCTCTCAAAAATAAATAAAAAACATTGAAAAATTTTTATTAAAAAAAAGATTTCAAATAGTGGGGCAAGACAAGGGCAAGAGATTCATTGTTTAACTTGCTAATATTTTTCTCTCATGCTGGGAAATTCATTTTTTAAAAACCTATTTAAGATATTCAATAAAGTATTTTAAAACAACCAATAATGATTTAAAATAAAATCTTGGGGCACCTGGGTGGCTCAGTCGGTTGAGCATTCCACTTTTTTTTTTAAATATGTATTTATTCTTGAGAGACAGAGTGTGAGCAGGGCAGAGAGAGACACACACACAGCATCTGAAGCAGGCTCTAGGCTCTGAGATGTCACCACAGAGTCCAACATGGGGCTTGAACTCACAAACTGTGAGATCATGACCTGAGCTGAAGTTGGACACCCAATTGACTGAGCCACCAGGCGCCCCAAGCATCCCACTCTTGACTTCAGCTCAGGTCATGATCCCAGGGTCATGGGACTGAGCCACATATGGGGCTTCTGGCTGAGTGTAGAGCCTGCTTAAGATTCTCTCTCTCTCTCTCTCTCTCTTCCTCCCTCCCTCTCAATCACTCTCTCTCTCTCTGAATATAAAATAAAATAAAATAAAATAATTAAATTAAATTAAAAAACCTTTTTTCTTTTCTTTTGCAGGATAAACTCAAAGCTGGCAATGCTCTAGCATTTTTGGGTCTTGAGAGAAAACAATTTGAATGACTGAATTTACTACAAAGGCAAACATTCAAGAAGATAATTTATTTTTGTTTTTAAATATGTATCACACATGCACTACTAAAATCTTATTTTGAACTATTTTATCCAGAAATAGAATATCCACAAATGTTCTAAATTATTCATAACAAAAATGACTCACAGAATTTGTTTTCATTCTAAAAAGCAATACCTTATTTCATGTGCAAATCAAAAATGATTTTCCCAGCACTTCTTAAATTAATGGCAGAAATAAAAAGCAAAATGTCAATCATTCATGATTTATATGAAGAAAGACCAAAACCAGACTCATCCTGGAGGGTTCAGGTAGCTTCTCCACTTTGAGCAAGTGTATGTGAATGGGCCCAAATAACCTGTTTTCAGTTACTTTTAACACCTTCCACCAGTCCACAACTGGGCTGGGAATGGTTTAGGTTCCAAAAAAAATAAGTGATATATATGTATGTCTATATATATATTCCATAATCTCTAGAGGGTTTATAGCCCAATTAAAGAGGCAAGACATGTTCGTGGAATAATTACTAAGCAATACTTTAGGAGTCACAGAAGTTTCAGTAAGAAAAATTCATTTGGATTCAAACTGGAGCAGATCTTCACAGAACTTGGGCTGAGTCTCTAAGGATAGACAGGCTTGTTCAGAGTTAGAGGATGGGAAAGAGACAAGGATACAAAACTATAAGAATAGGGATTTCAAACTGAATGAGAACTTAACCTACTCTGGAGAAAGGTTCTAGAAAAAGGTAATTTACACCTTTACCAGAAGCTCTTTTAATTTAAAATACTGAGCAAAATGAGTAAAGCTAGTTCTGGAGATTGAGCAGGATGATTCCAGGGTAGCCTTGTTCTACTTATTTCATTTATGGTAGTCCCATTGGAGCTGCTGAAAATGAACTTGGTCCTGGGAGGGGTGATGAACATCTGTGGTTCATGTACCTCTGGCTGAAATCTAAAATCCAAATATAATTTTTTAAAATTACCCTCTTGCCTTGGATTCATTCATAGTTCTTTTCCCTTCCATTAGCCCAGAAAACCAAGAGTTTAGTATTGGCATGTAATTTTTAAGTTTTTTTTTTTTGGAAAGCCAATACATGAATATAATAGAAGAGTTCAAAAGGATGAAATTCAACCTATCCCAGAAGGAGCCGTTTTTACCTGTTCTTTTGGGTATTCTTGCAGAGATCATCTAGGACTATACAAATACTTACATGTGCAGATGCCTTTGTTCATTTTACCCAGACTGGCATCTTGCTTTGTTATTTTCTACTTAATACCTTAGTGATCATTCTACATTTAAGCTGCCTTCTTTTTATAATGGTCTATCTTAAGTTAATAACTTGTTTGGATGTGTTCCAAAGCTCTACAATTAAAGTTAGCTCCCACCGTTTACATCTTTCATATCACAATTTACATCTTTTTATCTTATGTATCCATTAACAAATTACTGTAGTTACAGTTAATGTTTTCCTTTTAACCTTCACACACAAGCTTTTTTTTTTTTTAGTTTATTGTCAAGTTGGTTTCCATGTAACACCCAGTGCTCTTCCCCACAAATGCCCTCCTCCATGACCATCACCCCCTTCCCCTTTCCTCCTCCCCCTTCAGCTCTCAGCTTGTTTTCAGTATTCAAGAGTCTCATGATTTGCTTCCTTCCCTGTCCCTCTTTTTCCCCCCTTCCCTTCCCCATGGTCCTCTGTTAAGTCTCTCCTGTTAGACTTATTATTGAAAACATATCGTATCTGTTTTTCTCTGCCCGACTTATTTCACTGAGCATGATGACACCCTCGAGCTCCATTCATGTTGCCACAAATGGCCAGATTTCATTCTTTCTCATTGCCATGTAATACTCCATTGTATATATGAACCACATCTTCTTGATCCACTCATCAGGTGATGGACATTTAGGCTCTTTCCATGATTTGGCTATTGTAGAAAGTGCTGCTATGAACATTGGGGTACATGTGCCCCTATGCATCAGCATTTCTGTATCCCTTGGGTAAATCCCTAGCAGTGCTATTGCTGGGCCATAGGGGAGTTCTATTGTTAATTTTTTGAGGATCCTCCACACTGTTTTCCAGAGCGGCTGCACCAGTTTATATTCCCACCAACAGTCAAACAAGCTTTATAAGTGATTAACCCAACACCTTTGTAACATTAGATTATTCTACATATTTGCCTTTTACTACAAATTTACCTTTACCGGTGAGATTTATATTTACATATGTTTTCCTGTTACTAATTAGCACCCTTTAATTTCAGCTTAAAGAAGTCCCTTTAACACTTCGTGTAAGACCAGCCTAGGGGTGATGAACAACTTTAGATTGTCTTTGTCAATCTAAAGTCAAAACTCTTTATCTTTCAATTCTGAAGGACAACTTTGCCAGGCATCCTTTATTGGCAGCTTTTTTTTTTCTTTCAACACTTTGATGCCTTCTTCCTTTTAATAGCTGAACAGTATTACGTTGCAATTCAATTCAAGGACAGTCATGCTTCCACTCTTTTGCAGTGATAAACTACTCCTAAGAACACCCTTATGACATAAAATGTTGAAAATCTTTTCATATGCTTACTTGCCATCTGTATATCTTCTTTGTGAGGTGTGGGTCCAGATCTTTTACCCAGTTTAAAAGTGGGATGTTTTCCCCTCAACAAAGTGGTCTTAGAGGAAACATACCTCAACATAATAAGAGCCAGATATGAAAAACACACAACCAACATCATACTCAATGGTGGAAAACTGAAAAAATTTCCCTTCAGGTCAGTCTCAGACAAGGATATCCACTCTCACTACTTTTAATTCAACATAGTCCTCGAAGTCCTAGCCACAGTTCAGACAACAAAAAGAACTAAAAAGCATGCAAATTGGTAAGGAAGAAGTAAAACTCACTATTTGCAGATCCTAGATACAGAAAACCCTAAAGATTCCACCAAAAAAAAAAAAAATTGAGAAGTGATAAAACAATTCAGTGAAGTTGCAGAATACAAAATGAATAAACAGAAATCTGTTGCATTTCTATACATTTATAATGAAGTCGCAGAAAAAGAAATTAAGACATTTCCATTTATAACTCCACCAAGAAAAAAATATCCAAGAATAAACTTAACCAAGAGGTGAAAGTCCTGTACCCTGAAAACTATAAAACACTGACATAAACAAATGGAAAGCTATTCCATGCTGATGGATTGGAAGAATCGACATTGTTAAAATGTACATACTACCCAATGCAATCTACAGACAATACAATCCCCTTCAAAATGTAACAGCACTCAAGCTGATCTTAAGGGTTAACCTGCTTCAAGTTAAAACACTCCTTACTTGCTGACCTAAGTCCCTTGATCTGTAACAGTCTAGTTTACTTTCTTTGAGATTTTGCAGACCACTGGCCTTGAGGAATGAAGGACCAGAACTTTCCTAAGCCACAGAAGCCAGCAATTCTGCTTGAAGCCACCTTAGCTTTCTCATTAGCCTAAAATTTTTTTTGCAAAATGCTTTTTCTTTTTTAGGCCACATAAATGATTTTACTGACCTCTCTGTCTGTATCTGTAAACCCAGCCCTCCTTTGCAGAAAGAACAGAGTTCTCCTGTGTATCATGGAAGAAGAACCAGACTCTGTTGAACAAGCCCCAAACACTGAGATAACTTTTGTAGCTGACATCGTCAAGTCTTCACATAATCAAATGTTGCAGGCCACTGCACTCTCTCTGCTGATTAACCATCCTAAACCCCTTTAAAAACCCCTGGACCAGACAGAAAGCTTGGAGTTGGTGCTTTGTTTAATTTAAAGTTTTATTTATTGGGGTTCTTGGGTGGCTAAGTTGGTTAAGTGTTAGACTTCAGCTCATGTACTGATCTCACAGTTTGTTGGTTCAAGCCCCATGTCAGGCTCTGTGCTGACAGCTTGGAGCCCGGAGCCTGCTTCGGATTCTGTATCTCCCTCACTCTCTACCCCTCCCCCACTCATGCTGTGTCTCTGTCTCTGTCTCTCTCTGTGTCTCAAAAAATGAATAAACATTAAAAAAAGTAAAATAAAATATTTATTTTTTTAATTTTTTAATAGTTTATTTATTTTTGAGACAGAGACAGAGCATGAATGAGGGAGGGGCAGAGAGAGAGACACACAGAATCTGAAACAGGCTCCAGGCTCTGAACTGTCAGTACAGAACCCGACACAGGCCTCAAACCCACGAACCGTGAGATCATGACCTGAGCCAAAGTCGATGGTTAACCGACTGAGCCAGCCAGTTGCCCCTGATTTATTTATTTTGAGAGAGAGAGAGAGAGAGAGAGAGAGTGTGTGAGCAGTGGAGGGGCAGAGAAAGGAAGAGAGAGAATCCCAAGGAGGCTCCATGCTATCAGCAGAGTCTGACACAGGGCTTGAACTCACCAACCACATGATCATGATCTGAGCCAAAGTTGAACACTTAACCAACTGTGCTGCACAGAGGCCACTCAGAGTTGAGTTTTGAACAAGAATTCACCTCCTCAGGTTGCCAGCCTTCTACTGATGCTAGAATTCCTTTCTAATCAAAATTTATCTCTTGAGTGGCACCTGAGTGGCTCAGTCAGTTGAGTATCCAACTCTTGATTTCAGCTCAGGTCACGATCTCACAGTTCATGGGAACTAGCCCCATGACCGGCTCTGCATTAACAGTAGGGAACCTGCTTGGGATTCTCTCTCCCCCTCACTCTCTCTCTGCCCCTGCCCTGCTCACACACGTGTGTGCACGTGCGTGCGCGCGCACACACACACACACACACTCTTTCTCAAACTAACTAAATAAACTTTTATAAAACAAAGGCAAAAAATTTGCTTTTGAGTAATGACCTTTCCAGCAGTGGGCAGCCTAACTGGGTGCAGTAACAAAAATACCAATGGCATTTTTCACATAACTAGAACAAATAATAACTACAATTTGTATAAAACCACAAAAACACCTCAAATAGTCAAGACAATCTTGAGAAAGAACAAAGCTAGAGGTAACACAATCCCAAATTTCAAGATATACTACAAAGCTGTAGTAATCAAAACAGTATTAAAAATAGACACATAGATCAATGGATCAGAATAGAACCCAGAAAAAAACTCATGCTTACCAGGTCAATTAATATATGAAAAAAGAAGCAAGAATATGCAATGAGGAAAAGACAATCTCTTCAATAACAACACTGGGGAAACTGGACACTACATGTCAAAGAATAAAACTGGACAACTTTCTCAAACCATACACAAAAGTGAACTCAAAATGGATTCAAGATCTGAAACCACAAAACTCAGAGTAGAAAATATAGGCACTAATCTCCTGGACATCAATCTTAGCAACATCTTTCTAGATATGTCTTCTCAGGGAGAGGAAACAAAAGCAAAAATAAACTACTGGGACCACATCAAAATAAAAAGCTTTTGCATTGTGAAGTAAACCATCAACAAAACAAAATGAAGATACTTGCAAATTATATATCCAATAAGAGGTCAATATCCAAAATATATAAAGAACTTATACAAGTTTACACCAACAATAATAATATTATAATAATAAAATTCCAATTAAAAATGGGCAAAGGACCTAAATAGACATTTTCCCAAAAAAAACAGATGGCTAACAGACACATGAAAAGATGTTCAATATCACTAATCATTAAGAAAATGCAAATGAGGAGCTCCTGGGTGGCTCAGTCAGTTAAGTGTTCAGCTTCAGCTCAGGTCATGATCTCATGATTCATGGGTTGGAGCCCCGCATTGGGCGCTGTGCTGACAGCTAGCTCAGAGCCTGGAGATTGCTTCAAATTCTGTATCTTCCTCTCTCTCTGACCTCCCCTGCTCGCTCTGTCTCTCAAAAAAAAACTCCAGAAAACCAAAAATAAACGAAAATAACCCAAAATGCAAATCAAAACCACACTGAGACATCAACTCATTGTTGGTTGGCTAAAATTAAAAACAGAATGTCAGAATGGCTAAAATTAAAAACACAAGACATAGGGGTATCTGGATGGCTCAGTCAGTTGAGTGTCTAACTCTTGATTTCACCTCAGGTCATGATCTCATGGTTCGTGAGACCAAGCCCTGCATTAGGTTCCACAGTATCAGCACAGAGCCTGGCTTGGGATTCTCTCTCCCTTTCTCTGTCTCTCCTTTCTTTGTGAATATCCTATCTTTCTAAAACTAATTAATTAAAGAAAAAAGAAATAACAAATGTTGGTGAGGATGTGAAGAAAAAGGTACCCTTATGTAGTACTGGGTATGGTATGGAGGTTCTTCAAAAAGTTAAAAATAGGGGGTGCCTGGATGGCTCAGTCGAACATCTGACTCTTGATTTTGGCTCAAGTCATAATCTCATGATTTGTGAGTTCAACACCCTCATAGGGCTCCATGCTGACAATGCAGAACCTGTGTAGTAGTCTCTCTCCCTCTCTCTCTCTCTCTGTCCCCTCCCAGCCCCCTCCCCCGGTTGTACTCTCTCAAAATAAACTTTAAAAAAAAGTTAAAAATAAAAATACCGGGGCGCCTGGGTGGCTCAGTTGGTTAAGCGTCCAGCTTCGGCTCAGGTCATGATCTCACAGTTGTGGGTTTGAGCCCCGCATCAGGCTCTGTGCTGACAGCTAGCTCAGAGCCTGGAGCCTACTTCCAATTCTGTGTCTCCCTCTCTCTCTGACCTCCCCTGATCACGCTGTCTCTGTCTCTCAAAAATAAATTAAAAAACATTTTTAAAAAATTTAATAAATCAATAAATAAAAATACCCCATGATACAGTAATTCCACTATTAGGTATTTACCTAGTAGAAAACAAAAACACTAATTTGAAAAGATATATGCATCCTATGTTAATTGCAGCATTATTTACAATAGCCAAGATATGGAAGCAATCCAATTCCCCATGAATGGATGAATAAAGATGTCATGCGTGTGTGTGTACACACACTATCATATATTGCTCAGCCATAAAATAGTGAGACCTGGCCATTTGCAACAACAGAGATGGACATAAAGGATATTATGCTAAATTAAAGACTGAGAAAGACAAATATGATTTCACTTATATGTAGAATCTAAACACACACACACACACACACACACACACACACACACACCAGACTCTCAAATACAGAGAACAAACTGGTGGTTGCCAGAGGGGAGATGGGTGAAGTATATAAAAGGGATTAAGAGGCACAAATTTCCAGTTATAAAATAAGTAAGTAAAATAAAATAAGTAAAGTCAGTGAGATTAAGAGTACAGCATAGGAAATACAGTGAATAACCTTGTAATAACATATGGTAACAGATGAAAACTACTTATTATGGTGAGCATTGAGTAATGTATAGAATTGTTGAATCTACATGTTCTACACCTATAACTAATATAAGATTATATGTTAATTATGTTTCCTTATTTTTAAAATTGAGAGGTTTCATTGTTGAATTCTAAGAGTTCTTTTATATTTTGGATACAAGTCCCTTATCAGATATGTATTTTGCAATTTTCTCATATTTTTGCTCTCGTGGCAGTGTCATCGCAGAGCAAAAGTCTTTAATTCTAGTGAAATCCAACTTAATTTTTCTTTCATGGATCATGCTTTTGGTGTTCTATGTGAAAACAATTGCCAAACAAAAAAAGGTTGCCTAGTCTTCTCCTGTGCCATCTTCTAGAAACTTTATAGTTTTGCATTTTACATTTAGGGATATGCTCTATTTAGAATTATTGTGAACAGTGTGTCTTTTTTTTTTTTTTTTGCACACGAACATCCAGTTTTTCTAGCATAACTTGTTGAAAAGACTATCCTTTCTCAATTACATTGCCTTTGCTCCTTTGTTAAAGACCAGTTAACCATTTTTGTGGGTCTATTTCTGGGTTCTCTAATCTGTTTCATTGATCTATCCTTTTGCCATTATATGTTGTCTTTATTACTGTAGCTTCAAGATCAGGTAGTGTCAGTCCAACTTCTTTGGATTGTGCTGGTTTTGGGGGGCCTTTTGCCTTTCTGAATAAACTTTAGAACCAATTTGTTAATATCTACAAAATAACTTGCTAAAATTTTGATCCAGATTACATTGAATCTATAGATCAAGTTGGGAAGAAGTGACATCAAATGATAGTGTCTTCCAATCCATAAACCCAAAATATTCTTCCGTTTATATCTTCCTTAGAGTTTTGCAGTTTTCTACACATAGAACCTGTACATATTTTAGATCCATATGTAAGTATTAATTTTTGTAAATAGTATTGTGCTTTAAATTTCAAATATCAATTGCACATTGCTGGCATATATGAAAGCAAATGACTTCTGTGTAATAACTTTGTATCCTAATATCTTGCGGTAATCACTTGTTCCATATTTTTTTATACTTTGAAATTCCCTACATAAACTGTTATCATACCTGAACATAGTTTTTTTTTTCTTCCCAATCTGTTAACTTCTTATTTACTTTTCTAACTGTATTAACTAGGATTTCCAGCACAATGTGGAAAGGTGGGGTGAGAGGGTACATCCTTGCCTTAGCAGGAAAGCTCCTAGTTTCTTACCATTAATTTTTATGCTAACAGGAGGATTTTAATAAATTTTTCTTTAACAAGCTGAGTTCTTATATATTCCTAATTTGAGTTTTTATCATAAATGAGAGCTAGGGGTAAGCACCTTATAAATGTTGCTTTAAATCAACCTATCCCGGAATTTCTCTAAGCAGGGACAGATGTGAAGCAGGCAACGTAGGTAAGATATAAAGTTAAGCAGGCAACTGTTAGAAACTGCCTACCGCAACCAAATCAATAGCTCTATGTTGAATATGCGGCAGATACAGCCAAAGCCAAGATACAACAATACACTGTGCAGAGGTCCAAGCCCCCAAACAAGGACAAATGCCTGGAGTATTAATGAGGAACTCAGTTAAAAGCATTATCAGTCACTTTTTAGAAATATGTCTTCCTGTTCTCTGTAGTCTTTGCCAAATCGTTAAAATTATTTACTTTTTAGAGCGAGTGAGGAAGAGGAGTGAAAAAAACCCAAGCAGGCTTTACACTGTCAGCACAAAGCCCAAGGTGAGGCTCCATCATCTCAAGTACCTCAAGATCATGACCTGAGCTGAAATCGAGTCCAATGCTCAACGATTGAGCCACCCAGGTGCCCCCAAATAGTTAAAATTTAAAAGATAATTTTTATTCACAGTCCAATAAGCAATGGCTCAGAGTCAGAGTCCTATCTACCCGCGGAATGAAACTGTCGCGGTAGTCTCTTACAAAGACGGAAGAGATTAATCAATTGATACATGTGGTGTTTGTTAGTCTTAAGCACTAACAAAATTTTCACCTAGTTCCTCTTGTACTGTTTCTCCCTAACTTTGTTTTAAATCACTATCGAAATTTTTTAAAAAAAAATTTTTTTAAGGGGTGGGGAGAGACACCTGGGTGGCTCAGTAGATTAAGCGTCTGACTTCGGCTCAGGTCATGATCTCACAGTTCGTGGGTTCGGGGCCCCACATCAGGCTTTGTGCTGACAGCTAGCTCAGAGCCTGGAGACTGTCTTCGGATTCTGAATCTCGCTCTCTCAAATAAAAAAATTTAAAACGTAAAAAAAATAATAAAAACACTACCGAAATCGTTTAAAAATTCAGCTCGAAAAACATGCCTCGAAATCTAGTTTAAAAATTCAGCTACTCTACTTTCTAACTGGAAGCCCTTTGCCCAGATCTCAACAATAACCCCCACCACCTAAGTGGCTTGAGAACGACGTAGGGGGTGGGGGTAGCACTCAAGTGCAACACAAACGTGAAGCGCTGTTTCTCAAGCACTCTTCCCAGGTGCGTCCTCCCTAGAGCCGCCCGAAAGCAGAGATTTTCCGACGTGAATATCGCGTAGAAATGCCTACGAGACTACACAGACCAAAACCAGAGGAAAATGGAGGTTGCGGAGTGCGCCTGCCGTAGGGCACGGCTTTCCTCCCTTTCAAGGGCCACTAGACTCGAAGCCCAAGACCCCGCCCCGACTTCAAAGTCCACACCCAGGCCTCACGGCGCAGCCGCCCGCCCACCTCCCGGTCTACGCGACCTCTGGCCAGCCTCTTCGTTCCTCTCCTCCCCGCCCCTTCGCCTAGCCAATCCTAGGCCCAGCATGCATCGCGCCGACCTTTTCCTTCCGAGCAGACCCCCCCCCCCCCACCTTCAGGCGCCTCCAAATGACAAGCGGCGCAGGGCATTGTGGTCCCGTGCGTGAGAGCGAAGCCCGGGGCAAGAAAAAGAAAGCAAAAGACTTGGGCGAGGCGGTAGGGCGGTCCCACGCACGCGCAGGGGCAGCGACGAGAGTGAAAAGGGGAGGTGCGTGGTCTACGGCAAGCGGAGTGGGGCGGGGTCGCGCGGCCTTGGCGGGGAGTCCGCGAGCCGGGAGGGGAGGGGGGTGGGTGAGGGAGCGGGCGGAGGAGGAAGTGTCATGGCGTCGGGCCGTGGAGGTTCTTCTCGCTGGTTCTTTACTCGGGAACAGCTGGAGAACACGCCGAGCCGCCGCTGCGGGATGGAGGCGGATAAAGAGCTCTCCTACCGCCAGCAGGCGGCCAACCTCATCCAGGACATGGGACAGCGTCTCAATGTGTATCCTTTCCTATTCTTGGCCCTCCGCCGCTCACGCCCTGTTCCCCCTCACTATTCGCCCGGTCGCCTGTTCACCGGGCCTGGTACCCCGCAAACATGGCGCCGCCGCCTGGGCCTTCGCTGAGCCTCGGCCGCGCCGTAAGGGAAGGCGAGCTTGGGCTTGGGAGGCCGAAACCGGCCAGTGAAGGAGGGGAAGAGAGAAGTCCGGGAATGCGGGCTGGGAGACTGCGTTGTGTAATCTGTTTGGGGACGCGCGTGGTGGCGGCGGGGGATGGGACTGCCGCCTAGGCCAGAGGGGAATCTTAGGGATTATCGCAGAAAAGAGGCAGCTATTTTGACCTCTCGTCGAAGAAGGGGTCGAGGAGTAGAAGGGTTACCGATGCTGAAAGGCGTTAAGTGTTCTCCGCAGCATCTCCCTGTGTCCCTTGCTGCTTTGATGGCGGGTCTCATACCTTGCGAGCTCACTTGGAGGTCTTTATGTTCTTGGCGTGGTTTTGTATGGGTGTGCGCGCGCGCGCGTTTCAACTGTCTGGTGCTGAGCTTAGGGAGTCGTAGCCATTGATAACTCCTTCCCGGGCTTGCTTAATAGCATTATTGGGGTGAAATGCTCAGCATTTATTATCGTTGGCGTCGAGCCTACCATCACCACCACCCTGCGGGATTTTGTTTTATGTATATAGTTTTTGGGTTCGTTTTGAGTGAACTGTAAGCACTGGAAAAGCACCGTAGATGGGGAGTTTTCCATCAAAATTGTTTTGGAAATTAGATCCTGTTTCTCTCGGCTATTTCCTAAATGTTACGTTCCAGCTCTCAGCTTACTATAAACACTGCGATTGTTTATATGCACAGGTTTTATATGCACCATTCTTTCACCAAATTCAGTAGAAATGTAAGTACTGTTTTTATTGCTTGTTTTTACCATAACCAAAATTTCAAATAAATCGATAAGCGGAAAATAGTTGGTCGAGGATTTCACTTTTGGTTTAGTGTTGGAAGGTAACAGTGAATGTAAGCCGCGAGATAAACGTTTTGGTTGAAATGCAAAATGTTTGTTTTTTTAAATTTGTGATGACAAGCTGCTGGGCACTGTGTTAGGCTTTGCCAGGTTTTTGGGCTAAAAGATAAACAAACATTTATTTATTCCAAGAGTTATTACATCGGTACTCATTTAAATTTTATAGTTTATATTTGAATAATTTCAAATAGTTACGTAGAATATAATTTGGCCTAGTCATTCTGTTGTACATCTTACTTGTATTGATTAGACAATTTCTGTTTCAAGTATTGTGAATTGGGCTTAATTTAGTTCTGATACTCTTATGAAATGATCCTTCGAAAGTTGGCTTAGCAGAAATATATGACTTGCTAACAGTAATTTCTTATGGTGTCAGTGTTCTTATTTATCACAGCATTTGTTGTCTCAAGTTTTTGGTGACTTAAACGTCAAATTTTTCTTCAAAGATAAATTAGCAGAGGTGTGTATATGTATAATTAGTTTTGAAGTAAAATTTACTCTCCAGTACTAAAGAATATAACCTGTAACCTTTAAATTTTGACAAGTAAGGCTGTTTAGTTGAAAATTTTAAGTTGTGAAAGGTGTGAGTTTAGTGTCTGTTCTTTTCAGAGTAACATGGATACTGTGTTGCATCTGTTAACAGAAAATTGCATACTGTTTAAAAATATTTAACTTTGTTTTAATTCTCACTATATTTTTTGCTCTTTTTATCATAGCTATTTTTAGAACGCTATTCTGAAAGGTGTGAGTAGAAAAAATAGACCATGGAAGACTTGATGCTATATGTAGATTGTTATTAGGACCTTTTTGCTGAGAAAACAGTCTTTGAAAAGGTCCATAAAATGTTTTTTTCTAATTGGAAGGAACAGCTTCATAGCTTAGATTGATTCCTGTTTTAGTCTCTTCTGATCATAAGTCTCATTCGGTTTATCAGATTGTCATAGAGGTTTATCTTGAACAGTATATATGTTGGTATACGTTTTGATCTCCTACAGGCTCCTTTGCTTCTCTTTCTCTTTTAAATCTATGGGATTCTTATTCTATTTCCATTTTCCTAGTTATTTCTTGTGCACAGAACTTAGGTCAGTGATAGTGTTATGGAAGAGAGAGGAAGCCTCTTTGGCAATAACAATTTAGATTGAGAGAATTACATTTTTTAAAAAATTGGCTCCAAAGGCAGTCGTAAACTAATGAATACTAATATAAATGTGGCTTTCCTTAAGTAGCCCTGGAAAATGCTGGTAGAAATCACAAGTCAAAATAGTTCTGGAAATTCTTTATGTTACTACAGAGGTCTCATTTGCTGAATCAGGCTTACTTTCTACTTCTAGTAATGATCTCACCACAGAACTGTACATCTCTTTTTGAACCCTCCCTCTTTCATAATTTGTCTCTATGGCCTGGTTAGTGTGCTTTAAAACAGGTATCTTGCTTACAGCCAGAATTCACAGTTTGAACTTTAAATTAAATGATGAAGCCTGGCTCACTTGCATTCTTTCCCTAATTTACTTAAATGCCATCATTCATTAAAAAGCCAGAGTATTATTTTTATTATCTCACTTAGTGCCATATATGTATGAAGGTAAACTTCAGCATTTTACATTAAATTGTTATTAGCAGGATAATTGAAATCTGATGTTAATTTCTATTTTAGAAAGCAACATTGCACCCTTCATATCTAACTGTTGTCTTTTTTACCTTTGCTATTATATCAAAAGTGGTTTTAATATTTGTATTGGTGCACCTGCATCAGTTGCACAGCCTCACTTTTTTATCTTTTTTTTTCCCTATTCTTTTAGGGTGAAGGGGGTGGTCTCAAATTGAATGTGAGTCACTTTTAAATTCATACTCCCCCACATCATTGGGAAATTTTTTCTTGTAGGGTTATAATGGAATGTCATAGTAAACTTATAAAAAGCATGAGTTTCACCACAAATAGTACACCATTCAGTAAATTAAACCCTAATAAGCTTAAACTTTAAGATGATAGTGACACTTTATCTAGTTTTATAATAAATATATGCATTAATTATATCAAAATATGGTTAATGTTTATATGGATTCATTGTATTTTCCCACAGTGACTAATTTAAAAGTAAAATCTCCCCTAAAATTTAAGTGCTGTTGTATTTAAGAATAAATCTGTGTCAATATGTGTTGGTGACCCAGAAACTATCTTTTATCATTGGGATTTTTTGTCAATTTCTCTTGGAGGATTGGATCACTAACAGCACTAAGTGATTTTTTTTGTAACCTTATTGGGTAAATCTACCTTTTGCTGACTGGATGTCCTAAGGTTTATGTGATTGGGGTTAGTAATTGGCCTTGCAACATCAAGCTCAAGATAAATCTGGTAAAGTTTAAAAGCCCTGGCACCAACAGTATCTCCAAATTCTATACTGTGAGAGAACATCCTCCCCAAGATCAATCTTAGAATAAATATCGACCCAGTTTCTCTTAGAAACTCTGTTCATTAATTTGGTTAGTCTGGTTTATAATGCGTTTTTTTTTTCTCTTACATTCTAAATCTAATGAATTTTCTTAAGATGAGGCTGTGAAGAGTACACTGTTCTCTGTATTTTTGATGTTCATGGTCTATTTTCATAGGTCTGTTCTCCAAATCCCATGATCACTTAAATCTCTTTCCTTAGTTCTCTTCCTCTTTTTTTGAGCTGTAGCAATTGGAGCTGTATACAATATGCCAGATTTAAATGTATCGTAGTTCTTATTTAATATGTTGTATTTCTGCCAATGTCCCAAGAGTATACAGTTAAGGAGAGTATTTAGGACTGATGGTTTTAAGGAATGACTAATAATTTCTAAGATTGCATCATCTATGTTCTATCTACATTTCATTTTATACATCTAAGTTAGATTAGTCAGCTGCTATAGCATAAGTGAACTTGTATTTTTGCTTGAGCTAAAATTTGATCACCACTTGCTCACAATGTTTATAATCTCAGTTGGCTTTTGTTTGGCAAATGTTATTTGGAAATTTGCAGGTGTTTTTTTTGAATTCCTTTTATCCCCTGTAAAGAGTTAAATGAGGAAAACTATTCTTGTGTACATCTAGAGAAGTGCCCTGTAAAGAGTTAAATGAGGAAAACTATTCTTGTGTACATCTAGAGAAGTGCCCAGTCTCTGTTCTTTAATAATATAGCATTCTGGCATTATAATTTTTAATTATAGTCTTTGGAATAGAAACTTACTCAAGACTTTTTAAAAAGTAGATTTTATCCAGTTTACACTAACTGCTTTTTATACTCAAATTACTCATAAGATTGTCATACATGATTGCCTTTTGTGAAGGAAAGCCAACATTTGGGAGGAATTGGTTAGTTCAAGGGTTTTGTTTATATTTTTACTGTGAAAGCCCTAAATTTCTCTCAAACCTAGTAACTTAGTAAGGGAGATACAGTTAAATGTAAAAATACCCCCAACACATCCATTCAGACTAGAAGGTGAACACTGTAAGGACAGGGATTTGTTTGTTTCCTTTCTTTAGTGGCTTTAGTCATTGTGTGTCACCAGTACTTAACATAGAGTAGATAATAATATAGCAGCTATTTGTCAATAAAATAGGTCAAATCTTGTTGCTCACAGGACTGTTGAATAACTCCTTATACATTTTTCTCTGTATGTGTCCTCTCCACGGTGTCAACACTTTAAATGTTTTCTTTTCTTTCTGAAAACTAATACAGGGATATGGTAAATGAGAAAGATAGAACGGGAATATGATAAACCTCTCCAATTTGTGTAAGCCACTGCCCGAAAATATTTGCTGTTGACAGTTTTTGTGCGCCCTTTCAGAAAAGGCAAGCCTATATGTATGTATCTTTCTCAGCACAAAAGAGGGTTTGTTTTGTTTTGGTTTCACAGTTCTTAAATCCAGCACACAGCTGCTGTATGAGAGCATATAGAATTGAACTGGTCCTAGTTGAGGTTAGATGTGGCTAATTCTGGGGAAGTAATTTCTAAGATGGCATCTACTGTCCTTTAATAAGGCAGTTAATCCCAAGAATAATCCTATGTTCAGAATCCATTAATACTACTGGGAAATACTGCAGTGCTGTCCAGTAGAACTTTCTGGGTAATGGAAGTATTTTGTATCTTCTCTATTCAGAGTAATAGATACTAACCAAGCACATGTTTCCTGGGTTGTAAATTTGAGATTATTAGACTAGGTGATTTCTAAATTTTATTAAACTGTAAATTTGGACATTATTAGACTAGATATTCTAAATTTACTTTTCAGCTATAAATGGCACAGATGCTAAAGTATTATCTTCCTGAAAAAACAGGTACAGTTACTAAATGACTTGTCCAAAGTCAAAGCAGCCATTATATGATTGGCATTTGAACCCAAATTCCTTGTGTAATCCCATTTTGTTTTCACTTTTGTCTTACTCTAATGTGTTTAAGAAATTGGGCAGACTATTGAAGCTAGTGTTTTCTAAAGAGAAGAGCAGTAGATAAGTAAATAGTGAAAATATTTTCTCAAATTTTGATTTGCTTACATCAATTGGACAAAATCCAATAAAGTCCTCTTTTGAATTAGGCCTCAAATTCCCCTTTTACCCCTTTTAGTCTTAGCATTTATGCATGGTGCATCTTTTTTTTTTTTAGATGGTACAGCCTCCTCACTTTTCACAGGACCGTGATCTGTCAGATTTTAAGACAGGTGAAATTTCAATTCTTCATGAAGCATTCCCAAGATAATTCCACCTTTGGACTTCTAAATTTCTCTCTTTTTCTTTGGGTCCTGTTCACATCCTTTTGTATTCCATCTATTTGGTGTCCTTTATTGGTATAGCATAACTATATGGGTTATGAGTTGAAGGGTTTTTTTCTCTTTATTATAAGATAAATTACAAACATAAAACCACCAAACAAATGTATAGCTGAAAGGCAAACAACCTTGTAACCACTACCCAAGAAAGAGAACTTGGCCACCTATCCCAGAAGTATGTCCATATGCCCCATCCTTATGTCAACCCCCTTCCTCCCTCCATGAAATAACTAATATCCTTCTTGTAGTAATCACTGTCTTTGGTTTTGATATAGTTTTACCACCCAACTCTTCACTCTTAAATGCCACAGTTTAGTCTTGCACATTATTCAGAATGTGATTTTTTTAAGTCTTTCAATCTACGGGTCTCCTTTTCATCCTTTTCACTTAAATTTTATCTGTTGAAGAACCTAGGCATTAGACCTTAGAATTTCCAACTGTCTGGATTTTGTTGATTGTATAGTCATGCTGCAGTTTGTCCTGCTCATTTGTTCTTTAATTCTCTGCAAATTGCCAATGGGATCTAGAAATTTCATTAAACTGACTTTAGATCCCTTTGGCAAGACTGCAGGTGGTTTTATGTTCTTTCATCAGGAGATACCTAATGTCTTATCATGTATACGACATTAGGTATCTCTTAATGAGGCACTGTTGATAATTCAGTGTCTAGATCCTTTTGTTCATTGTGATACTCTAATTCTATCATTTCTTGATATATTAACGAATATTTTTATAGTGAAATGCTGTGATTCATCTACTACGTAGATACCCAGTGATATGGTTCATAAAGGAAAATACATGATTCTCGCTCTCCATTTATCTCCTTTGTTGAAATTTAATTCACATAGTGTACATTTCATGCATTGAAAGTGTACATTTTGGTGCCGTTTTCTAAGGTGTATTCACAGAGTTGTGTGTGAATTTAAAATTTTTTCATTACCCCAAGACGAAACCCTACATTCTTTGGCCATCTATTCCCTTTCTTATCCCTACCCCTACCCCATTCTGTGCATTTCCCATGAGTGGAATTATTCAATATTTGGTCCATTGTGACTGGCTTCTTTGTCTTACCACAAAATGTCTTTAAAGTTTATCTGTGTTGTAGCACGCATCAGTACTTCAGTTACTTTTCTTGCAGACTACCATTATACCACATTTTAAGTATCTTTTCATCAGTTGATGGACATTTGAGTTGTTAGCATTTTTTGGCTATTCTTTTGCTCCTATGAACATTTATGTTTAAGTTTTCAGGTGGACGTATGTTTTGGATTCTCTTGGGTACAGGAATAGCATGCTAGACCATATGGTAATTCTGTACCCCGATAATCTTGTAGCTTCCTCACTCTCTGTTACAGCAAGATGTTCCAGGTTCATCTTGCACATTGCCTTCTCCACAGCTGGAATAGCCATTTCTTTAGGAAATCCTCCTTTCTTTTAGTAGGAAGTGGTATTTCAAAACCATAAACTGGATATTAGGGATACTCATTATTACTGTGTTCTTGTTTATAGGCATCTTTAGTGAACAGAGTAAGAAAATACTGCATATAGTACATATATTCATTATGTACATTGATATGTTAAATGTTTATTATTTACACTTAACCAGACTTTTTATCTATTTATTTCAAATGTATACTTTAAATACCTCAGGTGTTTGCTCATTCAAGGTAACAGCCACATTTTTTATTTAACCTCTCTTGTGTACATTTCTGTGACCTTTCACACCAAAATCTTCGTTCTTAAAAATGTGGGATTAGAGACTTTATCCCATAATCACTCATTAATTTAACCCCATGTTACACAAATGAGCCTTGGACTGACAGTACTGTTGTCATCAGCAGTATAATTATTGAAAACAATAAAAGTTTTTTGTTGTGCTCTCCCATCTCACCCCTGTTTTTTAAGGTCATATAATTACGTTATCTTAAATAGCTATTACACAGCTTTCCCTTTTAATCTTTATTTAATCTTAGTTCTGCAAATAACTATTTTTGTTCACTACCAGTGCTTCTGTTTATGTCTCAGTAGTCATTTTGATTGTTTGAAGTTCTCTTGAAGATCATGGAAACCATATACTCTGAGTCCGTGCATGTTGATAATAATTTATCTGTGCCCTTTATACCCAAGGTCAGTTTTGGTTTGTATAAAATCTTGGCTCCTCCTTTCTTTTCTTAGGTATCTTAAATATGTAACACTTTTTCCCCTGGCATAAAGCACTACTATTGGTGGTAATCTAGGGTTTTTTTTTTTTTCAATTTATTTTTGCCTAAATGGCCAGTTTTTTTCCCCTTTATAATCCAATAATTTTACCACAGTGTGTCTTGGTGGTGGTGTTCTGAGTTCATATGCTCAGGTGTGTGATGTGATCTTTCAATATGTGACTTGTATCTTTTTTACTTATGCTTTGTGTTTTGAATTATTATTAATGCCTATTTGTAAGTATATTACTGTTTTACTTTGTGATTTTTTATTGTGGTAAAATATACATAACAAAACTTCTCATTTTAACCATTTTTAAGTGTGCAGTTAAGTGACATTGAGTACATTATTCACATTGTTCTGCAAACATCACCACCATCCATTTCTAGTACTTTTTAAAAAAATTTTTTCAAACTAAAATTCTGCTCATTGAGCAAATGCCATATTCTCCCACTTTTCCAGACCTTTGCAAACACCGTTCTATATTATCTTTGGATTTCACTGTTCTTGGGACCTCTTAGAAGTGGAATCATAAAATATTTGTCCTTTTTTGTGTCTGTCTTATTTTACTTACCATAATGTATGTCTTCAAGATTCACCCATGTAGCATGTGTCAGAGTTTCCTTCCTTTTCAAGGTTGAATGTTATTCCATTGTATGTATGAAACCACCGTTGGATTCCTTTTTATCTTTTGGTTATTGTGCATAATGCTTCTGGGTTGTGAATAAATGTGGGTTTACAAAAATCTGCTTACGTTCTTGCTTTCAGCTCTTTTGAGTAGATAACCCAGAAGTGACATTACTGGATTATATTGTGATTTTGTGTTTAATTTTTTGAGGAATTGCTATATTGTTTTCCACAGTAGTAAGCACTATCTTACATTCCCACTACTAGTGCACAGGAGTTCCAAGTTCTCCATATCCTCACCAATACTTGCTCTATCTCATTGTAGTTTTAATTTGCATTTCTCTGTGACTAATGATGTTTAGCATCTTTTCATATGTTTATTGGCCATTTATATGGTTTCTTTGGAGAAAGTCCAACTAGTCTTTTATCCATTTTTTAAATTTTTTTTCTTAAGTTGTGGATTTCCTTATATATTCTGGATGTTAATCTCTTATTGGATACATGATTTGCAAATGTTTGATACAGTGGGCTGTCTTTTCACTTTCTCGATGCACAAAAGTTTATTGCTTTTAAGCTTAATATTTTATTTAGAGAGAGAGGAGAGAGAGAAAATCCACACTGTCAGCCCAGAGCCTGATCCAGGGCTCACACCCATGAACCGGGAGATCATGACCTGAGCCGAAACCAAGAGTTGAATGCTTACCTGACTCAGGTGCCCCTGCACAAAAGTCTACTATTTTGATAAAGCCCAGTTTACCTATTTTTTTCTTGTGTTGCATGTGCTTTTGTTTCCTATCCAAGAAATCATTGCCAAACCTGAAGTCCTGAAGTTACTGTTTTCTTCTAAGGGTTTTATAAGTGTAGTTCTTAAATCTAGGTCACCAATCCATTGTGAGTTAATTTTTGTATATGGTGTAAAGTAAAGTTTGATTTGATTCTTTTGCACGTGGATATCTGGTTTTCCCAGTACCATTTGATTTTTTTGTTTTTAGTCTTAGAAGTATTTTTGTATGACCTAAATACTTCTCAGTTACATATGCAGAAATATAACAGCTTGCTTTCTGAGGTTCCCTGGCTGTGTTCCCCCTCCCTCATTTATTTTTATGTTTTCTTTGCCTTGTCCCTATCCTGCCAGTTCTGCTTTGGAAGTTTCTCTTCAATATGGAGTCCTGGAAAAGAGCCTTGGGAGATCGATTTGAAAAGTATATAGAAGTTACCTTCAGTCCTTTAAGCCTTACTCTAGGCCTCTGGCATCCACCCAACAGGCATCCCTGGTTTAGTTGCTGTTACCCAATTGGCTCACCATGATTTCCAATAAATGCCTAGGGGCTACTCTGAAGTTCTTATCAAGTCCAGCAAATGCTTATAGTGGGGAGGTATTGTGGCTATCCAGTAGTCAGTTTTGTCCTTAACCTGTTCAGTATTTTAGAATTTCCTAGGAATGCCTTGCCAAGTAGTTTGGTTATAAATATCCATGGGGTTTTGCTTTTGCTCTCTTGTTACTTTGGTTTTCTGTGGGGATTTGGTTACCACCTCTGCCAATATCTTCTCAGAATTCTTCAAATGAAACATTAAAAGGTAATCCTCAGCCTCTTTAAGAGATACACTGATTTCCAAACACTGTAATAAACTATCATTTAAATGCACACTTGACCCTTAACATGGATTTGGACTCCATAGGTCCACTTATGTACAGATTTTTTTCAGTAAGTATTTTGGGAAATTTTTTGGAGAGTTGCAAGAATCAAAAAAATCTCAACAATAAACCACATAGCCTAGAATTACTGAAAATGTGAGGGAAATGAGGTATTATGAGAATACAGTATATTAAATGTGTAATGTACAAAATATGCGTTAATTATCAGTAAGGTTTCTTGTCAGTAATAGGCTATCAGTAGTTAACAGTTTGGAGAAAGTAAAAAGTTATACATATATTTTTAATTATCAGGTTGGGAGTGAGGTTGCCATTAGTAATGCCCAAACTGTTCAGGGGATAACTGCTCTTTAATAGGTTTAAGTCCTACTAAGAAGATAAGGTTAATTTTTTAGGAATCATGATCCATTTGGGACAGTTTATTAATAGACATAAAAGCATATGTGATATTCTTGATTGATTTTGCATGTTAATTTTGAAAAGAACTCTAGAAAGTTCTCCCACAAAGCTTTAACATTATTTTGAAACTTGGCCATCTGTCTTCCTAATTACAGGGATGTTGATTGATGTGTATTGGGCTATATATTATATGTCTCTCTAAAGTCTTTGTGAATCAGCTTCCCCCACCCCCTCAAAATTAGATGATTATAAAAGGTCCAAATCAGGTATTTTCTACATACACACACATTCATGTGTCTGTTAGTCTCGATAGTTTATATGCTTCTATCATAGCTTTAGCTCATCTGTCCCAGAAATAAAGCATTTTATTTTATTTTATTATTTTTGTTTAAGAAAGCATTTATACAATTTGGTAATGTAGTGCTTCTAAACTAACTCTGGTCTATAAAATAGAACAGAATTTTACATTAACAAATGTGCGTGGAGTATTTGCATTAGCCAAGACACACAAAGATCTCTGCGTAAATACTAATTTATAAATTGACTTTGAAGGCAGTTAGAAAAAGAACTCTGAAGATGTTTTTAGTATATAAAATTGATAAGGTAATGTTTTTAAGGGAAAATCAAATTAGATTGCTATGCACTTAAGTTACTGTTATAGTTGTAAAGCTGCTGTGTTAAGTACTCCTATGATATTTAAGGAAAAACATGTAATACGAAGTTTTTCTTTAAATCATTTGAGTCTGGAGGTGCCTGAATGGCTCAGTTGGTTGAGCATCCGACTTTGGCTCAGGTCATGATCTCACAACTCTTGGGTTCAAGCCCTGCTTCAGGTCCTTTGCTGGCATCTCAGAGCCTGGAACCTGCTTCAGACTGTCTCCCTCTCTTTCTACCCCTTCCCTGCTCATGCTTTCTCTCTCTCTCAAGAAAAATAAACATTCAAAAATAATTTGAATCTGAGATAGAAAAAGAAGCAAATGAGGACTTGTCCAGTGTTAAAATTTTTAATGTTACAGGTTCAGTGGCTTGTACTTAGTTACCTGATGCTATGTTTATATAACAATGTAACACTTAATGTTATTCCACAAACATTAAGTGTATATTATGTGACAAGCAGTGTGCAAAGAAGGTATGTATTTTTTTTATAAATAAGAAATAGAATCTTTCTTAAGGAACTTACATTCTAGTGGGAAAGGGAAAAAAACATTTGTCTACTGGGAATGATTAGGAACAGTAACCAATTTCAGCTATTCTATGATCCCTGTAACATTTAATACATTTCCCTCTGCTTCATATCATTTTAATGAACTTTTTTTAAATTTAGAATCACGTTCTTTAATATACAAGAAACACACAAGACACAAATAAGGTCTAAGAAAGTGCTCAGTCCCCGATTTGGTAATTTAGGGGGAGTGGATGAAGAGCCTTTCCAGTCTCCTAGGGAAAGAAGGGGCTGTGAGGGCACAACATTACCAGGCCCCTGGTGAACCCAGCTCTGGGGCCATGCACGGCCTAGTTCTCCACCAAGTTTGGAAAGTGCTGATTTTCCTTGTCCTGGTCCTGGACCTGCTCCCACACTCGGCCTCCGGTTTCCAGAAGTCGTCCAGTTCCCAGAATGGCGCCTTCCTTTAGTGCCCTAGCATTTTCACTCAGGGGAGAAGGTCGTTTACCCTGTCGCGGTGTCAGACAGAGTTCCGGGGGAGTTGTCATCCTGCAGGATGGTGAGGGGAGATCTCCCTGGTACCTTGCCATTTGCTTTCCGTCTGTTGTGCTTAGAACCTGAAGGTCGGGAAGTCTCAGGGTCTCTTAAGGGCTTGTCTGGGCCCTAGCTGGCCGTGGGGGTTTGTGAGGGTTGTCCTGCTTTCTTCTTGGAGGAGGACACCTGCTTGGAGGGGAGCTCAGTCTTGCTCCAGAGTGGCATCTGGTCCCCAAAGGAAAACTGGGTGCCCAGAGGCAAGTCCAATTCAGAAGATGAAGTTGCCTCTAGGGGCAGAACGGTCTCTGAGGGAAGATTTGATGTGCAGGTTTCTGTCTCAAAGACTTCATTCAGCTGTTTTGCCAGTGGGCTTGGGGGCTCTCCGCTGCTGGTCTTCATAGGTGTCCGTGCAATGCCAAGGGTAGGAGACCGGGGATCTGAGTCCTGGACCTCATTAGGACCCTCCAACTGCTCCCCTGCTGATAGGGCTGGCTGTGGAGAGCTCTCCACCTGGATGGGAGTGCCAGGATGCCGGCACTAGGTGAACGGGGGTCCGCCACTCGGGCCAGAAGCTTGTTGTGCGGCGCAGGCCGCGCCGGAGTGACCGGGGGAGCTCTTGGCTGAGCCCATCTCAACCAAGAGAAATAAGGTGGGGCCCGGCCCGGGGCGAGGCGGGGACGCTGGGCCTCAATTCCTCTTCGGGATGCACACAAGCTCCCATTTTAATGAACTTTATCTTCAGAATGCCAATTGTGGGGGTTAAGCCTATGTCCTAATATGTAGCCACTAACTAGAAATGGTTAATTTCACATTTCTTGACTATTTTAATGGGGCTACTAGGAAGATTTTAATTACATTTGTGGCTCACATTTCATTGCTTTTTGATAGTGTTGGTTTGGGCTATAAACTTTTTGTTTTAATTTTTTTTTAATGTTTGTTTATTTTTGAGAGAGATCAGGCAAGGGATGTTGGAGGAACTGGGGGAGACAGAGAATCCAAAGCAGCTCTGTGCTAACAGCAGAGAGCTCGATGCAGGGATTGAATTCATGAACCTTGAGATCATGACCTAAGTCCAAGTGGGACTCTCAACCAACTGAGCCACCCAGGCACCCCTGGGCTAATAAAAACTCTTAGAAAGTAATACCAGTCAACTAATGAAAAGTATAGACCTTTGTATGTGTCAACAAAATTACTATTGGAATTCATACTGTAGTCATTTGTTCTATAGAAAAGTTTGCCCGTTCAAACTAATCTTAAATAGAGGGCTCATTTAGAAATTGAAAAAAAGAGTAATGATGATTCTTTTCTGGTCAAGAATTTAAGATCATGAAAACTGTCATGGTTTCATGGTTGGGGAAAAAAATAACTTTGAGCAGAGAAAGGAGGTTCTGAGGATTTGAGGGCAGTCTTTAAATGGATTTTGATTCAGAGACAATACCAGACTTTTACAAACTCCCTACATCCTTAGATAGATGGTATTGCTCTGGCTTCGTGAGTGATGTTTAGATCACTAATAGAAGTAGCTGTTTGAATCAGTGATATGGTTTGCTTTATATATACTTAAACATCTGTTCAAATTATTTTCGTTAACCAAACAAACAAGTTTTCTGAAATAATTACAAAATTTAAATATCAAAATTAGGTATGCGTGGGTGGCTCAGTCACTTGTCTGACTTTGGCTGAGGTCATGATCTCACAGTTTGTGAGTTCAAGCCCTGCACTGGGCTCTTGGCTTCATATTCTCTGTCCACTTTCTTTCTCTGCCCCTCCCCTGCTGGCACACACCTCCTCCCACCCGCCCTCTCTCTCTCTCAGTAATTACACTTTTTTTTAAAAACGTCACAAATGTTGTTTAAGAATGGGTATGCAGTATACTTTCTGAAAAAGAAACCTAATTTTACTTTTAAATTAATAAATATGCTATGAATATTTGGGTTAAGAGAAATGTTATTTACCAATATTTATTGTGCTGAGATTAGGTTTCTGGTTTCCTAGAAAGTCCTTTCTTGGAAATAGCTTAAAAGGGATGTCTTTGATATTTGCTCCTTTAAAAAAAAATGTTTAGGGGTGCCTGGGTGGTTCATTTGGTTAAGCATCAGACTTCAGCTCAGGTCATGATCTCACACTCTGTGAGTGTTACTTCAAGCCCCGTGTCAGGCTCTGTGCTGACAGCTCAGAGTCTGGAGCCTGGTTCAAATTCTGTGTGTCCCTCTCTTTGACCTTTCCCTGCTCATAATCTGTCTCTGACTCTCTCTCTCAAAAATAAACATTAAAAACATTTTTTTAAATGTTTATTGAAATCATTTGCAGACCGTAAAATTCACCCATTTAGAATGTACAGTGTAATGAGTGTGTTTACAGAGTTGTACAGAATCATTGCAGTCTAAGTTCGTAATGCTCTCACTACCCCAAAAAGAAACCCTGTACCCATTAGTGGTTGTTCACTGATTTCTCTCCCCCTTTCAGACCTAGACAACCATTCTCTGTCTCTCAGTAGATTTGTCTGTTCTGTGCATTGCATATAAGATGAAATTATGTAACGTGCTACTTACAATGTTTGCAAGATCGATCCATGGTCTAGCATGTATAAGTACTTCATCCTTTTTACTGACAAATAATATTCCCTCATGTGGATATCCATCATTTTATTTATCCGTTCATCAGTTGATGAACATTTGGTTTGTTTCTGCTTTTTGGCTCTTGTGAATAATGCTGCTGTGAACATTCCTCTGCAAGTTTTTGTGTAGACATTTTCATTTCTCTTGGGTATATACCTACGAGTGGAATTACTGGGTTGAATAGTAACTCTAGACGTCAGTAATCTTGGAAAGCTTTTTAAAAACATTTTGAAAAGCTGCCACACTTTTCCAAAGTAGTCATACCATTTTTACCCTCCCACAAGCATTGCATTAAGGGTTCCAGTTTCTCCACATCTTTGCCAAAATTTGCTATTTTCTCTCTTATTTTTTTGTTAGTTTATTTATTTTGAGGGGTGGTTGGAACAGAGAGAGAGGGAGAAAAAGAATCCCAAGCAGACTCCACACTGCCAGTGCAGAGCCCAACGCAGAGCTCGAACTCAGGAACTGTGAGATCATGACCCAAGCCAAAGTAGAGTCCGACACTTAATTGAGCCACCCAGACACCCTTTTCTTTTTGTTATATTATTATTATTATTGCAATCTTATGGGCATCCTGTTGAGTATAAAATAGTGGCTCATGGTTTCCATTTGCATTTCCAAAATGACTGGTGATATTGAGCATTGTTTTCCTGTATTTATTGGCCATTTGTAGTATCTTTGGGGAAATGTCTACTTATCCCTTTCCTGTTTTTTAAATTGTATTGCCTCTTCATTAAATTGTAAGAGTTCTGCATATATTCTAGATACCAGTCCCTTATCAGATACAGGATTTGCAAATATTATCTCCCATCCTGTGGGTTAGCTTTTTGACCTTGTTGATGATTTCATCTATTACACATGCATTTAATTTATTAAGATTTTTTTTGTCACTTGTGCTTTGATGTCATATATAAGAAAACATTGCTTGATCCATGGTCATGAAGGTGTATTCCTGTATTTCTCTACAAGTTTTATAGTTTTAGCTCTTAAATTTAGGTCGTTGGTCCATTTTTAGTTATTTTTTGTATATGGTATAAAGAAAGGAACAGATTTCATTTTTTTGCATGTGGATATACAGTTTCCCCAGCACCATTTGTCAGAAAGACTGTTTTTCCTCCATCAAATTAAAATGTTTATTTCTAGAATCTATTCTATTCCATGATCCTTATGTTTTTCCTTATACTATTAACACATGGTCTTGAAGACTATAGCTTTATAGTTAAGTTTTGAATTCAAGAAGTATGAGTCTTCTAAATTTGTTCTTTTTAAACCTTTTGCTCTTCTGGAACCCTTACATTTCCATATGACTTTTAAGATCAGCTGGTCATTTTCTCCAGTAAAGAAGCTCAGATTTTGACAGGGATTGTGTGAATCTGTAGATCAGTTTGGGGAATACTGTCCATAATATTAAGTCTTCTGTATTATTCTTATTTGTTTGGCCATCTAAAGGAAAGTGGCCTATGAAAGATGGGTGTGGAATATTCGAGTACCTATACAAGTTGCTTCCAAATACTCTATGACTATTTATAATTGACTAGTAGGAACTGAGTATGTAAGGGAGAACAGAGTCTTAATTTAGTTGTTGGGTGTTGTTGTTTTCATTTTTGTAATAGTTTCATAACGGTAACTTATCTTCCATAAATAAATATTTAAATGCCAGGCTACAGTAAGCATTTAAATACTTTTAAATATAATGCAGTTACTCTATGGAAATCCGGCCTTATTCTCTTAATTATTACTGCTTTTCAGCAGTATACTGAATATTAGTATTTTTAAGTCTTATATAACGAGCTCTCTTCAGATATAATTAGAAATCCCAAATAACATCCAACCTGAAGGTTTTTTTATTTCTCAGCATAAATTTTCTGATGTTGACAGTATTACACATAATGATGTGGGTAGGAAAACAACTAAAATACCAGACTGAGTTAATGACATTTTCTGTAATGCTGGAATGTCAGTCTTTTCAGTACAACAAAATTAAGGATGTAAACCAGTTTGTACTGAAATTTTGGTTTAATTAGTGAAGCTTGGTGAGATCTTTATTTTTTTATTTTTTAATATATTTTTATTTGAGAGAGCACATGAGTAGGGGAAGGGGCAGAGAGAATCTTAGGTTCCATGCACAGTGTAGAGCCCATGTGGAGCCCAGTGAGGGGCTCCATCCTGCAACCCCGGAATTATGACCCAAGCCAAAATCAAGAGTTGGACGCCCAATCAACTGAGCCACCCAGGAGCCCTGGTGTGATCTTCATTAACATTATGGACATTATCAAGAAATGAACATTTTGACCTATTTTTGTCTTTGTTGAGGAGCCATTACCCCCTTTATTTTTCCATATATCTGAGTGTATACTTCTCTTTCCATATTTTAAGACCTTTCTTGGAGACTTCTAAAGTTAAGGCATTACCAGTTTTCTTTAACTGTAGCCTTAGGCATGTGATTTCCCAATTTTCAGCTGTGATACCTAGAACTAACTGGATGTTTATTAATGAAGTCTTTTGAAGGCACAGGGAATAGTTTTCCTAGTCTTAGGAGAGGGGGAGTTTGGGGGCAGTTAAAGAACAGGGAAGAAATGGCTTTGCCGGCCTATAGGATGTAAAGATGAAATATAACAACAGATTAGAACAAGCCTCTTAATGATGTCTTATTAGCACATAGAAGGCAGATGTGGAAGTCTTTGTTTCTCACAACTCTTTTGGACTAGGAAATTTGAAGTTGAGTAATAAAACAGCTGTGGCTTGTTCTTAAATACAAATGTATACATAAGGTATATGCACAAAATAAATTACTAAAAGAATGAAGACCAGAATGATTTTGTTTGAAATTGACTGGTACAGCCATCATCAGTGGCTTTTGTTAATTCAAACTGACCTTGCCTCCAAATATCAAGGTTGAAGCCAACATTGGAGAGTGAAGAATGTCAGCAGTGAGGGCATCATGAGCAGAAGGGGGAGACAGCGGCCAGGAATGGGCAGGAGGAGAAAGGATGGAGAAGGAAGGGAGTCAGATCAAGAGGTAGGAATGGAAATGTATAAAGGAATAGAAAAAGAAGGGGGCAAGAGGAAGGGAAAGGGATGAAAGGAATACCGGTGTAATCATTGAAGCAATGTGTAGCATCATTTTCGTGTGTTTGAATCCACTTAGTTAGGGCTACGATGGAATCTTTAAAGAATTGAGTTTAACCATGGAAGGAAGAAGGTGAGCAAGAAAGAAGGAAATTTTTAAAAGCATGGTAAATCACTTTTTAATTTTAAGATCAGCATTAACAATACACAGTTGTTTAACTTTATAGCCTAGTAACGATAATATTTGAGTCCTTTTACTCTGGGCACTATTCTGAGTGCTTTACATATATTGATATCATTTAATCCTCACCACAACTTTATAAGCAGATACTATTTCTCCCATTTTACAGATGCAGAAACTGAGCCACAAAGAGAATAAGTAATTTGCCTAGGCTAGTCAGATAACAGAGCCAGAATCCACTGAGGCAGCCTGACTACTGTGCTACAGCTGGCTTCATCACCTCTACCTCTCCCTCTCCATGATTTGTATGGTATATTTCTACAGAAATTTGTCTTGTTTTGAGAATGTAATAGCCCTTTGAAACAGTTGTACATTTGCTAGGCTGACAGACTCTGGACACTATTTAAAAGTCAGTTTTTATTTCCTTCATTTACAGTAACTCGAGAAAGTTTTTAAAAATAGGTAACAACACAAAGATGGGTAGTACATGGTCCTTGTCAACTAAGTCTCAGTTTGTAATTGCTCATTTGAACCAAGTATCTTCTGCAATATTTGTGTGAATTCTGTGACTTTGAACCAAGTTTACATGCACTAATGAATGTTTGTTGCCTTCAAAAGTATGTTCACCTTTAAAAAACCACAGGTCAACTAATAATCTAGCCATTATGTAAAACTTTTTGGAATTCTTTTCCTTTCAGTAAGCCACACAACAAAATCTGCTTTCTGTATAAAAAAGCAGAAGTACCTAGCTTGATTATATTCTTTAGTCATTCTTAATTAAAATTAAAGCCTCACATGGATATTCACAAAGTATTTATCTAAAAAGGTGTTTTGTTTTGTTTTGTTTTGTTTTTACAGCCCTGATGGAGTAAAATGTTTGCAGGCTGTAGAGGAGGAAATGTGAATGGAGTTAGTGGATTTCACCAGGAACTTTGGAAGAGTGTTGGGTATTAGTGTTGCACTGGAGGAGGGTGAGAATTGAGCCCTATTTAGAGGGAACAGAAAGACTTCTGTGAGGAGTGTGGGTAAATAATCCAGGAACCTACCCTGAAGATCATTGCTTAGCTCCTTGAACATTTAATTTTCTTAATTATTTATAGAATTTTAGAATCATTCACCAGTATACATACTTTGTTTCCATTGAGACTGTATTGTAAGGAGGAAAGCTGTGTGGTTTGAAAGTACTTGATATTGAGACTTACAAAAAGTCTGAAAAGAATGGAGCAGTAACTGGATGGGAATCCTGGGAGATCGTACCAGGAAAAGCTCATTGGAGACTTTTAGAAGGTGCCTTTTAGACAAGTAAGAGAAATCTTGAATCTTCTGGCAGTTAGGAAAGAAGTATTAAGTTCAGACTAATTTGACATTTGACTTGGGCTTGTATTGCTTCACTCTTTGGTAAATAGTGCTAGCATTTGATGGCTGGCTTAGCCATTACCCTCTTAGACATGAATTAGGTAAAAAGTGAGAGACTGTGGGACACTGAGAGTATCTTTATTGTTCCTTGCATTTCTTACCTTGGTATTGGTTCTTTGATTTTTACTGTGGGACTTGGAAGACTTAAAATTTAACATTGGTGCCTTTATATTTTATATGTGGATTATCCACCTATCATTCATTTGGCAAATATATTGAACAGCAGCTGCACAATGCAAGACAATGGGAATGTGAATAAATAATTCAGTCTCTATATTTAAGCTGCTTTTGGAGTAGTAGGGCAGACAAAATTAGTAAGCCAGAAGTTAGAATACAGCAAAAGTACAATGACAAAGGTGTACACAGTTTCCTACTGAATAAAGAGGGGCCCTTCATTTTGACTCAGGAATTTCCCTTAGGGTGAGGTAAACCTTTAAACAGAAAAGGAATTAATCAAAATAGGCAGCAGCATAGGACATTTTCAGTATGTGGAAAAAATAACTGGGATAGGAAAGGATTGTCCACTCTCTTGCACTTTCATTTCAGAAAAACCCCTGCCCTGCATGGCTGCTGTTTTACTGGTCTTTCAAGAATATTAATTAATGTTCATGTTGCTTAATTAAATCTTTTGTAAAGAATAATAGTAGTTTATTCTAAATCTAAGAAAACTAAAAATAAGTTGCCTTTTTGAGTACTCCCAATTTTTAAATATTTTCCTTGTTTCCAATTTTAAAAGATGGAAAATAAGTTGGAAAGTCCAAGTTGAAATTATTCAGTCCTTTTAAGATAACATTACTGGTTCTTTGGAGCCAAACTCATTTAATTTAATTTTGGTCTGTTTTAAACATATATGCATCAGGAAGAGAACTTTTGAAGTCATTTCTACTCCATTTACTCATCTGCAAATGAAACTGGACTAGCTAGAGAAGGTCGCTTTCAGATCCAAAATCCAGTGGTTAAATTTCATGGCTCAGCATTATTTATAAGTTGTTTTCAAAGCTCAGCAGAAGAGTCTACCTTCTTGTATCAGAAATTTTGTCCTTAACTACCAAATCATGTAGCATGATTAATGCCTCTTTCTGTCCTTCCTTCCCTCTTCTGGCATTGTTTCTATATAGTAATTGGTGATTTCTGAGATACAGTGAGATTCAGATGTTCATCTCTCGTAAAATAATGAACCTGAATCTTGACTTTTAGAAATCATCTTCCCACGAGAAATTTCTTCTGTGTAATCTTAGAATATAATTTGAATTTAGAGTATAGTGTGCTTGTTTTCTGAGTCAGCACTTAATTTGGTTTATTACTTTTTGGGTAATTTATGTTTCTCTTTGTCAATGTCTTTATAGTGCTGTGTTCTTATATTTTAATCCCAAGAACATATAACTTAACTCAAGAAAAAAAAATAAATGCTTATTTCTTGATCTCCAGTTGGCAGTGTTTCTACTCTATTGGTTTATCTTACATATTCATTACCTGCTTCTTTAGCTACTTTTAATATTGCTGTAGTAAAGTAATAGAATTACTTGATTAGCAGTTTCATGTTGAGAATCTTCTCATTTTGCCTTGTAGATCCTTTTTCTGTCCTGAAAGCAATATTGCCTAGCTCTTAGCCACCCAATGAAGTTTTGATTAACTTAAAAGTAACCTAGGAAGTAGTGGCTATCTAAAAAGAAGGAAAATCTGGGTATATTTTACCTACTTTTCTTTTTTTTTAAGCTATGACTTTATTATTTTGCTTGAGGCTTTTTTCTTTACCACCACAATATGCATTAATAATAATTTAAGCTTTCTTGTAGTTTGACCGAGTATTAAGTCCTTTTCCTTTTTCCCTTTGGTATTCTATTTGCAAAACAGTAAAGCAAGTTTTGGAGACTAGGGTAACTAGTTCTATTTAATGAATCACTTTATTAAATCTTTTACATCCGTTTTGTAATAGCCCAACTCACAATTCATATGTTTAATACTACATTCCTTCCTTGCACGCCCCCCCTTAGAAAGTAGAAGGTTTTTCCAAAGTTTCTTATTTTTAAATCACTGAATTTTTATCTTTTCTGCAGATAATATCACCTACTGCATTATTTTTGGCTGCAAAGGTGGAAGAACAGGCTCGAAAACTTGAACATGTTATCAAAGTAGCACATGCTTGTCTTCATCCCCTAGAGCCACTGCTGGATACTAAATGTGATGTAAGTAAAAAAAATTCGATTGGTGTTGCCTTCCAACTGCTGCTTGTTTCTTTTACCACTTAGGAATGTAATACCAGGGAATGATCTAACAGGAGCGTATTTTATATATATATATATATATATATATATATATATATATATATATATATACACAAATTTCAGTATCATTCTGAATCATGTTAAAGCTGTGATCCAAAGGTGGTTTTTAAGGGTTTCACATTTTATCGCTTATCTTCACAGCAAAGCTATGATATATGTAGAGGTGATGTGATATCACCTCCATTGTTTGGGTGCATTTGAGACCAGACCAGAGATAAAATAACTCTTAAATTGTCAACACTGGAGAAAAAAAAAAAAAAGAAAGAAAAACCTCTGGTTAGGCCTGTAGACCAGTAAATATTTTACAGAATTGTTCCTTTAGTAATGCATGTATATTAATAGTTACCTCTCTCACACATAAAAATGCATTTTACCATGCTTTGTGAGGTTTTTTTTAATATCTTAATTTTCCTAAAGATTAATGCTAGTTTCTAAACAACTTGTTTATCATCAACATTTTAACCAAATTTGAAAGCACCATTTTAAAATGTTAGGGCATTGTAAGGGGCGGCTAGCTAGCTCAGTCAGTAGAACGAGACTCTTAAAATGTTAGGACATCTTAAAACAAAAGCTAGAATTCTAGACCTTTAAGTTCATATTGCTAGCACACAGGGTGAGTTCCTTTACCAGTAACTTTCAACTACCAGATTACATCAGTTTACTTTGATTTAGTGCCAGAATAAGATCCAGATTATGTATATCTGATCTTATTAATGACAAGTTTTATCTGAGATAATGGCTTTTAATAAGGAGTAAGATACTGACTTTAGCCATTTAATAATAGAGAATGTATGATTATTCAAAGATTGTTTTTGTAATTTCTATTAACATGATAAATTCAGAATTATTTTTGGTGAATACTTAGGGTATTGTTCAAATGATAGAAATCTATGTTTTAAAAATCATCTTAGTGATTTTTTCAAAATGGGGCATAAATAAAGGTGCTTTTCACTCTGAGTTTAGCAACATGTCCTTACATGAATATTTAGTTATGATGTATTTTTTTATTACCTTAGTTGTTACAATTTAAGAAATTTGATAGTGATAGGAATTTTTTCATACTGTCTATTCCCAGAGCAATTGCAGTAGGAGAATGACTCATTGAAGTTGAAAGAGAAGGCCCTCTGTTTCCCCATGGGTGTATAATACTTCATTGTGGTATTTTATATCTAAAATGTTTTAGTCTAGAGATTTGAGGATTTGCCTGGATTTTATTTTGTCTTTTCTAAAGAGAAAATTCCAAAAAAATAACTCACTGACTTAACTCTGACCGTCAAGGAATTTCTATCTGAGACATCTTAGATTGGATTGATAAGCCTTTTCTTTACAGGCAGGTTTGAATTTGAAGTTCTTACTTGAGTTGGTGCTTCCTGTGGTAAAGTGTCTTGAAGCACCGCTGCCTGTGTTGAGTTTTGAGTTTTACGACTGGAGCATTTGTTGTTTTCAGTGAAGCTCTGCCTTCTTTCATGTTATCATTACCTTGAGGAGTTTTGTTGCTGTTGTGTACCTTATTTACATATCCTATGTTGGAAGTAATTCAGTTTTGATTGGTTGCAAAATATAGGACTTCCCTGTCGCCCTCAATTTATTTCCTTCATGTTTCCAAACTACTCTGGTTCTTCTGTAATTAGTCTGTGATTTTTATGAGACTTAGTGGTCCCGTAGTCACATAGTGTTGATCTTAAACATTTTAATAGTATTATTTTTACCTGGCAGGCTTACCTTCAACAGACTCAAGAACTGGTTTTACTTGAAACCATAATGCTACAAACCCTAGGTATGTACTTATGTCAAATACTGTTTTTGTTTGCTTCAGTGTGACGTTCTAAAGAAAGAAAAAATTTCTGGCTTTAACTTTACTGATAACTAAACAGGCCTAGGGAAGGTTTATCTTGTTTAAAGTCATGTATTTCTTCTGGAAGAGCCTAGCAGAGTGTGCTAGAATCACATGGGCTTTATGGAGACCTTGGTTGTTTTTGTTTTTTATTTATTTTTTTAAGTTTATTTATTTATGAGAGATAGAGACAGCATGAGTGGGGGAGGGGCAGCGAGAGAGGGGGAGACACAGAATCCAAAGCACGCTTGTGGGGCTTGAACCCACGGACCGTGAGATCATGACCTGAGCCAAAGTCAGACTCCCAACTGACTGAGCCACCCAGGTGCCCTGATCTTGGTTTAAATCTGTAAGCCTTCTACTTGGTTTGTAAACTTGAGCATATTTCTTTGATCTTTCTCACCTCCATTCTGTATACGCAAGATGTCTGCCTTAACATTGTGAACTTAAGGGTGAGAGATGATGTATTAAAAATATGTACCACAAAGTGTCTATGTTATAAATATCCATTATTTGTTATGATAGTTATTTCATTTATTACTCCATTCCCAGTCATTGAAAAGAAATGCAATATCATAGTCTCCCATCATGACAGATTCTTTTTAATAGAAAAGTAGCTTATTTGAAATAGATACAACTTATTTGATGTTGTGATAGTATAAAAAGATATAAAAATAAAAGGGAGAATCTTATTCTCTCTAAATCCAATAACTTAGCATGTTATTGTTTTTTGAAATTTATACTTAATATAATAAAGGTTGAAAGGAAAATTATATTATTTTAAGGGGAACATTAGAATTGACAGTATACATCTCTGTGGCTTTGATTAAAGTATCTTTGGTTTTGCAGGTTTAATTACAGTAGAAATAAAAATAGATTACACACAACTTTATAATTCTAAATTACCTGTGTATTCAGATGTTATTTCTTTTTTTTTTTTTAATTTTTTTATGTCTTTTATTTATTTTTGAGAGACAGAGAGAGACAGCGCGAGCAGGGGAGGGTCAGAGAGAGAGAGGGAGACACAGAATCCGAAGCAGGCTCCAGGCTCTGAGCTAGCTGTCAGCACAGAGCCCAATGCGGGGCTCGAACCCACAAACTGTGAGATCATGACCTGAGCCGAAGCCGGCCGCTTAAACGACTGAGCCACCCAGGCGCCCCCAAATGTTATTTCTTTACTGCTTTTGAAGACATTAGATGTGACATCCACTTTTAAAAAAAAAAAATTTTTTTTTATTCTTTATATATTTTTGAGAGAGAGAGAGTGTGAGCGGGGGAGGAGCAGAGAGAGGGAGATACAGAATCTGAAGCAAGCTCCAAGCTCTGAGCTGTCAGCGCAGAGCCCAACTCGAGGCTTGAATTCATGACCTGCACAAGATCATGATCTGAGCTGAAGTCAGACGCTTAACTGACTCAGCCACCTAGGTGTCCCAGTGACCTCCACTTTTTTTTAAAAAAAAGGAAAAATCCTGCCTTATCTAAGGATTGAGTAGACATTGAAAGCTCTTTCTGCATTTTATCTTTGGTTTTAGAAAAAATGGTTTAAAGAATCTTGAGGTTACAAGGTTTACTTGTCTTAATAATTTTATTATTAATGAAATGTAGTTATAAACTGGTTGAAAAACCCTTTGATTTAAGGCATATTAAGAAAATAAGAGGACTGTAAATCAATGAAATGCTCTTTTCTCCTACTATGGGGCAGAGATTATATTTATGAAAAATTTTCTTTTTATATCTTATGAGAGAAAGAGTTGGAATACATTTTAAAAATATATTACATGGATACCTGGGTGGTTCAGTCAGTTGATCATCTACCTCTTGATTTTAGCTCAGGTCATGATCCTAGGTTTGTGGGATCGAGCCCTGTGTCAGGCTCTCCCCTGAGCAAGAAGCTGCTTAAGATTCTCTCCCTCCCATACACGTGCGTGCGCTCTCTCTCAAATAAAACCTATATGTATATATATTACAAATTGAATTTTTTGCTTAATAGTTGTATTTTTCATATATTTTAGTTTGATTTTAACCTGATGGTAATCGTAACGAATTATAGATCAGAATTTTTAATAAATATTGCCATAAACCTTAAATAACTTGGCTATCAGTTTTCATAAGTGGAACATTGTTTTTGAGAAATTATTTCTCATTGTTGACGGTGTAATGAGCATGTCAATGATGGAAAATAACTTTGTCTTTAGATCTTTTTAATACTGAATAATATACATTTTTATGGTTGTGTTGATGAATGACATGGCATTTCTCAGTCAAGTATTGTGGTGTGGTAAGTGATTGGGAAAAAAGTGCTTTTCATTTCAGGTTTTGAGATCACCATTGAACATCCACACACAGATGTGGTGAAATGTACCCAGTTAGTAAGAGGTAAGTGATCTTTGGAATTTTTGAATTAAGTATTAATAAATGCTTTTTATTGTGTATAATGACTTGAATGTGTTTTATTAAAATGGGAGAAATAATCGTTTTGAAGCAACATCTTTTGTTGTTCTGTATCTACCTATTCATCTACTTCTGTTTGTGGTTCTACCTGGTGAATTAGCTTCCTTTAAACTTAGGTGAGAATCTCCTTTTGCTAAAAAATTAGAATGGTTTCCAAATAATAGGACTCTCTTCATCTCCTTATTAGGCTGATAAGACAGTTCCCCTTTTAGTTATTATTTAAGAAGTTGGCCATTAACACATACATGAAGAAAATTTCTGGTCTCTGTCAAACTTTAATTGACCTCTAGGAAAATGATTACAGTTTAAGAATTTGGAGGCCATCCTCATATCTTTCAGATAAAAATTGTCTTAGCAGATTTGCCACTTTGAAAATGTTTTCCCTATATTCATTTGAAAAAAATTGATTTAATATATTTTTCAAAGTTCTTTAGCATTTCTAAAAATAATTTCCTTTTTGTGTATAATGGGGATCTATGTAGTATGATACAGACAGCATGTGATGTGCCCATCAAGCCATTTAAAACAGGATTAGGAACTTGTTTTATTATTTTCTTTACTGCTTATAAAGCATGTGGTCACACTTCTCCTCTGGTTAATGAATTCTATGTATCTGTTCATGTATCCCTAGAAATATTGTTTACACTGTGGCATGTTGTTGCACTACTACTTCTTTCCTGTTTGTCATTTGAATTGTTAATGTTCTAAGAGCAACCACTTAGAATCTTGTGTGCCTTTTTCTGTTAACTCCCTTTTGAAAATTAAATTTTGCAGTTTCATTCTTTTACCGCCAGACTTTTTTTCTTTAGGTTTATTCTAAACAGGATGGGTAAGACTTTTGAAGGCCTTTTTTGATTTTTAGTGTTCACCTGGATAGTCTCACATTTTAGTCATTTTAAATTGAATTCATATACTTAGGTAGGATTTTATTATGTTGATGGCTGTATTTAAAATAAACAAACCTGTTGTCGCAGTGTCATTGTTCAGAACTGGACTTCTGAAAAAAAGTACCATGTTTATTTACTTATTTTTTTAATTTTGGTCTTTAATAGCTAGCAAGTGTTATAACTTGCAAAGTAGAACATATTTAATTATGGTTCCTGTTCTTCATGGTCATCTGAATATGATTGACAGCAGATTTTTATCCCCAGAATTACAGTATAGTATAGAATTCGTATAGATAACTAGTGTACATGTTGAATTAAGAAAAAAAAAGCCTTCTAGTAAGTTGTTTCTGTTAGAATAATGGAGAGCCATATATCTTTGCTCTAAACTAAGCCTGATGAAGAAAAACATTTTAATAGCTTAAAACACACACACACTTATTAGGAAATGAAACTGGATTTTCAGCTTGGTGTTATTGTGACATTTAAGTCAACTTTAAGATCCTTAAAGTCTGGTAGCTTTTGTACATGTTCCCCTACATCTGTCTAAAGCTAGAGACATGGAAGTCCATTCATTTGCAAAGTTGAATAGTAAGTTTTAAAAACATTCACAAAAACTGCAAATTTGATGTTTTGTCCAAAACAATATTTAAATCTAGTTTTTTGTTGTTGTCAGTATTTTGAATGTGATCAATTCTAAAATTGTAGTGCAAAATTTATGTATGTTTAATTTCATTTTGTCTGACTAACATTTCAGTAACTATAGTTTACATCTCACTCCATTTAAAAACATCGTTTCATGTTTGGTGTCTGTTTTCTTTGCTCTGTTACAACTTTCCACTAACAAAACATTTTTCCTGCATTCTTCCTGTGTTTCACACTGACTGTTAATAGGTTATTTTGAATTTAGGTATATTCTGAGGTGAAAACTGCTATGGCAATTTAAAACTATTTTTACTTCCTTCTCTACATATTTTGATTCTTTGTGGGAATGGGGGGTGGTATATGGTTTGGTTTCTTTAAAGTTCTCCCCACCACCCCACCCCACGATGAGAAAGTTGATATTATGCTACTTTGCTGCAGAATTGGCTAATGTCATTTTACAGGGACCTTTCATTTCTGTGATTTCTCCTTCCCTCCCCACCAGGAAAGAATGCCATACATAAGTCACACTGCCTCCAAGACATCTGATGCTTTGACACTCTTCCTTAGCACAACTCTGCTAAGCCCAAATCCCTTTTGTATACCTTATGTTGGTGATCCACAAGGGGCAGCAGGGATTACAGATGCCACGAATAAAAATAGAGGGCAAAGAATTTGAGGCCTGTTAGAGAGGGGTGAGTTGAGGTGAACTGATCCTAGGTGAGCAGAGGGGAAAGGTACAACGATTATGAATGTAACTGGGGGGAAAGGGAAATTATAGCAAAAGAATCCCCATTGGGAAGAATAAGAAAGCAGAAGAAAAGTGAACGGGGTACTACTATTTTCAATTTCAATGACTTAAACTAGTTGTTAAAAATTGCTTTTCTTTTGGGGACCAGTGCTGAAGCATCCTGATTGCCTAGAGTATGTGTATCTTTTCTAAAGTTGACAGTTGGATTCTGTAAGAAATATATATGCAGTGGAGTTTTCTATATCTACGCCCCTAGGATGTTTCTAGGTTGTTTATTCTCTGTTGATGCTTAGTAGCATGAAAAACAGCAGTTTGTGCTCCCTTGAGTTTGGGGGTGGGGGGTTTTGTTTTCTTTTCTTTGGATGGAAGTACTTAAGCCAACTTAAATATGATGACTGAGGATTAAGTCTGGCAGGCAACTCTTTGTATTTTGTACTAGACTTCAAAATTTTTTCTTCTTCTTCTTCTTCTTTTTTTTTTAAATCCAGGAGAATGCTTTATTGCAACTTTTAGCTGACTAGATGCTTAACTTAGTAACAAGTTTAGCCCTTGTAACTGGCTAGCTAAAAGCAAATCGGCTTGTTTCTCAGATCTTTGGGGGATAGCAAGAAACATTTGAGTGAATGTTGTTGAAGATTTTCAGTAGTATAGAAAATGATGGCGCTCTTGTGATATTTGTAAGTAGTAAGTAAAATTTACTTTTTGTGTACAAAACTTTGAAGTTTTTGTTGTGTTGAGAACTTTTTGATGATAGCACATTAAAGCTGACAGTATTGTCTTCGTTTTTTTTTTCTTTTTTTACAGCAAGCAAGGATTTGGCACAGACATCCTATTTCATGGCTACCAACAGGTTGTTATCCTGACCCTCTTTGTTGCACTGTTGTAGCACACTATAGCTTCCTTTAATGCAGGGCCCCCTCAATGTGTCTCTTACCCTTGTTGCAACAGGAGACTGGACCATCTACTGTGGTGGTACCTTCCTGTCTGCTTTGCGGTGTATTGTACAAGGGACTTTTGGCACAGAGGGGTTAAATGCACATTGTGAAGTGTAGTGGTGCTTTCTGATGACATATTCTCGATTTGTGAGTGCATAAGTCTAAAATTGGTAGCCTGAATAGCAGCTAAAGATTACAAAGAGCTAAACTTAACGTAGAAATTCGAGCAACTTGGTAAGTATAAAGCTATTTCTAGTTTACAATTATAGTTAAATGACAATTTTTTTAAATTTCACATTGATCCAATTTTAACTTTAAAATAATCATTAAAGTTTTTTTAATAAATAAAATTTATATAACTTGGGTTTTTTTCCAGATAATACCCAGTAATAGTAAATCAGAACTAGCCAAGTCCTGTCAGTGCCTAGATTTGTAGAAATAAAATTTTTACTTTAAGAAAGCTTAACTTCCTTTTCAGTTTACATAACAAATGGTGTGGGTTTGCAGTTGATAAACATTTTCATCTTCATCAGTTATGAACTGAACTATAAGAATAATTTTTTAAAGCCTTTAATATCTAATACATAATTCTGTTCTGGATTGATTATATGAATGCCTTAAATATGTTTTTTAAATGGGTCATTGGTGAGGAGGGGACCAAACTTAGCATTGTGTTGTCCTTAATTTCTTGTGACACTGTTAACTTTTGTTTAAGACTTTGGACTGGGAAATACCAGTATATTTTCTTAGGCATATGTTATTGTGATTTAACTCCTATCCCTAGGAGTTTTGAACAACAAAAAGAAACCACTAAATTTAAAACTTTGGTTAGAAAAGGCAAGCGGGTAACATGTTATCACATGCCCAATTTGGGACATAAAGTGGAAGGAGAAAAGTAGCATTTTTATAGTATTTAGCAGCATTGGGCCTTGAAGCTGTTCAGCAAAAGGTGGCTTTGCTGAAAAGACAAAGATTTACATAGATAAGTGTTAGATTCTCTTTAAGCTTACTTAAGGATTCTGTTTGTTAATCCACATCAAATGGTAGGATCCCTGATTCTGACCTCAAATTATAATGTGATGTTGAAATTACTTTGTCAGTTTTGCAGAGAATCTTCTGGTTTTTCTTTACATTTTTGCCATGATGTTACAAAAGAAACAAAAATATTGCAAAAAATTAAAATGTTATACTTGTTTATGCTGATTATTGGAAATATATGTCTTCCCCTCCTTTTATAAAGAAGTAAAATACTTCAAAATTTAGAAATATTATTAGTATTGATTGAATAGTAATAAAATGCTCTGGAGAGTGAGAATGTAGAGAATGTTCATAAATCTCGTATTAGAATTTTCTGACTATAGTGTTAGCTTAATTTAAAAATAAGGTTTTATACTCTAGACTTGAAGAAGAAAACCTTTATAGGTTTGTGCTCTAATCTTACTGGTAAATGTTTTTCTTTGTTTTACATATTTGAATTACTATGGTTCTTCGTTTTCAAACCTGCTTCACAACAGTCTACACCTTACCACCTTCTGTCTTCAGTACAAACCAACAGTGATAGCATGTGTATGTATTCATTTGGCTTGCAAATGGTCCAATTGGGAGATTCCTGTGTCAACTGATGGAAAACATTGGTGGGAATATGTCGATCCTACAGTTACTCTAGAATTACTGGATGGTAAGTAGAGAAAAATAAATCCTTTTTTTTACATTGAAAACATTTTTTTATAGAAAATTCTACCTGCTTTTGTATAGGTTTGAAAAATAGTGAATCTCCATAGATTCCTACTTAAGTGAACAGTTACTGATTGTGACCAATTTAGCATCTCCCCCTCCCCCTGTAGTTCTTTTGGTATTAATCCCAGATATCTCCTTAACTGTTAATATTTATTTGTTTCAAAAGATTCCTCAAAAACATAACTATAATTTCATTTTAACAATTTGGTAATAGAATTTAAAAGTATAATTTACACAATCAAATGAACAGGATGAAAATAAGGATTCATTAGCCTAAAGAAAAGTAACTAAAAAAATAAAAACTTGAACATATTTTAACCACCAGTGAACATCGAAAGCCCTTTCAGGACTTTTCAAAAAATCGTATGATTTATATTTCTATAGGTTGGCAATACAAGAACCTCAGAGTCAGGTATATTAGTTGTAGAAGATGTGAAACATTGAACTGAAGGTCTTTTCAGGGTAACATTCCTTGTTCTGTAGTTTCACTGATAGTGAAGTGTGTCATTGTTGCCTTGTATTATTAAATATGATTTGACAAAATTAAGGGTACAGATTCTATAAACTATGAACCTGGAATTGAGTATTCTGATAAGAAATTTCTCTGGTAAGAAATAAGCTGACCAGAGGCAGGAGAGATTCTTAGAAATTAAGACATTTTAGCCAGGTACTGTAGATTTCAGAAACGAAACAGATTATGCTTCTTGCTGAACAGATATACTGTTAGGTTTTCAGCTTACTCTTTTTGTAGCTTTCCCCAACTTCTGTTGCAAAATTGAAGCTCATGGCCAAACAAAATTTATATCTATTCTTTTTGAGGACATCTGTTATGTAGAGGCTCCTTTGGGTTTCAAATGTGATCTTCCAATTAAATCTCAACTTATTTCTACATGTAAGCCAGCTGTTTTCCTTTCTGTGATGAGCCAAATAGTAATAACTCTTAGAATTTATGGACTCTTCTATCTGTGCCGTCTACACAGCTCCACCACTGTCGCTGGAAAGCAGCCATAGGCAGTCTGTAGATGAAGATATGGCTGTGTTCCAGTGAAAGTTTGCAAACGGGGGTATAGGTCATGATTGTGATAGTTTACCTTCCTTTTACCTCCTTTTTAGATCTCTTGATTGTCAGATTTTTTTTTCTCCCTGAAAAATTTCTCCCAGTGTATGTATCTCACGCTGTATTATTGCCACATGATTATATTCTTTTCCTTACATTGCTAGAGGTTTTTTAGTTTAACAAGAGAAGAAGGAAGTCTTCAGTGAGTCAAAATGGCATCTTCTAAAAACCAGTGGGGTTTTTTTTTCATCTGTGACTTGAAAATAAGGTTATCTATGCTACCATCTTCCTTTGGCAGTTAACTGATAAGAGAAAGTAGGCATCATCGGAATAAAAATAGTTTATATAAATGGTCCTAAAGTAAAGGTCACAAAAAGCAAGTAATCTGCTTTTTATACTGCTCCTAAATTATAGTTAAAGTTGTTTTTTTGATATGACAGGGGCCACCTAAATATCCCTCTGCTTCCATTCTGAAAAGGCTCAAGTTTATTCAGTTGGAGAGCCACTGAATATGAATCTCAGACATTAAGACATTGACAGTTTCAACATATTATATAGCAGTCTTTCTTTGTGTTTTGTTCACCAAAAAAAGTAACAAACTTAATAAAATATATCTGAATTTTAGTCTGATCAGTGTTCAGTGAAATAATTCATGCAATGACTCTTCCAAAAACAGTATTGGCTTAGACTTGGCCTGCTTGTAAAATTTTTGTTTTTGTTTTGCAGGGTTTGTTTTTGTTTTATGATTAATAACAAACCCTCGTGTGTTTTTTGCATTTAATTTTTTTCTGTATACTTAGACTCGAGGGAAAAAGGCTCTATTTTAAGAACCATACTGTGATTTTTGTGTACATAACTAATATAGTGGCAGTGATTATTTGACAGATTCTTTTGAATGTTCATTATACAATTTAATAAGAAAGTTAAAAATAAACCTTATATTTTTTACCTGCTATATAGGTAGGTTTGGGGCCCAAAACTTTTTTTTTTTTTAAGTTTTTATTTATTTATTTTGAGAGAAAGCGTTCACAAGCAGGGGAGGATGCCGAGAGAGGAGGGAGTGAATCCCATGATGCAGGCTTTGCATTATCAGCACAGAGCCCTATGCAGGGCTCTACCCCATGAACCATGATATCATGACCTGAGCCAAAACCAAGAGTCAGACACTTAACCAACTAAGCCACCCAAGGGACACCTGGACCAGAAACTTGATGTGCATTTAATCTTTGACAACCAAGCTGTTAGAAAAATTGAATCAAAACAATTTCTTGTTCATTTTGAACCCAAAATTGTTGTGTATCTGCTAGATTTACAAGTAGAAAGGTGTTTGTTTGTTTGTAATTAAGGAGTAGTGTTCCAGGCATTAGATTGCTTTTGTTCAAAGTGGATCAAAATGTTCATGAATCTTGAACAGGTTTTAGTTGTCACAGCTTATAGACATAAAATAAGTGCCGAGTTTGCATATTTTTTACTTTAAGATAAATTCTGTATGGTCTTAGTTTTCATTATCACATTAGCATGTTTGCTTAGAATAGTTTACAGAGAAGCTTACTATGTATACTAGAAAAATAAATGAATCTGTGTAGTCTCTGCTGCATTGACATTATTAATATTATGTGATACTCTGATCCACTTGACTGATGATAATATTTGTCTTGAGTGGTTAATAGCCTAGTTAATACCACTGTTTGGAGGTAGAAAAGTATAATTCATCATAACCACTTTTGAAGTGAGTCATTTCACTGTAATCCTAAATTTAAGTTAAAGATAAGGTAAAGATACATGACTGAGGGTAGTTTTAATAATTTGTTAATAATGATTGCTAGGAGACTATGAGTATACGTGGAGGAATTCTTTTCATTTAACTTTCAAATAATTTTAAACTTAAACTACAAAATAGTATAGTTTCTATATACCCTTTACCTGGCCTTTAACATCTTATATAATAATATATGATTATCAAAACCAAATAATTAACATTGGTACAATACTAGTAACTAAATGATGTTTATTTGATTTCCGCAGTTTTTCTGTTGTAGGATCCCATGTTTCCATGACTGCTTAAATCTCCTCCAAGTTATGACAGTTTTTCTTTCATTTTCTTTTATGACCTTGACATTTTGAAAAATAATGGTCATTTTATAGAAGGTTCCTCAATTAGAGTTTGATATTTTCTCATTATTAGGTTGAAATTATGTATTTTGGGCAAGAATACCACAGAACTAGGAAATGGGTTGTGCCTTACTCAGTGCATCTTATCAAGGAGTTTTTCATATATCAAGGGGTATATCCTACTGCTGGTTAATGATAACCATGATCATCACTTGGTGGTATCTGCTGGGTTCTTCCATTGTAAAGCTATTGTTCTTCTCTTTGTAATTAAATATCTTGAAGAAGCTATGTTAGGATTACATAAATACCTTCTTTTTCTTTAAACTTTTGCCCATTAGTTTTAAAGAATCTATTGATGGATCTTCCCTGCAATAATTATTACTGTAATGTTTTCCTAATGAAGATTTTCTATTTGGGGGGAGTTTTTTATTTTTAATGCTACTAAATTTTCCAGAGATTCCAGAGTGAGCATGGGGAAAGAGGAAATGATATTTATTTATTTATTTATTCATGCTTTCATTCATCTTTGAAAATAGCAGTTCAGATCTATGTCTAGTTCTATATTTGCTGAAGGTTGAATAGGAGGGTGACGATGAAGTAAATAAACTCTTGAGGCCCCCTTTTAATATTGCCCATTTGAGAGAAATATAAATCCTAAAGACACCTTCTAAGTTTTAAATTTAAATTTTATTTTTAGAGCTAACACATGAGTTTCTACAAATATTGGAGAAAACACCTAGTAGGTTGAAGAGGATTCGAAACTGGAGGGTAAGAGAATTGGCAGGGTTTAATAGAATATCAGTTTGTCACTTGTCTAACCAGTACCTAGCTGACCAGTTTGAATTATTTGGTTAAATATTCTTATTTCCAGTATTCCTAACTAATTACAGTGTATCATAAACTGCATACACTCATAGTTTATTCACCTACTGTGTCCAGTGCACTTTGCTAATAAGTACTTTATAAATTTCCTGTTTAATTCTCACAGTGATTATAATGGAAATCTCCTTATTTTACAAATGGGCAAATTAAAGCCTAGACAAGTTAAATTACTTTCTCAAATGCTGGGCTAGGATTTAACATGTATCTAACTCTGAAACCAGCGGTTACCATTTTTGTAGCCCCCTTTTGTGCCTCTAAATAAGATAGTTATTTACTGGCAACATAAAGCCTTAAACCCCAGGTGATTTTGTTTGCGTATATTTTATAGAGATTTTTATAAAGCAGAGAAAATTATATTAAATCCCTTTGCTGTCATCACTTCTTCTGTGTTTTATTTAAATAGGCCAATCAGGCGGCTAAGAAACCAAAAGTAGATGGACAAGTTTCAGAAACGCCACTTCTTGGTTCATCTTTGGTCCAGAATTCCATTTTAGTAGATAGTGTTACTGGTGTGCCTACAAACCCAAGTTTCCAGAAACCATCTACATCAGCATTCCCCACACCAGTCCCTCTAAATTCAGGAAATATTTCGGTTCAAGACAGCCATACATCTGATAATTTGTCCATGCTAGCAACAGGAATGCCAAGTACCTCATACAGTTTGTCGTCACACCAAGAATGGCCTCAGCATCCAGAATCAGCAAGGACAGAACAGATGTATTCACAGAAACAAGAGACCTCTTTGTCTGGTGGCCAGTACAACATCAACTTCCAGCAGGGACCTTCTGTATCACTGCATTCGGGATCACATCACAGATCTGACAGAATTTCTGATCATTCTTCTGCTAAGCAAGAATATACTCAGAAAGCAGGAAGCAGTAAACACCATGGACCAATATCTGCTACTCCTGGAGTCATTCCTCAGAAAATGTCTTTAGATAAATACAGAGAAAAACGTAAGCTAGAAACCCTTGATCTGGATGTAAGAGATCATTATCTAGCCGCCCAGGTAGAACAGCAGCACAAACATGTGCAGTCACAGTCAGCCAGCAGCAGTTCTGTCACTTCTCCCATTAAAATGAAAATTCCCATCACAAACCCTGAAAAACCTGAAAAATACACAGCAGATAAGAAGGAGAAGAGTGGATCACTGAAATTACGGATTCCAATACCACCCACTGATAAGAGTGCCAGTAAAGAAGAACTGAAAATGAAAATAAAAGTTGCTTCCTCAGAAAGACATAGCTCTTCTGACGAGGGCAGCGGGAAGAGCAAGCATTCCAGCCCACATGTTAGCAGAGACCATAAGGAGAAGCACAAGGACCATGCTGCGAACCGACACCACCCCAGCGGCCACAAGCATTCCCACTCCCACAGTGGCAGCAGCAGCGGTGGCAGCAAACATAGTGCCGATGGAATCCCACCCACTGTTCTGAGGAGTCCCGTTGGCCTGAGCAGTGATGGCATTTCCTCTAGTTCCAGCTCTTCGAGGAAGAAGCTGCATGTCAATGATGCCTCTCACAACCATCACTCCAAAATGAGCAAAAGTTCCAAAAGTTCAGGTAGTTCATCTAGTTCTTCCTCCTCTGTTAAGCAGTATATATCCTCTCACAACTCTGTTTTTAACCATCCCTTACCCCCTCCTCCCCCTGTCACATACCAGGTGGGCTACGGACATCTCAGCACCCTCGTGAAACTGGACAAGAAGCCAGTGGAGACCAACGGTCCTGATGTCAATCACGAGTACAGCACAAACAGCCAGCATATGGACTACAAAGACACATTCGACATGCTGGACTCGCTGTTAAGTGCCCAAGGAATGAACATGTAATCATTCATCTAGGTCCATTTTTCCTTTACTTTTTTAATTTAAAAATGGTTAGAATGGAAAACTTCCTCCTGATCTAGCAGTGGTGACACCTGCTGTTGCTGCCACTGCTTTGAGATTTGTAAGTGCTGCTTTGTTCCTCATTCTGAAAAGAAGAGATTATAGTAAACAAGTCTTTATCTCCACATATGATAGTGTTATAAATACTGTAAAAGCATGGAAGGTGCAAAACTCAGTATTTCTACAATTGCAGCTAAGAACATTAGGATGAATGGCTGGCTGCTTCTAGGAATATAAGATGCCTCAAGCATTCATTATTTATAATTTGAATACTGTAGCTATTTTATGTTGTTGTTGCTTGGCTTTTGAATGAGTGTAAATTGTTTTCTTTTTGTGTATTTATACTTGTATGTATGATTTGCATGTTTCGATGATAAAGGGATAAAACAGTATACTGACAACTGTTTACAAGAAAGTGGAGAAAAATGTACATACATTTTTGTATGTTTAGATATTACCATAAATACTCAGGATTGGAGCTGCTTGTAAGTATAACAATATAACTTTATTTTATCTTGTCAGAGTCCATCACTAATCTAAAACAAAGGTGGCACTTTTTCATGTTAACCTTAAACTCTAGGCCTTACTGGAAGCCACTGAAGGGGAACACTTCACTACAGATGGGTATGCAGTGCCGCAGATGGTCATTTATTTATACTGTGAGGCACTGAACTTTTGCCTTCAGAGCTTCTGACCAGGTTGGCTGCTGAAATAGCCCCTACTTTTCTGAAGGCTTGAAGAGGAAAAAATAAAGTTTACATACTCTTGATGTGAAGTGCATTTTAAATGTGTGTTGGCTTGTTGCAGTACTATAAACACAGAGCTGTTAATAATGGTTATGTAGATTACTGTGATTTGAAAACTAAACTCACAAAAACTTATATAGTGAAGAATTAGTAAGTTTTTTTCTTAAAGAACTTTAACACTACATATTTTACCAGTAAACAGGGATTGATTTTCCTTTAGTGTTCAGAATGACACCATATTCTTAAACATACTCCTCCCCTGAAGTGTGTTCGTGTGTGATGCCATATTTCTTTTTCAGGTAAATGCAGTCTTCCTTATAGAAATGAAATTAAACTTGTTGCTCTCTCAGTTCTTTTATATTCTAACAATAAATATAAAGAAAAGATCATTGACTGTGCATTGTACCTGTATTTACAGCTTATGGTTGTTACCAGGAAGCTCTGTGAGAAAAGAGGGTTAGCCTCCAGGTGAACAGCTAGTGGAGGTTTTCCATTTGTTTGCACATCTCAGAATATTCCTGTTGAGGTCACGTTTGCACAGTCATCTAACTTCTGAACAAACAATAGACTTTAACTTGTTTAAAATTTGAAACAATAATGTGGCTCCAGTTTATCAGCTAATCTTGAATTTATTCTGTGGTAAATCTTTGAGCTGTTGAGTATCTTTAGATGGGGTGAATTCAACTTTTGTTGAAATGAAAACTGTCCTAATTTTTTCTTCTATGTATATGAATTATTTTTGTTACAAAGCCACTGATATGTGCACAATTGTAATTTTTCTCAAGTATGTTGCAGTTGTAAATATTAGAGAGTTTAATCTCGTGCTCTACTTTATTTAGCAATTACTTAATTTGCCAGTAGCTCTATAATTTTTTAAAGATAATTGTTCATTATTTTGTCAATGCTATTTGAACTTAGGATACTAGGAGCCTCTTTCTAGGGACTTTGCCTAGGGAGCATGTCCTAATATTTGTTCTTTGTCTTGCATAACTTTAGTAATCTTTGTCATTGCGTGTAACTTTGTTGCTCTGTATGGCATATTATTGTATCCATAAACATGGTAATTTTGATACAGTTCTACTTTTACAGTGGTACATAATCTGAGGACTAGTATAGAATTAAGCTGATGCAAGATGAGGGAGGGAAGGGTTTTGTTCTTGGTAATTTAGATGTGAAACCTCTAAGGAGCTATCATGTGAAACGACATAGGGTGGTTGTGCTACTGTATAATTGGGGATGATAACACCAGGAATTTTAATTAGATTTTGTAAAGAATATCCAAAAAAGTAGTGAACTTATTTTCAGTATGACATAGAAACAATGTGAATATTTAAGGTCTGTGACTATACTTAAACTTCACTAAGAATCTGCAGAACTGTTTCGAGATGTGGGAATAAAGGTAATTTTGTTGAATCTTTATTGGTGCTAATGATGGACAGTTTAAAAGGTAGCTAATAGATATTGTTATGGGTCAGTACTTACTAGTACTTCCAGAATTGAATTGCTATGTATTCACTTTTCACTCTGTAAATGTAATTCTTTACGATGACTTTATTTATTAAAGGGCAGCCAGATGTAATTTGTACAGGATTGTGTGAGCTATTCAAACTCTTTAACCTCTGAACAGGATTATATCTTCCAAATCTACCATGGGGATGAATATGAAAATCCTTTTAAGTTTCATTTCCATTAAATGAAAACCCCTATTACTCATTACCATTAATTTGCTTTATGCATCTCATTTGCATAAAATAGTTCATCAGCCTAGTCCCAATAGGCTCAACCAAAGAAAAAGACTCCAATGAATGGACACTATTACCGAGTCTTCTTGTAAGTAGCCATAAGTAAACCAAAATAGTATCATAAAATTTAGGTATGAAATTCCACATGTGCAAAGTACTGTTAAGGTGATTTACATTTTTGATGAGATTTTTTTTTTAAATATTTGAAATATTAAAAAGCGTTATCTTTAAACATCCTTTAAAAGAGTGATTGATTTTTTTAGTTGTCTTTTCCCTAGATCATAGTTTTGTTACTTTATGCAGAAGCACATTGCATAGAAAGGCTTTACTTCTACCTCTTTAAGTAGTTTTCCAGTATTTAGCTATGCCCCCCTAAATATTTGCCTTAGCTACTTTAAAATATGTTTTTGGAACCAAAAAGCAAAGGACTGTTTATTATTCATGGAGACATTCTTGGAGGCCTGTTTAACCAAACTAGTGCTGATAATCCTTTAGTGGCACAACCTTGGTAAATGTCCCAGTTCCTTCTTGTTTAACTTGAGGTTTGTTGCTTTGGTTTGTCTTTGGAAGCAGTTAAAGGTGCATCTTGGTCTTTCTCTGCTTGTGCACATGCATTCTGGTTAGAATCGTTGAGTCCACATTTCTTCCATGCTACCTGAGAGGTGCTTGCATCACTTTGTACCAACAGGTTATAATTAGGGCAGGAGACCTTCTATGTTTGTTCTACCCTCCTTCAGCTTAAAGAAATGACTAGTCTACTTCAGAGAACCAAATGTTAATTGTTTCTGTTAGTTTCCAATTGACTTGCCTTAAAGCATTTCGAGCACAGTTTGGTTATATTTGAGAATTTAAATTGCTGATTTTTATTCTTTAACCAACCTAAGAGATAAACCACTGCTTGCCTGTGCATCACTGTTGTGTACTGTAAAAGTATCTTTGGTTGATCAGAAATTTTAGGGTATTTTGCATTTACGATGGAAATAAGTAAGGAGGGTTGTTACCAGGTTGGTTTTTTTGTTTTGTTTTGTTTTGCTTTGTTTTTTTCTTTTTACATGGTAGTATCTCTAAAGGAAGAGATATTCTCAAGACACCTCATCATTCCCAAATTTTATCTAGTCAGTGAGCAGTTGTTTCTTGCCTCGTACTGTGCACTTTAAAGATCTCTTTGCTAAGAAATATTTAAGAGCTCTTGTGGAAGAATGCTTGATTCAGCAGTCTCTTGCTCAAGAGGCTTTCTTGGGAGGTAGTAGGGATTGCTAACTGTATTTACAGATGAAGGATCGGTTAATCCCATGCCTGGGAAACTTGCATTAATTGAGCTAACAGAATGATACCTGTTAATTTTGTGTGCCCATGTGTTGACGATAGGTGATTTAGAAAACAGCACATTCCATCTGGCCTCCTAGGGGGTGAAGTTATGATATCATTGTATTAATTTGAGAATCCACAGTTACATTAATACCTGAAATTTGACTGCTGTAAGCTGACATGTAAGTCAGGTAGAAGTTTGCTTGTTTTGTAAGGCAAGTTTGCCTCGGAAACGTCTGTCTGTATAACATGATCTTAACAGTGGGACTGGACTGCTCAGTGTGTGAGGTGTGATGCCACACATCCGTTTTTATTCCACAATGTTCATTTGTGCGCAGCCAGCTTCTGCTTCTGTGACTCCGCTTACTAGTGTCTATTTTCACCTGACAGATTCTTTAGATGAGGTTGCTAAGTAAGATACCTTGGAAGGTTGTGTGGCTAGGAGCAATTCTGTTTTCATAAAGGTGAGTTAACCTGTTCTCTGATCCTTTAACCCCAAAGTAAATTCTGAGGGCTAAATTCCTTTATTTTGAACTTTTGGGAGGAAGCCTCACTTAAAATTTTTTTTAGTAGTTGGTTTAATTTGATTGCCTGTTGTTTGTTAAGTAATGAGTACATTCTTTTAAGGTGTGTTTTTCAAGTTTACTGGGTTTGAAAAACCTCATATTTACTCATTTGTTGTCAGCAGTGATTGGGATTTTGTTTTCTGAATGTACTCAAAACCCCCAAGGACTATTGAATAGGGTGTTTACTAATAGAAAATCCAAAACAGGAATGTGTATGTGTGGCATGAATTTGATTAGTCCTTGAATTTCAGCTCCATATCTATTACGAGGAATTATTAATAAAATGTGTTTATTGAAAATGTCAACCCAAGGCTCTACCATGTCTTGTTAATGTGAATCAAAGATAATTTTCAGTCCCTGGAAAGTGTGGGAAATAAGATATTAATATAAGTTTCTCTTTATCTGAGTCACTTTGTAATCATCAAAGAGTGTGTTCTCTCATTCAGATTGTCCATACTCTAGTCTCAAACCTACCATTTAGTAGCTGATGTCCTTGGGTGAATTAGTTAACTTTGTGCCTTGATTTCCTTATCTACAAAGTTTACCTATTCATAGCATTGTGAGGCTAAGATTTGGGTAATCAGGGAAGGTTAAGCAGAATAGATGGCATTGAAGAGAATCTTGCCAGAGGTATATTTTAGATATCGGAGGGAATGAGGAAGCCCAGTCCAGGTGCATTGAACTTGGGTGTGTATTAAACTACATGTCTTTTGTTTCCAAAATTTAAGTTCGTTCTAATTCGTATTTTGAGATTTTCTTGGTTAAACTGTTGCATCAACTCCTCAAGAAGCAAAGAGGAATTGCAGTTATCTGGAAGGTGAATTATCCATGAAAAAATATTTAATCATAAACTGCTTTATTATTGCTGCCCTCTCCAACCCCTTGCCTTCTCCATGATTTGCCCATACATTCCACTTGAAAGAAAATTGAAGCCATGCAGGATAGATTAAAAGGTTGTAGATCGATAAAAAGCTGTGCAGGATAGATAGAAAAGTTACTCTCTCTAAAATGCATCTGAAGCCTAAATGTAAAATAAATGTTTTGAAATTAATTAAAGGAGAGTTGTCTTCATCTTCTGTTGATAACACCGGTAAAGGCTTATTGTATCAGCATATAATAATAAGTTAGGTGAGTTTTATTTAGGAACATTACAAAATCAGTTAATTCCATGTAACGCTAATTATTTTTGTAATTCATCCTCCCCCCCCCTTTTTTTTTTTGCCTTGCTGTTTCCAATATAATGAAGAAATTGTACAGTTTTGTTTTAGCTCTGGTGTAAGACCTGCCTGTTTCCTCCCCCACCTCCTGTGGCAGTGAAGAGCCTCACTAATGAAAGGGTTTTATTTTACTGACATGAAATTAAGAGCTTTCAGACCTTACAAGGGTCCAGGTACGTACCCAAGATCAATTTGGGGGTGTTGTTGTCAGTATTTCAAGGCATAATCCAGAGGAGCAGTTGCTCTAGGAATGAATCCAGCTGAAGTGTTTCACCAGTTTGAGAAGTCATGGCAATAGAATGAAGTACTTTAGCTTTTCCTCAGGTTTGTTTGCTATCATGGTTTTTCACTCTTGTTAGTTTTATCACCAGTAAAGACACAGACTGCCTACATTGGGTGCGGTTTTTTTTTTTTTAAGTTTATTTATTTTGAGAGAACAGGGGAAGGATAGCGAGGGAGAGAGAACCCCAAGTGTTCAAGTGACTGAGGCACACAGGTGCCTCTGCATTGGGTACTTTCAAGTTGACAGAATCCCCTGGAAAGCTGTTTTGCGTGCAAGGTTCTACCTTACATAGCTGCTTTAAGCTGAATTAATACTTGGCAAATGCAACAAGTACGATGGCTCTGTAGGTGATGGAGGCTTTTTTGACTGCTTATCGAGCAGGTTAAGTGGCTTTTATCTTGGAGCTATTCATTACTTTATAGAAGGCCCAGGACTGCTGTAAGGGTCATGTGGGAGGAAGTGGATAATGAATACTCTCTCTCCCCAACCCCAAACTCCATAGCTTGCTCTTTTCCACTGTGGCAACTCTCCTCACTCAGCCACTGAGGAAATGTCCATCGTGTGAGTAGGTTAAATGTTGGAAAGTGCTATAGAGTTGGAACTACTCTTAGAATTTTACCTGAGGAGTTAACGTTTCCTTTGGTGGAGATTGGGTCCCAGGGCATACAGGAAGATTTAGTACATAATGACGTGTGCTTTTGAATAGGATTAAAAACAAGCATTGTGTGTGATGAAGAGAAAGGTGGTTCTAGAGAGGAAGGCGTTACTGTTGCTAAGTGAAAAATAAAAAGCTTTTTACACCATTGAAGTAACCAAATTTACTAACCAGACTGGTGGAATTTGTTTATCAGCCTCCCGGTGGGGTTTTGTCTGAGTAAAACTTGATGTAATTTTACATATAAATGTGGGAAAGGGCTATAAAGTCACACAAATCTGGGTGGCTGTTTCAACTTCTACCTACAAGCAGGACGGCCTTGAGAAAGGCCCTTCGCTTTCAACCCTATCTCACTAATAAAATGAGAATGATATTACGAACCCAAACAGCAACCAGAATTACATGAGGTGCTTTTTGATGTTAAGAGCTTAGTAAGGCTCCTCCAGCCGCCACCTGTCTGCACTCCAGTCTCCTCTCAGACCCTCCTCCTCCCAATGAACATAATGAAGGGAGCAAACATCCGGGCAATAATAGCATAATTCTGACCTGTTATGCCTTAAGCACAAAAGACTTTAACAAAATGATATTTTAGACTATGTTAATATACAAGTAAATAAGGGACCTATCTTTTAAATTCTTACCAAATATGAGAAAAGAACTCTCCAAATTGGAAAGAAGGAAGGCATACCCACAAAAGAGCCATCTAAATGTGTTGACTAAATTAAAATCTTCCCTCCAGTTTGCATTTCAGTTACTTCTCAAAAACTTCTAAAGAACCAGCTTTATTTTGACAACGTCTGACAACTGGTGTTGGAATATACCCAAGTTAGTTTGTAATTGTGCTGCTTGGAAATGATAGCCAGTACAAAGATTCTATAGAGAGCACTTCAGCCAACAGGTGTCCATGAAATGTAGATGAGTGGAGTCACGGCAATAGAAACCTTATTAAAAATGTTTAATCCACCAACTTAAAACAAGGCCTCGTAGTAATTCCGACAACTTGTCCACTTTTTCTGGTTAGGTTTACCATTGTTCTGAAGATGGAAATGAAGAGTGACCCCAGTGGAGATGTCCATTCAAGTGAAGTGAGCAAAGTGCCCTGACAAAGTTGATAGTGCTGACCCACTCCCCTTTACCAGACCCAGCTTTTATTCTACTAGCTGGCTTAGGTTTGGCTAGTTATAGATGTGGCCGTGACCTAGTTGACTCTGCATATAAGTAAAGCTTTCAGGTCATACTTGAAATTTCAGAGGAAGCAACCTGAGGTTTATGGGGCCAGCTTGAATAGTACTGTAGCTTTTTATAGATGGAAACGTAGGAGGAATTAGGGGACCCTCTGATGAAATGCCAACGCCCTTAGCTCATCCTGCTAACTTTGAGTCTCCTGTAATCTGCAAAGGTTACTGCTAAAATAAGTAGAATCTAACATCTCTCCAGTTTTCAATTTATCCCCTTCCTCTAGTTTTGTTTCCACGAATTAAGTGTCTTTACCCACCAGGCAAAAAATACACAACTTTCTTCTTGTTTTTACAATTTATTTTGAAGACATTAAAATGGACAGGCCAAAAATAAATGGAAGGATAACATAAAGCAATAGAGAATATAATTCCTGGATAGTCAAAACTATAAACACTGCAACAGGTTTTTTTGTTATTTTTTAATAGAATGTTCTCATATATGTGTGTAACCTTGCCTAAAGCTTGAGGCTAATAATTAACTAAACCATTTTTGTTAGTGACACTGCAGGATCTGGTTAAATTGGGTCGAGTTGTTTTAACAGTAGGAAAACAGTCCTTCAACCATCATTCCCACAATGCAGCAGTATGGAGTATATCTATAATGGAACTGGATGAAAAGTTGATGTATGTTCAGTGACTTCTCATCAAGAAGGAGTGCTTCAGGAGCTGGGCAGCAGAAGGTCGCTCGTGCTGGTCCCTAAGAAGGGAAAACCACGTTACAAACGTCACCCAGTAAGTGCCTCCCAACTGGACAGGTGTCTGGGTGACTCAGTTAAGTGTCCAACTTTTGATTTCAGCTCAGGTCATGATCTCACGGTTGGGATTAAGCCCTGTATGGGACTCGGTACCTGTTAGCTCTTGGGATTCTCTCTCTCTCTCTCTCTCTCTCTCTCTCTCTCTCTCTCTCTCTCTCTCTCTCTCTCTCTGCCCTTCCTCTGCTCACCCACACTCTCTCAAAATAAAGACATGGAAGCACAGACTTGAGGCGAGTCCATACCTCAGTATGATCTTAGGTAAGCAACACAAGGTCTTCTCATTAGTAAGATGGAGATAACATCTAATTCATTGGGAGAATTAAATAATGTACATACAGGTTTTGAACAGTGTCTGGCAAACAGTAATAGCTCAAAAAGTAGTTGGCTGTTGTGATTAAAAGCCTTTTCTATTTGTTCAGTTTGGGGTGTAACAGTAAAATTCACATTTTTGGATGTACAGTTTAATGCAGTCTTAATTAGCATTACATTTACTTTTAAAATATAGAGGCATTGGAATCCAGAATTGAAAAGCCTTTAGAAAGGAGGGGTGTCTGGGTGGCTCAGTCGGTTAAGCATCTGACTTCTGCTCAGGTCACGACCTCACAATTCGTGAGTTCAAGCCCCATGTGCATCTGTCTCTGCTGTCGGCACAGAGCCCACTTTGGATCCTTTGTCCCCTTCTTTCTCTGCCTCTCCCCTACTCTCTCAAAAATAAACATTAGAAAAAGATTTAAAAAATTTTTTTTAAATGTTTATTTACTTTTTGAGAGAGAGAGAGAGATACAAAGTGTGAGTGGAGGAGGGGCAGAAAGAGAAGGAGATGCAGAATCTGAAGCAGGCTCCAGGCTCTTAGCTGTCAGCACAGAGCATGATGCGGGGCTGGAACCCATGGACTGTGAGATCATGACCTAAGTCGAAGTCAGATGCTTAACCAACTGAGTCATGCAAGTGCCCCTAAAAAAAAAAAAAAAAAAAAAAAAAAAAAACCTTTACGAAGTAGGCATTTAAATGTATTTTGGTTAGGGGAGCCTGGGTGGCTTGGTTAAGTGCCCAACTTCGGCTCAGGTCGTATTCTCACACTTTGTGAGTTCAAGCCCCGCATTGGGCTCTGCACTGAAAGCTCAGAGCCTGAAGTCTGCTTCCTAATCTGATTCCCTCTCTCTGTCCCTCTACCTCTCACACTCTGTCTCTCAAAAAAATGATAAAAAAAATTTTTTAATGTGTTTTGGTGGTTAATTGAAATAATCCCATTTGGGGCACTCTTGGATGAGCATAAAGTAATGGGAGACAGACAGTACTATTTTGGTTTAGGTTATTTTCCTCAAGAAATTAAGCTGTTGCCAATGAATTAGTCAATGAATTAGTGAACCAGTCAATAGTTCTCTGCAATGACCTCTTCAAAAGGCATTAAAATCCTTTCCTTTACATAGCCAAACCCAGTGACTTTTTTTCAACCTTTATTATCCTAAATGCTTACTCTCTCCCACTGCTCTCTAGAAATTGCCCTCTTAAAATTTACCATGATCTTCTCATTACCAAATCAAATGAGTTCATTCTCCTTATCATCTCTGTAGTAGCATTTGAAGCATTTACTACCCTCTCCTTTCAAAACAATCTCTGCATAGACTTCGGGGAAACTTCTTGTGGTTCTCCTACCTTGGGACAACTCCCTTCCCTCCTTTCTTTCCTTTAGTCGTGTCCTAGACTTAATGCCATGAAGGTTGTTACTTCTCCCCTGAGCATTTTCAAAAACATTTTCCTGAGCCCTCTTAAAATTGTTCACAGCTATAACTACCAGCCTTTGGATTTCTAAATGTGCACTTCCAATCTTAACTTGCTTTCCTGAACTCCAATTCCATAGCTTCAAATGTTTCCTTAAATGATGGATCCTCTGGGGCACCTGGGTGGCTCAGTTGGTTAAGCATCTGACTCTTGATCTCGGCTCAGGTCATGATCTCCCAGTTCCTGAGATCTAGCCCCACGAGGGGTTCAGGACTGAGCATGGATACTGAGCTTGGGATTCTCTCAATCCCTCTCCCTTTGCCACACCCACATGCCTCTTCTCGGTCTGTCTCTATCTCACAATAAACATTTTTTTTAAGTCATGGGTCATCTTCAATTCCCTCCCCTCTTCACAACTTTCTATTATTTCTTCCATTATCCCTATTCAAAACTATGCAGTCTTATCGTTCCCCATCACCAAGTCCTGATTCCCCTGGAATGTTGTGGAACTCTTCTCATTACAGTTCCCACTGCTTCTACCACAAAGCTCTTAGTTCCTGCATGGCTTTCTAGTCTCAGAAAGCCTCCATTTGAGATCCTTTCCCAAAGGCCATTTTCTTTATGGCATGATCTTTCCCAAATCTGTTGCAGTCCCCTGCTCTTTGCTGCATATTGCAACAAAGCTAAACTCCTTGGCCAAGTTCCCTGAACTTTCAACCTGCCCATAGGAATATCCCCACTCACAGCTCTTCCTGCTCCCCAAAGTTCATTTCTGTTCTATTCAGTCCCCATTCAATTCTTGTTCCTACTCAATACCTAGTCACTTGTACTTCTGGATCTTTAAGAATGCCTTACCCCCACTTTATTTCTGACTATCCACATATCCAAGGAATACCATCATAGGGCAGGATTCTAGAGGCCTTAGGGTCTTTTCCATAGAATTTCAAAAGATAATTTTACGCTTGTATGTGACACTAATTAGGTAAGATGTATTAGTATTCTCCCAAATAGTTATTAACTATGGAGCCCTAATGATGTGCCCCATACTCTACTAAGTAACTTACATACACCAGTTCACTTAACCCTCACAACAAGGCTATTAACTGATCCTTAGTTGTGTGAGTTGCGTATTACTTAGTTTATGAAGCAGTGGTTCAAAAGAGTCATAAAAAAGATTTCACCCTTTCTCTTTAAAGCTGTGTGTGTGCGTGTGTGTGTGTGTGTGTGTGTGTGTGTGAGTAATGACAACTTGAAAGAAAAAAATAGCATGTAGTTTCAGTGGCTCAATAATAGAGAACTGTTCAAAACAACTACAGTAGTCTTAAGAGCTAAGACCAATTCTAAAACTAGTCCTGGTTCATAGGACATTTCTAACACCTTTACATCTCTTTTGTGAGGTTTTTTTGGGTGAGCAATGGGCTCTGTCTACACAATCTGTGCTGGAACATGTCTACATCTTGGGATGTCCAGAACTGGAGTATGAAGTACGCATTCCTGCCTTGGCCTATATGATTCCCTGAAATCAACCATGACACTCTGACACAAGCGCTGGGAGAGAGAAACAGTCTGCAGAGAGAAGCACATTTGTCAGCAGACAGGGAGAACTGTGGGTCCTGAGATTCATGAAGGAAGAGAAAAACCCATTTTGGGAGTTGGGAGGCACTAGAATTTTTCATCTAGGAATAAGAAAGCACACATCTCAGAAAGCAAGAAATCGCTTTAGGTCCCAGGCCATCCTTACCGTGTACATATGACTAAATATTGAGCCTCACTAGGGGCATAGAGGCCAGGTGTGTGGGCTCTAGCCCCCCACCCTACTCTGGCTATCTCCCTCATCATACACATAGTCATAATTTAACCAGAGCACTCTCTGCTTTTATGTTTTATTCTTTTCATTAAAATTCCTTGTGAGTAAAGAGTGCCTGGCTAAGAAAAGTTAGAAAGCCACACGAGTGGGTAATCTCTAAGGTCCCTTCTAACATTTTACCCCAAATTTTATTCCATAGATACTTGGGAGCACCAGAACAGAAAAAACAAGCAACTTTCTGGGGCTTTTCTGCTTCCCCACATACTCCCCACACTTGATGCATGAAAAGCTTCAATTAGATATTTGTTCCCTTGGTTCAAAATGTTTCCCTTCATTTTAAATGCAAGTATTTGGGGGGTGGGGAGACCAGTACATTAAATTTGCCAGTCACCAACTGATCAATTCATATCAGTCCTTCGATATGAATGAATTTCTCACCTACTTTCCTGAGAGCTGGTTTTAGGAAGGAAATGAGACACTGGTTCTCTGTGAGGGAAGGCAGCTCAGGAAAGGGACATTTAAGAACAGGCAATGTTATTTCACCAAGACCAGTACCTGGGAAGATGTCCCTCTGATAGCCATGTTCATATCCCCATTGATTGGAGGAGTATTGTCTGTCCTTGATACATACTGCCAAACATCTAACTGAGGCACCTCCTACTTGATGCATCACCCCCATACCCTGATGCAACGAGGAGCACAATCACCCAATATGGCTAATCATCAAAATCACTCCTTACTTGCCTTCTTTGTGGGCCATAAATTTCAGGGGAAATTTGAGCAATCTTGGAATCCCTGGGGATTTCTCTTCCCCCTGTGTTCAGTTTCTTACCTGGTCAGGCACACACGCACAAAGTCCACTGCGTTTTCTGAGAAATGTTCTGGCAAAGGAGGCATCAGCCCTCGGTGTGCTCCAATGTAAAACATGGCTGCCATCCTGTCCATGGAAGCCAGTGGAGGCTTCCCGGTGGCCATCTCAAACACGGTGCAGCCAATGCTCCAGATGTCCGACTTCCTTCCATATCCAGACTCATTGATGACTTCCGGGGCCATCCAATATGGAGTCCCATGCATGGACTTAAGCATGTCACTGTGGGTGCCATTTAAGCCAGCCCAAGCCAAACGCTTGGCACAGCCAAAGTCAATTAGCTTTATTATTCCAGTTGGCATGAGCATAACATTATTTCCTTTGATATCTCGATGCACCACACAGTTCTCATGGAGATAAGCAACACCTTGCAGAATTTGTCTTGTATACTTACAGAACACCATCTCAGGCAATGGCCCAAAACGGTTTATAATACTAGAAATTGAGCCACCAGGAACAAACTCCATGAAAATGCTTACGATGTTCTCTTCCAAACATGTCCCCAAATAGGCCACAATGTTGACATGTTTCAGTGCTTTGAGCAAATCTACTTCTTCCTGTAGTTTCCGGTATTCTTTTTCAGTAACTAATTTATCAGAGGTATCCAAAGCCACCTGTTTTACAGCTATTAGCTGTCCTTGGCTAGTAAGACCACAATATACCTAGAAGCAAACCTTATTATTAAATATAAATTGATAGAACTTATTCACAAAATGCCTCAGGTGAAACTTGTCTTTCCCTTATCCTCCCAAACCCTGTCTTTTTCTAAGTTGATTCATCTCTACCTAAATGCAAAGTCAGTGTTTCAGTGAGGCCAAAATGGGGATGAGCAGCATGGTGAATGGATATCATGATGGCTTGGAGTCCAGCAGCCTCGATTGGCTAGAATCCTGGATTTACCATTCCCCAGCTATGGAACTTTGGGTAAGTTGTGTAATTGTTTTGACTTCAGTTTTTCTCATCCATAAAACTGAGGCAATGATCCCTCTCATGTAGATATCTACAGGACTACACTGGCAAAATTCCTCACCAAGTAAATGAAATAGGTCTGTTTCAAGGCCAAAGCTCTAAGGAGAGAAAGGAAGGCATGTCCTAGGCCAACTTGTCAGTGATCCCATCATGCATTTTCAGTGGTTTCATGTCTTCCCACCTTCTCACTGATATGTCCCCCGCTAGAAACATAACCTATCTTCTCTGGGGATCAGTCTTCTTTTTACTGATCCATGTAAATACTATCTAACATGTTAGGACTTTAGATAGCCTTTCATGCAATTCAAAATATGTAAGGAACAGGGGCACCTGGGTGGCTCGGTTGGTTAAGTGTCCGACTTTGGCTCAGGTAATGATCTCACAGTTTGTGTGTTCGAGCCCCGCATCAGGCTCTGTGCTGACAGCTCAGAGCCTGGAGCTGCTTCAGATTCTGTGTCTCCTTCTCTCTGTACCCCTCCCCTGCTTGCTCTCTCTGTCTCCCTCTCCTAAAAATAAATAATAAAACATTTTTTTAATGTAAGGAACAGCTTTTGTTTTGGCCACTCAGCAATGATACTCCCAACTTCAGGTAACATCCTGCGCTGTTGAACAATGAGACATCTTTCCCACTAGACTCAGACCCAGGAGAATGAGAGACTAAAAGTACAATGGTCATTGAACTACCACATGGACCCTGAGACCTATTAGAAGAGATACAAAGAGGCCAGACCCTCGTAACATTTTTTTGACCCATGAAATCACCTCTGCCCAGAGCCAGACCTACTCCAGATCCTTTAGTTACATAAAGCAGTGAACATCCTTTTCCCTGGGCCAGTTTGGGTTGTGTTTCCTGTTACCTCCAACTAAAAGAGTTCCAAGTAAAAGAGCATAGAGGTGGGGAAGGGCACACAAGAGGATTAGGGAGGAAAAGGCAGGTCAAGGAGGAGTGGGGATTTGGGATTTCATCATGTTTTCCATGTAACTTACTGTGCCATAGGCTCCCTTCCCAAGGACCTCTCCCTTAGTCCACAGGATAGATTCTTCATATTTTAAACTATTTTCAGAAAATGTCTTCTTTTCATTTGAGCTGAGAAATTTCTTCTCCTTGTCATATATCCTGAACCCATTACTATATCTCTGGGACAATGAGACAAAAAGAAGTTACCATTAAACTCTGAGTCATTGGGATGGAGGAAACGGCTGGAGAGTAGAGTCTTCCTTTCTTCTAACTTGGGACCAATGAGAGAAGCCCAGATATGCACCCCCTAAATAATCACAGAGGATGCCACTTGTTAGCCTGCCTACAGCTCCCCCATCCCAACAGCCTCCAAACAGGGCATACTAAAGCCTCCTCTTTTTCCTGCCAAGAATCATGCCCACTCCTCTGCCTGCTTTTGAGTCTCTGCCAAACACAATGATGGTGACTGATTCTTTAGCTATAGTAAGTTCTGAATAACCTTTGTTTTTCAACTATTTCCACAACACAAACACACACACACACACACACACACACACACACACACACGCCTAAATGCATATGTATACACATATATACACTTACACACAAATATATACATACAGATACTCTCTCACCCTCTCACACACATGCACACACAGCCACAATGAGCAGGTCTGGTGGTCAAGACCAGCTGCAATACACAGAAGGCCCATGATCAAAGAAGAATCTGCAGACAGGTGTATCAACACCACATGGGAGCTTGTTAGACATGCAGAATCTTGGGCCCCAGACATACTGAATCAGTGTCTACATTTTAACATGATCCCCAAGTGATTGGCATTCACAGGAAACTTTGAGAAGCTCTGCTTCTCATCAAGTATTTCTTTGAAGAACTTAGACCATGTTTTCCAACTGATTGATTGGACCAAAAATGTTTTGCTTTGATCTCTTCTACAAGTTTTTAAAAATAAATAATAGTGACAGAGACATGGTGAGGGCCATTGGAAGCAGGACTTCCTGCAGGGTCACCTTCATCATGAAAGAAAGGAGCATTTGGGTTCCTCCTCCCCATCCTTTCATTATTTGTATCCCAGCTAAATTTTAAGGACTGCTTGGGGATGAAAAGCCTGCAAAAAGTCAGTTTGACTCCATCATTGTAGGATGAGGTTACAGGCTGATGATATTTACTAGCTTGTTAGCTTTTCTTAAATTTAAAATGACAGAGTGGTAGACTCATCTCTGACACACAGGTGTCCACACACATATCCCCATTTCCTACCCAACCCTGGAGATCTCCCTGGATCAATCTCTACCCTCAGGAGACACCAAATTCACCATGAGAAGAGGGCTGGAGAGTAGAGTCATTTCAGGACAAAGAACAATCTCACTGTGTTGTGATTAAGGGTGTGGGCTGGAATCAGAATGCCTGGTCCCACCACTCAATGACCATGTAACTTTCTAAGCCTCAAATTTCTCATCTGCAAAATGGGGACTTGTTATTACTTTTAGTACTTATCTCAAAGAGCTGTTATAAAGCATATAAATAAGACAATATAACATGTCTTGCTCCTACATGGTAAGTTCTCAATAAACTTGGCTTAACTTGTAAACTTGACATGACTATATGCCTTATGTATCCTTTGATAAACTATCTAAAATAATTGTTCCTGATCCTGATATAGTGTGATACAGCTTAGTCAATGTTCACAAAATAATATTTCAGCTAAGCCTACTGTTTCTGTCTTTAAAATATGAGTGGGACAGGAGGCTCAAGTATTTCAGTGAGAATTGAAAAAAAACAAAACCCAATGATCTGTTGATATTCTTCTTCCCAATACCCACTTCCATGCCAAACAAATTTTTAAAACATTTTCCAGGATTGTTACTTATCTTTCTTGAGAGCAACAGCTAAGTCTTGTTACCCATCATGTCTCTAGTTCTTAGCGCAGTGCCAGGAACACAGTAGGCACCAATGATATTTTTGTGTTAAAGTTTTCATATTTCATGTCTTCATATGTTTTTTGGAATTAGGTGGTGATCCTCTTCAGGGGCTATATTCAGTTCTATCTCACACACTACCTCAAGCAATGCTTTCTCCATAATTGCCTCTCTGTATTTATTGATTGAAAACATATTCACCAAATAAAATACTGACCTACCTTAAATAAGTAGTTTTGCTATATTAATGTACCCAACATGATGCTATTGCAGTGTCAGGCTAGCTGAACTCCAGAATGAAGGCAGCATAATGAAAACATCTTAGCCTGCAAGTCAAGTAAACTGGATTCCAAACTAGCAACCGGATAGTGAGACCTTGACAAAACTCCTTAGTTGTTTAGGGTTTTTGATTCCTTGTTTGAAAATAAGGAGTTTTGTTTGCTTGTTTATTTGTTTTTTAATATAATTTATTGTCAAATTGGCTTCCATACAACACCCAGTGCTCATCCAGCAAGTGCTCTCAAAAACAAGGAGTTTGAACCAAACTCACTGAGGTCTCTTCCTGCCCCTAATGAATCTGAATCACTGATTCTAATTATACCAACCTGTATGTTAACATTGGCTGTCTCTCCACCCACTTCTTGTGTGGTTTGTCCTCTCCTACTGAAGACAAGATTTAGGTTTTCAGCATCTGTTTCATTTGCCATTATTTGGCAAGAAGTATTACCTCTCTCGTCAAGAGCTAATAGTTCTGCAGCTAGACATCCTAATAGTTCATCTGTCAATTCTTCATTCTTTACAGAATCTAGAGTTTCTTGTGAAATTGAATTTGCATAACTTAAAGTTTGTTCAAATGTTTGATATGTAATTGATTCATTAGCTAAACTATCATGATCCAAAGATTGTGCCCAATGTTGATATGTTTGGGAAGATGCATTCTGTTGTTTCTCTTGGAAGGAGAAACTCAAAAGTCTCTCAGACTTATCTAAAACACTTTCAAACCCTACATCATTAGTTAAAATTTGGTTGGCATCTATTTTACAAAGAGATCCTGTATTCCGTTTTTCTTGCAGTACATGCTTGCTGCAATTCTTCTCACTGGGCACTGCCCAGCTGTTTTCTGAAAGAACAAATGTGGTCTGGGGATGTAATTCTTCAAGTTTCTGCAGATCTCTGAGGCTTGTGGCAAGTATTTGATTGTTAGAAATATCTCCTTCATCAGCAGACTCTTCCATAGAGACTTCTTCAACAGTGGACAAATCTGAAACAGGAATGAATTCATTCTGTTCAGTGGACCGCTCATGAGGCAGATCCAAGTTCAAGGGCTGAACTTCATCATTAGAAGAGATAAAGTCATTTCCTGAAGACTTTATCTGACATTCTGAACCTGAAGTACCATCACCATTTTCAATGTCTTGTAGGTTGCTGCCTACAGCTTTGTAACCCTTTTCTTTAGAAATTAAAATTCTGTTCTTTTGTTTAATGCCAAGCGAAACTTTTGTGAGTTTAACATGTGGTCTTTTCTGAGAAAATCGTGTTCTGCTATTGCCATTCCTCTCACTGTGTGAAGATCGACATTTATTGGTAATACATCTGCCAGATGGAGCTGAGCATATCTCTCGATAATATTTGCTCTCATGACGTTCAGCCTCTCTCATGTGACAATAAACAGGGGTCCCAAACATTTCATAGATTCCAGGCCCATTAGCAGTTGAATTTATTTCTTTGAACATGTCACTATACTTAAGATCTAGGTAATTTAGTCTTGGCTCTGTTGGTTGAGCAGACAGAGGAACAGAAGACTTCTTTATTCCTGGATTCTTACCGATGCAAGGAAAAGATTGCTTTTTAGGTTTCAGAGCCCGGTAAGTTGATTGCTTCTTTTCTATCTGTGGCATTCTTCTTTGAAACTTGGGTGGTTGCCGAGGTCTGGGGTCAACAAGCTCCAAAGCAGGGAAAACTGGAGTTTTTATGGTGGTTTTATGTTTGGTAGGCTTAATGGAACCTTCAATGGAAATCATGAAATTCTGGGGTGTCCTGTTACTGGTCTTGGTCTTTGACTCCAACTTATTTCTGGGGTTTTTCACCTTATGCCTGTCATTTTCTTCATGTGCAAGTATATTGAAGTTATTGTTGCTATGAAGAGTGCCCTTTCTTTTTTGGAGGCTTGGTTTGGCTATTGCTGGTTCCTTGGGAGTTTCATCTCCAGGAAAGGTGATTTGGATAAGAGGCACCATCCCATTCATTTCCGGTTTGGTTGCCTCTACCATTGACATTTTTATGTTTGTCTCTGTGCGTCTAGGACCTTGCGAGAGCTTTTCAATGGGGCTATCAGGGACTACACTGGACAAACTTTTAAGTACAGTACACTCTTCTAAAATATGATTTGGCTCAATTGCTTCACCTTTATGTACTAAAGTACTTTTTAAATCAGCTTTATCATTTCTAGACTCTTCATCCTGGCTTAGAATTTTTTCTGAATGCTGGGCTTCTTGGAATGTGACTGGCATGGTACATCCAATATCAAAATCTGTAAACGAGTTTCTGGCTACTGAATGCTCTTTCTTTCCTGATGAAAGACGTGGAAAATTCTCTTCTGCTTTTCTCATTTCACAACCAAGGCAGTCAATATCCACTTCCCTATCTGTAGGAAAACAGGTTTCCTTACAATTCTCAAAGGTCATGAAAGATTGTCCTTTTTCAAAGTGAGAGACTGCAATTTTGTCACTTCCTTCTGTTTCTTTGGATTTCCTGTTCTCCAGCTCCATGTGTTGTCTCTGATGGTTAGCCTTCCAAAAAGAACACATATTTCTGGACCAAATAAAGCTATCATAGGACCTGAGAGTCTGATCCACAAACACCTTAAACAGAGCTTCCTCCTGCTTGTGTGATGGTCTAAACTCATCAGATTGACTTCCGGGCTCTGAGAGCTTAGGTTTGAAAGATACGAAGTTCAGAATATTTCTTTCTCTCTCTTTTTGATCCTTGTGACTTGCGGGGACGGTATAAAGACCAGGTTTCATAGGCAAAAGTGACAATGGTGGCAGAGGGAACTAAAAGTCAAGGGAAAAAGTTAATGAATGCAGAAACATACATGCCTGATATCATGTTAATTGTTTAAAGTAATTTGAGAGATTCTAAGATTCTCTTTAGAGAGGCTATCTAGAGATACAAGGCTATCCTAGAGATATTGATTTTAAAAAAACACCTCATTCTCAGTGTTTTTGGTAAAACAGTACTTCTAAAAACCAAGATTATTGGGGGGGCACCTGGCTGACTCAGTCAGTAGAGCATGTGACTCTGGATCTTGGGGTCATGAATTCAAACCCAACGCTGGGTATAGAGATTACTTAAAAATAAAATCTTTACAAAATGAATAAATAAAAAATAAAACCCAAGATTATTACAAATATAAAGATTCATATTTATGTATTCAAAATAACAGCCCTACAATGTAAAATTAAAATTTTTAAGATGAGACATTTTATTTCCCTTTTTCCTTTCCTTTCCATAGAATTGATCTAATATTTTTTAAATTCCCACTTAGAATGGCTTAAAATTTGTTACATTTACTTTAACAATGACCATTAGCTTACAGACTAACCCAGAATTTGTATCTGGAACACAACCACTCCATATTGTTTTGCTGAACCGCTTTGTTGAGGTGTGATTATAAACATGCCACATCATACACCTGAAAGTTAGCAACCCTCAATGATTGTTAACTTCATCCTCCAAATTACTTTCAAATTAAGTTAGGTTTTGTTACCATTAACCTCTAGAGGTCAGTGTAACGCAATATATAAAACAGCTTTATGATCATTAAGCTATAAACTCTAAGCTTTTTTTCCATGGTGGCTTTTTCCATGTATACATATTTGATACCTAATTATATCAGAATATTTATGAGCATGGTAATTAATAGATATATGTTAAATTTTCATTGTTTTGCCACCTGTGTGTAAGAGAATAGGAAACGGACACTGGTGATGTAGGCACTAGAAATAGGTGAAATGCAGTGTAATCCCCCGTTTTACTGTCTTGATGATTTTCTTCCATCACTGAAAAATAACTTTGGAAATAAAGACAGATTCTGCCAGTGCTTAAATGTCTCCCTAGTAGCAGCCATTATTTTTTTTTTTTAAGTCTAATGAACTGCTTTTTACAACACTAAGCAGGATCCATGCACGTTCTCAAAGGGTCAGAGGGTACAGAAGAGGCAGACAGTTCAGAGGCTCGGAAGAATCTTTCCAAAAGCTGTACTTACTAATAGGACAATTAGGAAAATCTTTCTACCACTGGGGAAAATTTTTACCTAATTTCTAGACATGTTAAAAGAAGACAAATTAAAATATGTCTAAAAGAGTTACTCACCTCTTTATGTAGAGATCAGAAAACAACCCAGAAAAGAAATGTACATGGCAAAGAATAACTCTCCCAGAAGTTATTTGTGACTCTACAAACTATATGTTGTTTTCCAATGTATAGTTGCTGAGGATTTTGGTTCTGAGTTCTTTCTCTATCAAAGACAACAAAAGTTCTTGGTTTTAATTCTTAAGCAAGAAATGCTAAAACTAATCTTACCTCAATTCTTCGGCTACTGTACTTCATATCAGAAATAGAAAACTCTGTAACAAGAAAAAATAAAATAATTAGAAATTCTTAGTAGTAGAGTGAACACAGCCTTAAGCCAGAGTTTGGAGATGGAGTGATCTTGGGGCTAAGGTTTGAGGAAAAGTCAAAATTAAGAGTTTTTCCTGTTTTAATCCGTATGGAGTTGGGTATGGAATGATTACACGAAATTTTAAGCTACTGCCACTGAAGGGGGTTGTTGTTTTATATATAATGTTGTCTTTTTTTTTTAAGTTTAGTTATTTATTTGAGAAAAAGACCGACAGACAGACATGGAGGGGCAGAGAGAGAGAGTGGGAGAGAATCCCAAGCAGGGGTTCAAACCCACCAACCAGGAGACAGTGACCTGAGCTGAAACCAAGAGCCAGAAGCTTAACCAAATGAGCCAGCTAGGTGCTGCTATAATGTTGTCTTTTATATACAGTTGATCCTTGAATAACACAGGTTTAAACTGCATGCATCAACTTATATGTGGATTTTTTCAATACATACAATACAGTACTGTAAATGTATTTTCCCCATGATTTTCTTAATAACATTTTCTTCCTTCTAGCTTCTTTATTGTAAGAATACAGTATATAATACATGTAACAGGCAAAATATGTGTTATTTGACTGTTTATGTTATGGATTAGGCTTCCATTTAACAGTAGCAGTTAAGTTATATGTGGATTTTCTACTGCATGGGGTCAGTGACCCCAATTCCCACATTGGCCAAAGGTCAACTGCAAATGTATATTATATATAACATCTATGTACATATATTTATGTTTGTATATTTAACTTATATTCATATTCATAATCATATTTGTGCTTATATTTATATTCTGGTAGGAATTACAAGCTTTCTGGACAATAGAATTTTATTTCTCACAAAACCTCATAGCTTCCTACACCCCAACTCCCCACAGGGCAGCACCAGATGAGCAAGGATGTTTACCTGTAGGTAACCACCACAGGAGTGAACCCTGAAATTATGAGACTCAGAAATTATATCAAGTGATTCACACTACAAAGCATCCTTCTTTCCCAAGAAAGAGAGACCTTTACTATGAAATGTAAGCAAATGTTTCCTGGAGAAAGGGGAAATGTGTTTCTGGGTTTTATAACTCCAAAATGTAAGGGAACAGCTCCTGAGGAAATAAATGTCTGAATCTCTCTGGAGCAATACATGAACTCTAATTTCTAAGATATGTTCATCATTCAATAATCTTTTAACCTAGTTTCCTAGCACTTTTTGTTCATAAAGCTTGGACTGTACAGACATGTGAAAATATTCACAAATCATTGTCTCCCAACACTTGTTTGAGGTCAAACATGGGATAGATCATAGATGTGATATACTAGGTAGTATTAAACCTAGTTGTTGTCTTCTTACCAAAAACCACCAGGCTTGAAGTTGAAGACAAAAGCTCCCATGTGTCCTGCATCAAAGCAGGTCACATAAACAGATGAAATGAGGCAGACAGACAGGAAGTAGTGAGCTGAAGTTGTGTGCCCCAACAAAAGAGATGTCTTTTATTACCCAGTCCCAGATGATGTTGTCCATTCCAGACGGATAATCTAATCCTGCTACATCCTCTAATGGTCAAGAGAAACTAGAGAGCTGGAGACTTTATGTGAAATTTCCCACCCACCCCCTTTTTTAAGTGCTTTGAAGGCCAAACAAAATGTATCACAGGTCCATTCTAGCTATAGGCTGCCATTTTGAAATTTGACTTTGAAACAGACCTAAGATGTAGCACAGGTAAAGAAGACATTCACAGGTGGAAAATGGTACCTAAGAAGAGGATACCAATAGAAGGGGTTCCAGCATTCCCTTCAGCCACAGCTAACAAAGGCACCTCCCCCCAATTCTTTATGCACTCAATCAACAAATAGCAATTGAGTGCCTAATGATGACTGGTGCTATCCAGAAGATGGTAATATAGTTGAGAGCAACAAAGACACAATTTTTGCTCTCTAAGCTCATATTCTAGAGGTTGAGGTTTCCTTGTTGAAAAGATGCTACAAGTTAATACCAGAAATTCAACTGAAGGGGTGCCTAAGCATCCGACTTCAGCTCAGGTCATGCTCTCATGATTGGTCAATTCAAGCCTACACTGGGCTCTGCACTGTCAGGGAAGAGCCTGTTTGGGATTCTCTCCCTCTGTCTCTGCCCCTCCTCTCTTTTTCTCTCTCTCTCAGACTAAATAAACTTGAAAAAAGAAGAAATACAACTGAATATAATGTGTAACTGGGTGCGTATGTATAATGTGATTTAAAAAAGAAAAAAAAAAAAAACCCGGGGTGCCTGGGTGGCTCAGTCCATTAAGCATCAGACTTCGGCTCAAGTCATGATCTTGTGGTTCATGAGTTCGAGCCCCACATCAAGCTTTGTACTGACAGTTCAGAGGCTGGAGCCTGCTTCATATTCTGTGTCTCCCTTCTCTCCGCCATTCCCCAGCTCATGCCCTGTCTCTGTGTCTCAAAAACAATAAATGTTAAAATGGGAGGGGGAGTTTCCCCTTTGAAAAAGAAAAAAACTTTCAAGTATTATAAATATTTGGATAAATATTATCCAGTGTTGATAAGAAATGACATGAGTAGAAAGAAACTCAAACATTTCTGATGAGAATATATAAGTGAGATCTTGCTTGTAGGTAATTTGGCAATATATGTTGAAAGCCTTTTACAATGTGTATGAAATTCCAGTTAAAGGATCAAATGTACCAGTTTTTCTCCATTTCGTAAGCCTCACTAAAATGATAGTGAAGTAAAAAGGAGTAAATTAAAAAGGAAATTAAAAGCCCAGGTAAGACAACAGATAAGCGAAGTCAAAAATTTTTGGACAGTGAAAATTTTATGATGAAAAATATCTGATTAGCTGGTTGTCATCCTTCTCTGTTCTGCTCGGTGCCTGCAGGGGGAGAGCTCGACAAGAAATAAGGACTCCAGAAAGGAGCAGGAATTGATGAGACCAGATACCTCCGAAGGTGAGAAGGAAGGTAAGACTGAAACAAGGGGTTGCTTGTAAATCTGTGGAAGTAGTTTCCAGATTCCCTGCCCTGACCCGTGAATCAGGAGTTGCTCTTCTCTGATCCTGGCAGCTGGCTGGAAGTTTACTTTCCAGGGAGTTTGGAACAAAGATACTAAGGAGCTAGGTATAGCCGAGAGTGGAAACAGGGTGCTGGAGTGAAAATAAAAGGATTAAGTGGAAGCCTATACATTGGTAGGTGAGTCCCAGCCTTTCAACCCACAGTCGGGAGCTTGGGTTATCCCTCTCTGGGGAAAACTGGCCAAGAGTAGAGTCTGTTTATGCACACGGACAGTTGGGGCCTCTCTCACTCAACCATTTAGGTTGCTCTATGCAATCTGCCTGGAGCCTGCAGCACTTTTGGTGCTGCCAAGAAACACAAATAGATTGTCACGGAACAACAGATATGTGAGAAAAGCCTCTAATGTGAAAATACAGAGGACAAAACAGAGTTCAGAAGAAACAGAGACAATGAAAAACTATCATTAATATACTTCATGCACCTTTTCTCAGAAAGCTACTGGAAATGCACCAAGTACCCTGCCCATACAGTTTCTCTGCTGTGCGATCTCGCTTATTGCAATAAGCCAATAAATGCACCTTGTTAGACCACAGGTTTGTCCCCAGAGGCTTAGGCCAGTTAGTTTAGGAGAGTAGGAAGCAAATATCAAAGACAGCATTGCCCTGAGGGGAATGTGCTAGCTAGTAAACGAGCCTTGGGCTAGAGAGAGTGGCCAACTCAAATCCTGAAGGAAAGCATCTTCCGTGTGAGCCTCCAAGATTCTCACAGGTAAACATCAACCAAATGGAAGTTTGTGGTAAAAATTTTTCAAACTTTCAAGAAAAAGATAGATGGTAGATAGATAGATAGATAGATAGATAGATAGATAGATAGATAGATGATTTGTTGACAACAGGATAAAGAAATCACTGTAATTAAATGAACTCACCTTCAGATTTTCTTTGCTGCTCCTTCAGAAAGTGGGGAACATCTTCTCTGGCTATAGATGTAGAGATGCTTGGTTCTAAGCAAGGTCTTGGCAACAAAAAGCCCATATTCACGTCACAGAGCTCCTTGGAACTTTCCTCTTTCTTCTGACCCATGGTCAGAGTCTTTGATCGGAAGTCCACCATGTGAATTTTATTTGGCAGAGAAACAGAATGTGCTCGTGCCCTTTCTTGATTCACTGGGGCTATCTGACTAGAAGGAAGGAGGACACGGTTTCATTCAAAACTCATTCCCTGTATCTTCTGGGTCTCCACTTCTCAGTCCAAATGGAGATCACCAGAGAGCTTGAGAACTATTTCCAAATGATGCTGCTGAGTGGGAGAACTGTGTTCTTGAAAGGACAAGCCCTCTCTGCCCTCTCTGCCCTCCCACTTGCTCTCCGCTTCGTCTGCCTGCTGCACTCCACACTTAAGTTTCCCCTAGTCCCTATTTCCTTGGACAGAGAAATCAGATGGGCAAAGCACAGGCATAAAGGATGCACTCTTTTCCTTCTCCAAAGGTTTTACCCAGCCCAGTACTTCTCAAAGTATCTTTGGTAAAGGACCAGTTTTAAAATTTTCCAGTCCATTCTGGAATGAAACTGTCATAAAACTTCTGTAATGAAAGTGAATTACTATAAGAATAAAGCAAAAAATCGAAAGCATGAAAATAAACCCCAAGTTTTTCATTATCAGATCAGCAAACCTAAGATTACTTTGTCAATCTGTAATACAACTCCTCACATGTTTACATTTTCGAGTTCTTTCCTGACTTCATCATGGACTGGTAATGGACCGCAGAATCACATGTTAAGTGGCATTGCTGCAGGGTCAGCAAACTATGATCCCCCCTCCCACCCACCCAGGGCAAAATCTAGTCTTGAGTCTGTTTTTATCATTTTATCAGATCACACCCATACCCATTTGTTTTCATATTGTCCGTGATGGCATTCAAGCTACCATCGGAGAGTTGCCATTGCGGCAGAAGCCATATGGCCCACCAAGCCTAAGTGGTATGATCTGCTCCTGCCACAGTAATATTGATTACAACCCCTGCTGTAGAGTGTTTTCTTGGGAGGTGAATTACTCAAAATGTAGGTTATCACACAAGTATCACTTCATACTTAAATTTCAATCTAACCTTTCAAAGCATATTCCTTACTTGTTTTCTTGTAAATCTTCTCGGCTTATTTCTTGGGTGTAACTGACATCTTTTGGAAAAGTAACAATAATCTCAATACCTATGGAAACACATGACAATAACAAAAAGAACAAAGTAATGAATTCCAGTGGCAACTGGGAACTGAGTATTTTATTCCTTGTTATTTAGCTTATCTAATATTTTTATGATTATTTTTGAGAGGGAGACAGAGACAGAGCACAAGTGGGGGAGGAGCAGAGAGAGAGGGAGACACAGAATCCGAAGCAGGCTCCAGGCTCTGAGCTGTTGCACAGAGCCTGACATGGGGCTCGCATTCACAAATCATAAGATCATGGCCTGAGCCACAGTGAGCAGCTTAACTGACTGAGTCACCTAGGTGTCCCTAGCTAATCTATTTTTAAATAGATTTTTAAATGTTTGACAGAATTCACCTGCTCCTGGACTTTGATTTGTTGGGAGTTTTTGATTACTGATTCAATTTTGTTTTTGTTTATCAGTTTGTTTAAGTTTTCTATTTCTTCCTGCTTATGTTTTAGGAGGTTATATGTTTCTAGGAACTTATCCATTTCTTCCAGGTTGTCCAATTTATTGGCATATAGTTTTTCATAATATTCTCCTGTAACTGTTTGTATTTCTGTGGTGTTTTACTTCTCCCATTTGTGCCTCTATTTTTTGGGTCCTTTCCCTTTTCTTTTTGATAAGTCTGGCTTACGATTTATCAATTTTATTGATATCCACCAAGGGCCAGCTCCCAGTTTCGTTGAAAATACTAATTCAACGGTATACATGCACCCCGATGTTTATAGCAGCATTATCTACAATAGCTGAATTACAGAAACAATTCAAGTGTTTATTGACTGATGAGTGGATACAGAAGTTGTGGGGTATAAATTACTAACATGTATTGTAACTTTACAAATTAAGAATAATGGTCATACCTTAGACTTTTAGGACATTAACTAGCCTTATAAAAAGGAGACTGTTATTAGAATTGAATTAATGTGCTATAAAATGCAAGTAGCAATGTCAGAGATTTAAGACAGATAACTCAACAAAAAGCACAATATAAGTTCTGTCAATGCCTTTTTGTTTAACCATTTGTCTTAATTATTTCATTTTAAACACCATATATCTTCTGTAAATACAAGGTAGACTTACTAATCAGGTGAAATTGCTTTATTTGGCTCTGTAGATGTTGTTAATCAGTAAATTTCTGTTGTGAAGAATTTGTTAACAAATCCTGAATTCATGTCTGATGGAGAAAAATAAACACTGACCATATTTTTACGCTTAAAAAAAGATGTGATGTATATAGACAATGGAATATTTGCCATAAAAAATGGGTACCAAGGTGGCTCAGTTGGTTGGGTGTCCAACTTCAGCTCAGGTCATGATCCCACAGTCCATGGGTTTAAGCCCCATGTCAGGTTCTGTGCTGCCAGCTTGAAGCCTGGACCCTGGAGCCTGCTTCAGATTCTGTATCTCCCTCTCTATTTGCCCTTCCCCTGCTTTTGCTCACTCTCTTTCTCTCTCTCTCTCCCTCTCAAAAATAAACATTTGATTTTTTAATTAAAAAAAGAAATTGTGCCATTTGCAATGAGATGGATGAATCTTGAGAGAATAATGTTAAATGAGTTCAGAGAAAGACAAATACCATATGATTTCACTCAGATGTGGAATTTAAGAAACAAAACAAATGAGCAAAGAGAAAAAACAAGAGAGAGAGGCAAACCAAGAAACAGACTCTTAAGCATATAGAACTGATGGTTACCAGACGGAAGGTGGGTGAAACAGGTGAAAGGGATTAAGAGTACACTTATCATGATGAGCACTGAGTAATGTATAGAATTGTTGAATCACTATGTGGTACACCTGGAACTAATATTATAGTTATGTTAACTACCTGGAATTTAAATAAAAACTTTAAAAAATTACAGAATGGACATTAACCAGGGACTGAGGTTCAGCCATCTTTATATTTTTCCTGTCTAGCTTATGACAGGTCCTGAATAAATGCTTGCTTATGGAGAAAAAAAAAGTAACAAAACTTTCCAGATACAAAATAAAGTTTTATGATGAGCAATGTTTTCTCCTTAGACGGAGAAAACAGACCCTCCTTCTGTAAAGTGTAACTAATGATACCTACTTCACAGGACCATTGTGAGATTTAAATGAGATAATTTATGTTGCCCCATCGGCACTTGCTTGTATATATTTTTGGTCAGTCCTTTCTGATTCCATGGAATAATGCCCAGTATAACCCTTAAGCCAGACAGTTTGAATGTGAGGCATCAATTCTTGTTTATATAACATATTAAATCTACATTAAAAAAAACTAGTGTGAGCTATACCACTTAAGGTTTATTCATTTTTTTCATGTTTTTCCATTCAACAAACTTTTATTAAGTATATGCCAAGCCCAACTTTTTGTGCTGAAGATACAGAAATAAAAAAGGTGCTACTGTGACCTTAGTAAAGACAATACATAAGGAAGCAAAGAGTATGTCAATTGAAACATTGTGATAGACGTGTACGGTGTTGTGGGAACACAGGGGTGTCTCCTTTCCAAACAACCAAGTGCTTGTCCCAGTGTTCAGTCCTATCTATGTGTTTCCCAGGACAATTTAGGGAGTCTCTCCATGTCTAGGGAAGCTGTGGTTTTAATTAGTCCCACTGATGGAATGCTAAGGAAGAAGTAGAGCAGGAAAGATAAAAGGGGAACATGAGTCAGACAGATCTGGATCTACATCCCTCTTCTGCTTTCTATAGGTAACCTTGGGGAAACCTTTGGTTTTCTTGATGTTTTTCAAATATGACAATATGACTGGATGTTCACTAATATTATAAATAGCAGGGATCACATCTCGAAAAATGAGGTTTCCTTGGGATGGTCAATATATTTTTAAAACTTTTTCAAAGATCCTATCAACACACTATCAACACGAAATAAGAGGTTTAGGATTACAGAGCTAGAAAGAACTTGGGGAGCATCTGATCCAAGCCCTTCATTTTACAGACAAAGAAACTGATAACCATGTAGTTGTGTGACCTCCTCAGGCTGCTCTCATACTTAAAAGGAAGATGGATGTCTTTCATAATATTTTTGTAGGATCTTTGAGTGCAAAATCCTATATGACATGTTAAAGGAAGAAAAACATACAGCATGCATTCCTAATAGCTAAACTGTCAGTGAAAAGGATATTTGATACAAAGGCTAGCTGCAATTAGGACTTTGCTGTGGAAGTTGGAGAGCTGTGTGCAGTGTATTCACATGAACACGTTCTTAAAAATGACTGTGCTTTTATAATTATTGAGAACTAATAAACCTAGAATGGTTTTAAGCAAATTTAATGTGTTCAGTAGTTTGTAAATTGCTTGATTTCTTTTTCAAACCAAGGAACAAAAGATAAAACAAGCAAGTATAAAAAATACCTGCCCTTGTGGAAATTGTTCAAAGCTAATGGCCCCATCCTAGGCGTGCCTGGGTGTCTCAGTCAGTTGAGCATCTAACAAATGATTTTGGCTCAGGTCATGATCTCAGGGTCGTGGGATCAAGCCCTGTGTCAGGCTCCATGCTCAGCAAGGAGCCTTCTTAAGACTCTATTTCTCTCTTCCTCTGCCCTTCTCCCCTGGTTGTGCTCTCTCCTTCTCCCTAAAATTAAAAAAAAAAACAAAAACAAAAAACTAATGGCCTCATCCTAATTGTTGGTTATAAATGGGTGGCAAAAAGGTTATAGAATATGCTGACCCTGACTGGGAACATACACATGCTCTCCATTTCGTCTCTTCATTGAGTGTGAGTGGTTGTGGGACCCTCTAAACCTACCAGGTTCCAGAACCACCAGGAAAGATGATGCACTGTCACGTGTAACAATCAAACACTTGCTTCTGAGTGCATCTTTCCACATAAGAAGAAATAAAGTAACCCCCTCCAGAAAATGTTACAGTAGAAAGAAACTAAGAGGCAGCACTTAAATATAACCAGAAACAATTTCACAGAAGAGGTGAAAATGATATTCAAAGTGGGAAAACAATCATTAATTTGTTAATGTTAAGCCATTATTAAAATGAAAACTGAAAATTGGCCCAGTCTAATTCATTCAATGAAGAAAAATTATTGTCTCTATTATTGTCTTTCCTGTGTTTTCTTCTTGTTCTGTTTAAATTGATGGGCATCGAAGTTCAAAATATTTTGATACCCTCTTCGCATTTTTATAATTTCCTAAATTGTGAATTTCAACACAGATTTGTTTTAACATTTATTTATTTTTGAGAGAGAGACAGAGTATGAGTGAGGGAGGGGCAGAAAGAGAGGGAGACACAGAATCTGAAGCAGCTCCAGGCTCTAAGCTGTCAGCACAGAGCCCGACGTGAGGCTCGAACCCATGGACGCAAGATCATGACCTGAGCCAAAACCGGATGCTTACCTGGCTGAACCACCAAGGTACTCCTCTACTATCTTTTAAAACTTCCTTCATTTCTAACTGAACCAGAGTAGATTCTGTTATCTGCAATTAAGAATCATGACAAACACACGCTGAGTTAAAAAATATGTTTAAGCCTAGTAATTTTAGGCAATAGGTTCTTATCCATTTATGAAAAGAGTAATTTTACATGCTCAATGCAGTCTACAATGTTTGCATCTGATAATTGCCCTAAGAAAATAGCTGAGCAAGGAATGCAAGAAGATTTTTATACTAAGGAAAAGGATGAAGGACTTTTAGGCCATAAATTATATTTTACAAATTATCATCTATAAAAGCCTATAATTAAGTCAATGCATACAGCAGGGATACTGAGTTGTTAAAGTCTGTGGGTCTGATCCAAACATTATACATATTTTATTGATGCTCCCTTTTGAATAGAATACAGCAAATAGAGATAAATCAAATAGTTAAATGTGTGTATCTGCAACAGAATAGATACTCATGTGGCATGTGCATAAAGTTTTAATAACGTGTACAAGCATGTAAACATTAACAACTTCAAGTATGTTAGAAACATGCAAATGGGGTTTAAAGAGATTTGTTAATACTTAAGATGAATACAGTGCACAATAGTACCCCAGACGTTTTTATTTTGGACTTGTGACTTAAGAATAACTACTAAAGACTATGAACTATGAGAAGAATTTAATCAGACACATAATTGTTTCTTTTGAATATGTAACCGAAGTTATTAAAGCTCAAATTTCAAGCAATAACTTAGTGGAGATGCTACATAAATGCTATGGCTCCTATATGAACACCTATTATAAAAATTATAAATTATTTAAAAAGAATTAATTGCACCTCAAATGGCAAGTCATCTCAGAACTGAGTAGAATAAGCAAATTATTTCACCTCTTGGAAGGTGCTTGGGACACAGCTGTTCCTAGAACTCTGCTTCGAAGCATTTGAAAGTCAAAGTCAGACCACAGGGGGTGTCTGGAAGAAGGCCAGGATTTTTAAATTTTAATTGGGTTTTTCAGGTTTCATGGTGTTAAGTATTTCAAATGTGTTATTCTCTGCCCTCAGCCTGGAGAAAGGCCATTCCAAGTGAGTGTGAGAGAGGCAGGAAGTGCCCTGGAGAGGGCAGCATCACATAAGGTGACAAAGGAGACAGCGGCTCCTCGGGCAGCACGGCAGCAGTTTGGGGAGGCTGACAGGGTTGCGGTAGAAAGGACATCCAAGAGGACAACCTCCCTGGGGTGTTAGAAATGGAAGTCAGAACACTGCCAGAGAGAAATTGGAACAGTGCTAATAAACATTTAATTTATGAAGTTTAGGGGCGCCTGGGTGGCTCAGGCAGTTAAGTGTCCAACTTCAGCTCAGGTCATGATGTCAAGATCTCGCGGTTTATGGCAGCTCAGAGCCTGCAGCCTGCTTTGGATTCTGTGTCTCTTTCTTCCTCTGCCTCTCTTCCCCACCCCCCCTCTCTCAAAAATAAGACAAATATTTTTTAAAAATTTAAATAAAAAGAAGTTTATACGTGAATAGATGACAGATCATTATGATTGCTATGGAGACTATTTTCTGAAGTGAGAAACTGCAAATACCTTGTGGTCTGCTAAATGCAAAGGCTGTTATGGATATGACAGGAAAACATATTTGGAATGGGTGTTGTTCTGGAAAATTCCAGACTTATGTACTCATAGAATAAAGGACTGAGACTTGGGGCTTTAGTGCTTTGTTCAGTCTCCCATCTTTCCCTGAAGAGAGCACTCTGGGATAACAGTGATGGAGAAATGTTTGATTCTGGAAGAGGACAGATCCCTGGGGCTGATGGAAGATTCTGAAAGGAAATAAGTGGATGGAAAGATGTTACTAGAGAAAAAGGAAGGGGGCAGAGCATGGCTGCCTGAGCTGGAGCAGGGAGGAATCAACAGAGAGACATAAGAGAAATCGCCATTTGAGCCTGCAGTTTGCCAAGACTCGCTGATTGAGATAAGGACCAAAAGACAGGATGACAAGTGGTTGTTCTTTTCCTTTGTGCTGTTCCGGGTTTCCAAGGCTCTGCACCAGGCACTACTAAAACTGGGGTGGCGGCCGAAATCCAAATAATCAAGGTTAGCTTTGTGAGCGCATCAGGGACAGAAGCCAGGTACCTTCTATCCTGGGTTGCCAATCTTGTCCATCACCGCTTGGATCTCCTCCTTCACCAACCAATATGGAATGACTGCAGTCCTCATCTTGGTCAAACTCCTGCAGTATCAGGAAATAGCAACTCAGTTATTCAATGTGATACTTTGTTGACAAGAGTGAGTATCCATTTTTCTAAGCTAAAGTTTCACATCATAGATTCCTTTTAAATTGGAGAAAGTATTTAGGACCAAATAATGGGAAAAGTATGTGCTCCTGGAGCACCAGGCTCAAACAGACGTGGACATGATTAATTGTATAATCGAAAATGAAGATCAAAGCTGAAACCACAGAGAAAGAGAGAGATTCAATATTTTATACTTTTTATCATGTCAGTGTCCAGGCTGCTAAGCTGCTACAATTCCATCTGGGTGGGTAACTGGAAACAATCCTTTGGCCACAGCAGTGAAAAAACCCCAAAGAAATGTAGCCTTTTCCATAATGCCTCCCTGGGGCATCATTCACAGCTGGTGTGGGTGGAAATCCCTGCCCATACGGAAACTACAGATAGAACTCTGGATTGAAAGGAGGCAGCAAGGCTGATTAGTTTTCACTATGACAGCTTTCTGATCTAATCATGGCGTGCAACCTCTCGAAGGAAAAACTTCCTTTTTACCTTCTAGAAAATAATCATGATGTTAAACAAAACAAAACAAAACAAAAAACCTGGTTGAAAACCAACTTGATTTATGAAAAGTACTCCTAACTCTCTAAATAAGTTTTCCTCATTAGAATTCATTGTTGTTGGTAGATAACTTCACTAGAAGTTATTGCCACTGGTGATTTTGCCCTATTTAATGTCTTGAACAGCAATAGATGCAAATAGAAGTTAGAAAATACCCATCATAGCCCAGAAGTTACAATTAGTTCTCTGGTTTCTATTATCTGTTATCTGTTATCCCTATTTAAGGGAACTGTTGGATAAAGTCTATGCCCTAGGCTCAGATGCCTGTCACGCAGGTCAGAAGTCTATCATTCTGATATTTCATTCATTCATTCCCAATTGAGCTTGTGAAATCTTTCCACTTTGTTCATTTTAATTATTACAGAAAATAATCAAAATAAAATCCTTTATTTATACTGCCATTAAAATATTTTAGGTATTGAACCATAATAACTTTATAGTCCTGCCTTTTACACAGCAACAGTATCTGCTTTTTTGTTTTTTCTCTGTAGGCTCTATGCCCAATACGGAGCCAACATGTGGCTTGAACTCATGACCCTGAGATCACGATCTGAGCTCAGACTGAGTCTTACACCATTTTTTAAGCCACCCAGGCACCCCTTTGAGGTTCTTGGGTAGCTCAGTCAGTTAACATCTGACCCTTGATTTTGGCTTGATGTGGGATTGAGCCCCACATCAGCTCTGCATTGAGCATGGAGCTTGCTTAAGATTCTCATTCTCTCTCTCTCTCTCTCTCTCTCTCTCTCTCTCTCTCTCTCTCTCTCTCTCTCCCTCCCTCCCCCCTCCTCTCTGCCTCTCTTCCCTGCTTGCTCTCTCTCTTTCTCTTAAAAAAGATTTTTTTTAATAATAAAGCATTTTTTATCTGCTGGCAAAGGAGATACCCTGTCTCAGACCATCCCAGTTGTCAGTGGCGAATGAGAGATGGGGGCTGGTTCAGCCCAATACTAGACTGTTGTGAATTGCACTGCTTGCTCTTTTCTGCATTTCAAAAATTCTACCATTGTGTGGCAATTTTCTTATACTTCCCATGCAATTACAACGGAGAAGGGAGTACTCTTTTTAGACTATATACAAACACAAAAAAAGCATTTTTTAAAATGCACTAGAGGGGTGCCTCAGTCGGTTGGGCATTGGAGGTCAAGCCCCGTGTCTGGCGCTGCCCTGACAGCATGGAGCTGGAGCCTGCTTGGGATTCTCTCTCTCCCTCTCTCTCTGTCCGTCTCCCAATAGCACTCTCTCTCTCTTTCTCTCAAAATAAATAAAACATTAAAAAATTTTTAAAGTTTTATTTATTTTTGATACAGAGAGAGACAGAGCATGAGAGGGGGAGGGGCAGAGAGAGAAGGAGACACAGAACAGGAAGCAGGCTCCAGGCTCTGAGCTAGCTGTCAGCACAGAGCCTGACACGGGGCTCGAACCCACGAACGTGAGATCTGACCTGACCTGAAGTCGGAGGCTTAATCGACTGAGCCACCCAGGTGCCCCAAATAAAAATTTTAAAATGCAGTAGGAAAAAATCTCCTGTCATCTTACAAATAAAAAAGCAAACGCTAATAACATAGAAATAATATTTCATCTTTTTCTCTAAGTATTTAAAAATAGTTGCATCACATATTATTTTATTTAGCTTTTTCACTTAAGGCAAGTACAAGTTACATAGCAATTCACTAGGTAAACATCATTTTTATGTAATTACAAACTCTTTCCCTCAACAAATATATATAAGAGGGTCACAACAATGTTTAGCAAACCCCATGAGTCTTACAATATACGCCCCATCATGCTTATAAGTCAGTTTTAATTCTTCATTATTACAAATAGTGCTGTGGACATCCTTGCAATTAATACCCCAATTTTTATTATTTCTTTAGAGTAGGTTTCTAGATATGGAATTATTGATCCAGAGAGTATGAACATTTTTAAGTTGTTTTACATGCATTACTTTAAAAGTAAAGTTTCCACTTAATGCTTATACTCTACCAGCAGTGCATGAAGGTGTTTCACTACATCTTCTCCCTGATTTATCAATTATCATCACTTTTCATTTTTAGTAATGTAATGTATAGAAGTGGTCATCTTTTTGTTGTTTGAATGTGCATACTGTGGTCAGTAGAAAAGTTTGGAGATAGTTTCACATGTTTATTGACCATTGAATTTTTCCTTTTAATAGATATAGTTTTTGTTCAGATCCTTAGTCTGGAACGTTCTATGAGACCTCAAAATATGTTTCTACCATTTCATATAATTACAGGAATTCAATTACATTTTTATGATAAACTTTGGAAAAGAGCACCCTTCATGTGTTAGTGTTAATATACACCTCGGGGCGCTGGATGGCTCAGTTGGTTAAGCGTCTGACTTTGGCTCAGGTCGTGGTATCAGGGCTCATGAGTTTGACCCTGCATCAGGCTCTGTGCTGACAGCTCAGAGCCTGGAGCACCCCTTAGATTCTGTATCTCCCACTGTCTCTGCCTGTCACCTGCTTATGCTCTCTCTCAAAACTAAATGAACATTAAAAAAATATATATATATATACACAATATACCTATATGTATATATCTATATACACACTTGTTCTCATGTCAGGTGTCTATGTTGATTAATAAGCTGTGATCAGTCTCAACTGCTCAGCTCATTTATCAGTTGGTCCTTTAGAAAAAGCTGAAAGATGCAGAGTGTGGGCACAACTACCATGTTGATGACTAACATCTACACAGGTAGTGTCAGACACTCCTCTCTGCAACTTATATATATTAACTAGTTTAATCCTCACACCAACTCTCAAGGTAGGAATTATTATTTTCTTTTTACACATGAGGCCCAGAGAGGTTAGCCAGTGGTAGAGTCAGGATTCACACCCAGACCCTGAAGATTGGTTCCAGAGGTCTTAACCCCTCTGCTTTCTTGCCATGATGAAAAGTTCGAAACAAAGAATCTCAAAAAGAACCAGAAAGAAAAGAATCAATAACAGTAAGCAAAATGAAGAGAAAGGATACCGAAACCTAATGTATAAGTTTTGCATGGGAAAAAATAAAAGGTCTGCTAGTATCTGACAAAAATTTCTTCAATAGAATAAGCTGAAAAACCATAACATCTCACACACACACACAAAAGGATGTAGGGAATAATATATGTTTTGGAGGATTATCATGGAAACAAAGACTCTAAAACAGAAACAGCTCCAGAATTTCCAATTTATGTTAGAATGCTAAATATGAAAGGCTTTGAGATGTGCTGGGCGCCACAAGGACACCAAGTCATGACTGGAGGGGAGAAAACGTTAGAATAGCACATCCCCAATATAAATGGATTTCATAAGCCACTGACAATGATGCAGGAGGTGACAATGGACTAGGGAAAGAGTGTACTTAACAACAGAATCCCAAACATACAGAAAAGAGGCACAGAAATCAGACACAATTAAATTTGGAAGGAAGATTCTCCTTAGATGAAAGAAGGTTGGGAGAGGCTGTAAAATCTCTCAGAGGCACTCCTACAATCAAGGCAGCTGCTTATATTTGTAAACAATAAAAACCTATTGCGGACCACCAAAAAGAAAAGCTTTCATTCAAAGAAAAGAAGTGAAGGATGACCTTGGGTTTTACAATTTAAACCCTAGAGAAAGCACTAGAGAGGAGAACTCTATTTCTCCCTCAGAAATGAGTTCAAAGTTATTTCAACCAAAATAACAAAAATACAGAGTGAAGTTTCAATAAACATTTTAAAATTGGATGAAAAAAAATGTACTAATATAAAGGGATGTTTAGTCTTTTTACAAAAGAAAATTACTTAAATCTGCCATAAAAAAAACAAAAAGCAAATGTGTTTTTGTTAATTTCTAATGCATGACGGTCACTCAAAAAAATTTTTTTAACATTTATTTACCTTTGAGAGACAGACAGAGTGTGAGTGGGAGAGGGCCCACAGAGAGGGAAGACACAGGATCCGAAGCAGGCTCCAGGCTCTGAGCTGTCAGCACGGAGCCCAATGCGGGGCTCAAAGCCACAAACTGTGAGATCATGACCTGAGCTGAAGTTGGATGCCCAACCGACTGAGCCACCCAGGCGCCCCAGAGAGAGAGCCCTGAGCAGACTCCATGCCCAGCACAGAGCTCAGATGCGGGCTCAGTCTCACAACCAGGAGATCAGGACCTGAGTTGAAGTCACGTGCTCGATGCTTGACACTTAATCAGCTGAGTCTCCCAGGCACCCTTCCATTACTTTCAATTTACGTGTAGCATACTCTCAGAAAGTGCATAGATTAATGAATTTTTGTAAACTGAATATAGTTGTGTAACCTGGACCCAGATAAAGTAAAAGAATTCTTAGACATGATGCAAGAATTAAGATCCACAAAAAAATAGGTAAATTGGTTTTCATCAAAATGAAAAATTGGGGCAGGGGGCGCCTGGGTGGCTCAGTCAGCTGAACATCCAGCTCTTGACTCAGCTCAGGTCATGATCTCACAGTTCATGAGATCGAGCCCGGTGTTGGGTTCTGTGCTGTCAGCATGGAGCCTGCTTGGGATTCCCTCTCTCCCCCTCTCTCTGCCCCTCACTTGCCTTTGCTCTCTAACTAACTAAATAAGAAAACCTTCTGTTCAGTGAAAGACCTGTGACAAAGGTGAAAATAACAAGTCAGTTCTTATTGACTAGTAGAAAATATTGGCAAATCACATATCCAGAATATATAAGGGATTCTTTAAACCTAACAGTAAGAAAACAAACAACCCAATCAGAAAATGGATAAAAGTTTGAACAATTTATGCTGATGAATAAACCCATGGAAAATTGATATTCAACATCAGTCATTAGGGAAATGCAACTTAAAACCACAATGAGATACCACCATACATCTACTAAAATGGTTAAAATAAAAAATGCTGATACTGCCCAATGATGGCCAGGGTACAGAGAAACTGAATCCCTTTTCATTGTTGGTGGGAATATAAAATGATAGAGCCACTCTGGAAAATTGTTTGGCAGTTTTTAAAAAAGTTAAACATACATTTACCATATGATCCTGTAATTGGATTCTTGGACATGTATCCTAGAAAATAAAATGTATGTTTATATAGAAATCTATACACAATTGCTCCTTATATGTAATAGCCCAGAACGGGAAACAACCTAAAAGTCTCTCAACAGGTGAACAGTTAGGTAAATTGTGAACACCTGTGCCATAGAATGCTACTCAGCAACGTAAAGAACTTTGATACAACTTGGATCTATTTCAGAAGCATTATGCTGAGTAGAAAAAGCCAATCTCAAAAGTTTATATGTATGATAATTCCATTTATATGACATTCTCAAAATGGCAAAATTATGGAAATGGAGAACAGATCAGTGGTTGCCAGGCGTTAAGGAAGAGGGAGGGTGTGGCTATGAAGAGGTTAGGGGTAGGGTAGGAGGGGATACCTTATGGCAACAGAACAATTTTGTATCTTGAATTTGGCAATTCAAGGGATAAATGTTACAGAGCTGTACACTCAAACACACACAAACAGAAAAAGGAAAAGGAATGCATGCAAATACTAGTGAAATCGCAGCAAGGTCTGTAGCTTAGTTAATTGTAATGTGTCAGTGTCAATTTCCCAGTTTTGACAACCTGCTATAGTTATGATAATAGCTCCCATTGGGGGAAGCTGGTGAAGGTTACACATGACTTCTTTGTACTATTTTTATAAGTTCCTGTGAATCTATAATTATGTCAAAATAAAAAGGATTTTTTAAATTAAATTTTTGTTTTTTGTTTTCTTTGTTGTTTGGGGATGGTTTTTGGAAGGAGAAATGAACTAAAAAATCTTTACTCCACCATCTCCAAAAGTCCTCATTATTGTTTATATTACAGTCCACACCGCAATAACTTTGTAAAATAAATAATTTGTGGGCATATTTTTTACCAACAAATTATAGGGTAGCAATACTTTGGGCTATGTTAATTTCTTTTAATGTTTTATTTTATATGAGAGGGGGAGTTGGGGTACAGAGATGTCAGCAGCTCTGAGCTGTCAGCACAGAGCCTGATGCAGGGCTTGAAGTGCTGAGCAGTGAGATCATGACCTGAGCTGAAGTCAGGTGCTTAAAAGGCTGAGCCACCCAGGTGGCTATGTTAATTTTTATAAAAATTCAAAAGGTACAAATATATACAGGGTGCAAAGTTCATCTCCAATTCCCTCCCTGTAGGCAACCATTGTTACCATGTTACCAGTTTGTTGTATTATCTTGGATATTGGTCCCCAGTTTTCTATGCATGACATTGTTTGTTATTAGTACTGTTCCTGTACTGTGAGGGACTTTTTGTGGAGTCATTTATCATGGGCAGGGGATGACCAGGGCCAAGATGAGGCACCTTCTTTGTGGTACCTTGTGATGGATTTGACATGATCAGATAAGTGATCTTCTCCTTTTCCACATTAATACACATAAACTAGGCTGCATTTTATTATTTAGTATGGGTTCAACTGCAACAGTATTCTGTGGTATTAGATATACACGCACAAAATGCAGGAGACTCTGAGCTGACTAGCTAATTACTGCTTTGAGATTAAACTTATGGAGCACTGTCTTATTAATTTTGCTTTTAGTTACTTTATGATTACATTTAAAAATAAACTATAATATATGATTGCTTTAAAAATTCAAGCAACACAAATGAAGTAGTAGATGGAGTAGGTTATCCATTTGTTGTTAGTCTCTTTTTTTTATATAAGTTTATTTATTTATTTTGAGACAGAAAGAGAGCACGAGCAAGGAAACAGGGGAAGGGCAAAGAGAGAGGCAGAGAGTGAGGGAATCCCTAACAGGCTCCACACTGTCAGCGCAGAGCCCAACACAGGGCTCAAACTCATGTGACCTGAGCTGAAACCGAGTCCGACACTTAACAGATTGAGCCACACAGGTACCCGGTTTTGTTAGTTTCTTTAAAGAGAAGATCTTACCTCACTGCTGCTGATACTTTGCAAGATTATATTTTGGTTTGTAGTAACTGCCATCATGTCAGTGGGAGAAGAGTTAGTATCATGACAAATGTCAAGCAGTGATTCAGCATGTCTTTCTGCCAAAAGAAACAGACAAACGTGTTTTGATAAGACTCATCTCCATCAATTTCATCAGAAGATCTAGCTCTAGGTTCTAAAATCAGTTCCAGGGGCGCCTGGGTAGCTCAGTTGGTTGGGCCTCCGATTTCGGCTCAGGTCAGATCTCACGTTCGTGGGTTCGAGCCCTGCGTCGGGCTCTGTGCTGACAGCTAGCTCAGAGCCTGGAGCCTGCTTCCGGTTCTGTGTCTCCTTCTCTCTCTGCCCCTTCCCCTCTCATGCTCTATCTCTCTCTGTATCAAAAATAAATAAAACATTAAAAAATTAAAAAAAATAATAAAATCAGTTCCATTTCATCTAAGATTTTCCTAAAATAGTGGTCTGGGATCCTGATGAAGCTTCAGTCAATAATTTTCACAGGGAAGGATGTGAGTGAGGATAACAAGAGTCCACAGAATGGATGAGTTTTTTGTTTAAAAAAAAAGTTTGGACAAAGGTGCCAAGTGAAACCCCTAACAATGGGCTGGAAATAACATTTGCTGTATAGTTACCAAAGACAAGGCACATTTTCTGTCTAGCACTTGAAGCCACATTAAATCAGCAGAGTTCAGAGCACGAGTGAACTCTCAGCTAGTTCCCGAAGGACAGTGCTCTCTCCTGTCATCCCCCTCCTGCCATTGTGACTTCTTCAAATAAGCACAGGCTCTTTGACAAAAACCTCTTCCTCTTCCAATGGCTCTTCCATTTATTTTGTAACTGATACAAAATTGCACAAGATTATCCCTACTCAGATCGTCCATGTCTTCACATTTTCCTTCCTCACTCCTTGCAATCTATCTCCTGCCCCTCTCCCATCATTAAAACTTCCACTTCCTTACCATATCTGCTTTGTAACCTTTTCTCCAATCTGACATCATTTCCCTTTCCTTGCTTCTTGCAACTCTCTTCTCTCCCAATCCCTTGCCCTTTCTCAGCACCCTGAGTTCCCGTGTACACACTGCCCCTAACTGTGGGTGCGCCTCCTTGGTTTGGCCTCCTGCAGTTCACCATCCTCAATCCACCAGTGATCTTACCCACTTCCAGGTCCTCACAGTCTCCTTTTTGTAGTGAACTCCCGAACTAACATACCAACCCATCCCTTCCCACAGGCCTGTTTGACAGAAAATCGCTACTTGCAAGTCCCAAGGTTCCATCCAAATGCAGTGCTTTGGAACCCATTACTTTCTATATCCTCACCAAACCAGAGTGGTCTTCCATTTTATTGATTGCATTTCCATCTCCCCACTTCCCAGGGCTGAAACTTTTAACTCAACTCTCTCGACATTTGTCTCTGTCAGCTTTACATCACTAAGTTCTGTGAATTCTCCTTTCACTGAGCTCTTAGGTTCACAACTCCCACACCACGCCCAAGACTCTTCCTGGTCCCCGTCACCACATACAGGCACTTCTATCGTTTCTTAGTAGAGCTCTTCCTTTCAGTCCGTTCTACACAATACCAACAGCTTAATTTTCCTAAAGCATGGTTTTCATCATTCCCTGGCTTAAAATTCTTCAGTGGCTATTTTACTGGGGGAAAAAAACCCCGTAATTTAATGAGTTTTCAATGGGCCCAGTTTCTTTATGTATTTCATCTTATGTATTCCTTTTCACCAAGATAAACTTTCTGGTCTCTTCTTTGCCCCTATGATAAGTGAGGCTCACTTACAGCATGATGCCTTTGCTCCACAAAATTTAATCCCATTGTTTTTCAAGGACCAGATTGAGTCTTACCTCTTTCAGGAAACCTTCCTGGGAATAGCTTTGTTCCCTGCCTGGAAGCTTCAAGTAAAAACTAATCAGACAATAAAGTCAAGCAGCTGTCCCAAGGTCACACGTTGCTCAGTGGTATTTTCTTCATTTCACTTCTCTCTGTGGCTGTTTCTATGTCTTTGTTTTCTACTTTTTTAAACCTTCTCTTTCTCTTCCTTCCAAATCTTACCCAGTATTTAAGAAACGTGGTAAGACCCTTTCTCCTCTTTCAAGCTCACAACAGCCTCTTTGTCTACTGACTTACATGATGTGTCCCTGACCCTATTGAACACTTTCAGGAATTTGGACCATTTTTAGATTTCTTTACAACCCTTAGAGTACCTAGTCATGGATCTTGTATATAGTCACTGCTCAATAAATAACTGTTGGCTTGATTTTTTAAAATGAATCCATCAAACACATGTAGAAGAAGAAAGATTTCTAATAAGGCTTTTATAGTTGGGGAGTTTTGAAGCTGGAATAGAAGTAGTTACCTGGTTTTGGCATAGAATTCATTAGAATGTCCAGTAACTGCTGTTTCCTAAAACTCTGTATTTGAGACACATAATATATTGCTGATTTTCCACTAAAATCACAGAGTTTAGGATCTCTAGGAAGAATAGAATTAACATAAAATTTTAGTTAAATCCATTGAAAAATTATGAGAGAAAAACATTGACATCAAATAAATAAAAGTAATCATATATTTTGGGGCTAACAAGAATAACTTCAAAGTGTATGAGATAGAAAGTGATAATTTTTCAAGATTCTTAGATAAAAGGAATATGCTGTATATCTTATTTCCATTCCATCCTAAAAGCATTACAATATTTGCAGAAAATGTCAAACTCTGGACCAAACTTTTCATAATTCTTTAATGATGAGTAAATCAGGTAAGGGTCAAAACATCTTGATAAGCTATTGTCTTATCATTCCAAATAGCTGACTTGATTAGCTTTTTCTTTCTAATGATTTAGCTAACTGCCTGCTTTCTTGATCGTTCTTTTTTTCCCCCAATGCTAACAGTACCCCATTTTGCCATTCAAAATGGTACAACGGGCAAAAAAATCTCTCTTGAACATTAGGCTGATATGCTTGTTTCACAGGCTCTTGGTCAAGTGGAGCGATCTTGTCATAAAATCCCTCTGCATCATCTTTTCACCTCTCTTCACCTTGCCCTGTGACTGTTATGCCCAACTGGCTGATCTTAGTGTTCCTTGCAACAGCACAAATATCCTCTCTATGTTGTGCTGAAACCTAGGATTAGATAACAGCCCATAGATATCCAAAGGACCAATAATAAGAGCCCTATTGACAGATTATGGTGAGGGAAACAATGATTACACATGCTGCACTAGTCACATTCTGGGACAAGGAACACGTTGAGCATGATCTCCAACCTAACAGCTTTGAATTTGAATCTCTTTATTGCTGTGAGACTGGAAAATGTTTTTTCTTCTGCAAAAATAACCCCTTCTGACCTTTTCTCCATCAAACGTCATGATTCAAAAGCAGTAGGAGAGGACCAAGAATCAGGCGACTGCCCCTGAATTGATAGGTGGCCTTAAGCAAGTCATTTAACTCCTTGGGACTTCAGTTTGCTTATTTGCCTTGATTCATGTTTCTCAGTGTGGCATTTTTGATTTCCTGTAATCTGGACACCACTCCAGGCCTACTGAACACCATCTCTGGGGTGGTGCCTCGTACTCTCCATGTTAAACAATCTCCTTAGTTGTTTCTTAACACTAAAGTCTAAAGTAGCTTTAAACTTCCATCTTTATCCCATTATGCTAACTGATCCTTTTACAATAGCTCATGTTATACTTTAGTTCTTAAAGCTCCTTTTTCCTTTTTTTTCTTTCCAAAACTAAATTCATATGAAATTCTGAGAAAGAGCTGACCACCTTTTATTATTGGATGACAAGATATCTAGGTAACAGCAATAGGAAGCTGCAAGTCTAACATGAAAAACTGCTTATTAACCCACTGATTTTTTTTTAAAAGTTATCAATTTTATTTGCTAAGTTATCAACTGACAATGCTTTCTGAAATAACTAGTAACATTTTGGGGGTAAGGAGCTACATACTTAGGAATTATTTGACATTCTAAAAAAAAAAAAAAGAATTATTTGACAACATTCTTCATAAGTACCAAAAGAGTATTTACACAATAAAACAAATAGTCAATATCATAAGAATAATAGGCAGCAACATTTAACATCTATACATCACTTTCCAACTGCTTGAGTCCCTTTCATGAACATGCATGTACATTCAATATATTAAATTTTTTTTAAGATTTTATTACGAAGCAATGTCTACACCCAATGTGGGACTGGAACTTACAACCCTGAGATCCAGAGTTGCATGCTTCTAAGTTTACAAGTGACTTCTGGCAATAACAATGACATAGACTCTCTTCCATCAGTGCCAGTTGACCACTCATACTCACGCATGATGCCTGAGGAGCTCAGACAGAACCTCCACAGGTCTGTAGTCTGTTAACATATCAAGACTCTCAAACAGATCCACATCCCTCACAGCCAGCATCAGAGGGGTCAACCCATGTTGGTTTGGGAAATTTATATCCAGGAACTCTTCAGATGCCTTTGAAAACATGAAGCTTTATTTTTATTATGTTTTTACTGCTATTAGGTCTTTACTATTTATACTAATCTTTGCATTTTCCTTGTTTAGCCAAATTCTCATTTTAACTTCAACACATTTTTTTAAGTATATTTATTTATTTTTGAGTGGAGGGAGGGGCAGAAAGAGGGAAAGACAGAATCCCAAGCAGGCTCTGTGCTGTCAGCACAGAGCTCGATGTGGGGCCTGGGCTCACAAAGCATGAGATCATGACCTGAGCCAAGATGAAGAGTCAGACACTTAACTGACTGAGCCACCCAGGCACCCCAGCATCAACATATTCTTTCTTAATATCTATATTGATGAGGAGCTGATGAATTGAAAGAACACAGGCCAGAGAGACAGACAGACCTGTGTTTGAATTTTACCTCCTTAGGCTCCTTATTTTACCTCCCTGATAGGATTATATCAAGAGTACTTGATAAGATCACCCTGATAAAATAAAGGATATCCAGTTAAACAATAATTTTCACTGGGGATATAGTAATACTAAAAAATTTATTTGGTGTTTATCTGAGCTCAAATTTAACCAAGCGTCCTGTATGTTTGTTTGTGAAATCTGGCAGTCCTATTCATTGACCTTCAGAGTCCTCAGCTTTAGAGTAGGAATAGCAGTGTCTTCTTTGTGGGGTTGTTTTGATGATTGGTGATAGACTATGAAAAGCACTGAGCAGAGTGTTTGACACATGCTCAGTAAACATTTCTGGAATGAACGAATGAGTTACAAAAATAAGGCAGGTCGTTTAAACGTATAGTCAAATGCATGTGGTCATATCAATGATATTCGTTGTTTTAATGAAAGTAAAATTTAATTTGGATAATTGAGAACTGAAAAACCACTGTAAGGTCAAATTATACAAATTGTTTATTTTATTGACCAAAATAATTTGCTACCTTCCATCTCTATTTCACTTTGTGCCATGTAAGTATAGTCAGTGTCTCTACCTCAGTTTCTCTAGGGACAAACTAGAGATAATGATATTACCTCAGAGGGGTGCTATGGGAATTAATTAGTTAATTTTTTTACAGTCTCTGAAAAGAAGCCACCTCTTATATCAATGTTTGTTATTAGTTAGAACCAACGTGAAAGGTTTGAACTGAGAGTAGTCTTGCAATAGCACATTAATTCAGCATCTGCATATTAAACTTTGGATTCAGGTATAGGCACCAGTTTCTTAAAATGTGGCTGCCAATCTTTATGGATGAAAATTTGGTTGTGAAAACAGATATTGGATAACAGCTGTTATGAATATCATTAAAATAAAATTTATTCTTTCAAAAAATTTCTTTAGAAAAAAATTTTTTTTCAACGTTCACTTATTTTTGAGAGACCAAGACACAGTGTGAGGGGCAGAGAAAGGAAGATGCAGAATCTGAAGCAGGCTCCAAGATCTGAGCTCTCAGCACAGAGCCCATTGCAGGGCTCAGATCATGATCTGAGACTAAGTCAGACGCTCAACTGACTAAGCTACCCAGGCTCTCCTAAAATATTTCTAAGTTTTAGTCATGGCATATGGCAAATTTTAGACTATTGTTTGGTGCAACAAAAGTATTCAAAGAGTCCTTTGGATTTTGTTGTAGATTTCCTTGAACTCTAGGTGACCAGAATATTGTTCACTTTCCCTTTATCTGTTTGTGTCTCTACCATAAGGGAATGGAAGAAACTGTTTCCTAGCAACAATTGATTTTCTTTCAGTTGGAAGGTCATGTGATCTGGCAGTATCTCTGAAGGTAAATACAAAGAGTAGACAGTTGCTGGTCACCAATAATTAGAGTCCTTGGTTATGCATATGGTTTTGTAAGTTACTTCAGGAAAGAGTATCTATGGGTAGAAAGTCTAAATAAAACCAATAACTTGGGGAAAAAACAATAAAAAATATATCCTTTTAACTCCTTTACTTACAACTAAATATTATGCAAAGCATAGGCTCCCTGATTCCCTTTTCAAGCTAAAGATAATAAGTGCAGCTAGTCCAAAGGGATCTAAACAGCAATTGTACAATAGACAATGATGTCAAGGGAACTCCTCTGAGCAAGTTGACAGCAGTTCTCTGGGGACATCCTGGGATCATATTATTTCCCATGGGTGCTATGTAACTTCTTCTAGCATCCAGCTGGAGGAAGGTAGAAATAGCCTGCTGCTGTGTTCTTTTATTATCCTGTTTTCCACCCCAATGTCCTGTTTGATCCTGTTTCTTTCTCTGATTTCTTGCCTGAAACTTTCTGGGACTGCATTTGAAAAGAACTTATTTTTCTTTAAAATGAGTCATATGTAGTCTATACCTTTCATAGCACTCACCCACCCACCTACTTATCCAAAGGCAGAAGCAAACATCAATTTAACTGACCAGCAAGTGTTGAAGTTGTTCAAGATTGCCTTGCCATGAAGTTTGTAGAAGTTGCATTTGGGGAGCCTGCATTCCATTGATGGCCAATAGTTGTCTTTGGACGTCACAATTAGCCACATGAACAGCAGTTTGATTTCTGTAATTACAAAGGGTGATATCTGCTCCCTTTTCCAGAAGAAATGCAACAACCTGCAATGGCACAACATTCTTATGTAGCATCTTTGAATGCAAGGAGTATCTTTAGGGTGATGCAGAAAACTTAGTTAGACATGGCTTTGACTCATGATACAGAAAAAGAGACTAAGAGGGACATAAAAATTAAGAAATGATTTTGAAGTAGGTGACTCCTATTTGCTTTTTTTAAATTAGGGAAACAAAAATCTTTATGACATGGATGATTAGGGATACAATTCTTTTTTTTTTTTTAAGATTTTTTTTTTTAAGTAACCTCTCCAACCAACGTGGGGCTCAAACTTTACAACCTTGAGATCAAGAGTCACATGCTTTACCAGCTAAGGCAGCCAGGCACCCTTTGGGCATACCATACTTTTCTTAAAACTAGAAGTCTGTGAGTATTTTATGTTAAACCTACATAAAGCATCAAAGTCCTATTAGTATCACCTATAACTTAGAATATAAAACCCCCAAATTTAGATACAGATCCTTGAATGTTGCAAATGTTCCTAGGGAGCAAATAAACACTATTCAAAATGTTGAATGCATAATTTATTCAGCAAATAGGATTGAGTGATTAGTGTTGGCCAGGAACTGTCCTTGGTGCTGAGACTCCAACAATGAACAAGGCAAGGACCGGCCTTTAAGGCATTTTAAACTAGTGAGGAACAGAGACAGATAAAAAGGCAATTGCAACACCGTGTGTTAACACAGTGACAGCGTAAATATAGAAGGCTGAAGGTGGCACTTAGAAGAGGTGTATTAAGCTGTCTTGGTGGGGGGAGGGGGTCCAGAAAGACTTCTTGGAGAAAATGATGTCTAAGCTGAGAACTGTGGGATCAGACTCAGTTAGCCATACACACACACACAGGAATTCAGGTGAGAGATGTGGGCTGAGGTACAGAATTAGGAGCCATCCCTACAATACTAGGGAACACCAATATTTAATGGATGAAAAGAAAGTCACGTGGAGACATTGCCTGGGATGACAGTGGAGAGATATTTCCTGGGAGATGGGGTGAGAAAGGAGGAGGAAGCTAATGGAAGAAAGCATTTCATAAAAATTTGGTGTCTAAAGCTGCTAAGATCTAATAGGGTAACAAAGGACATTATAGGTCATGTTGGCAAGGGCAGTTTCAATGGAATAGTAGGGAATAATGCCAGACTGCAGTAGTCTTAAGAGGTGAGAAAGTGGAGGCAGTGAGGATCAACCAAAGGAACACTATAGGGGCTGTTGAAAGAGTTCTCTAGGGGTGCCTGTGTGGGTCAATAGATTAAGTGTTGGACTCTAGATTTCAGCTCTGGTCATAATCTCTCAGATCGTGATATACAGCCCTATGTCAGACTCTGCACTGACAGTGTAGAGCCTGCTTGGGATTCTCTCTCTCTCCCTCTTTCTTTGTCCCTCCCTCTCTCTCTTTGTCTTTCTCAAAACAAATAAATAAACATTAAAACAAGAAAGAAATGGAATGCCTGGGTGGCTCAGTATGTTTAGCATCCAATTTGGGCTCAAATTATGATCTCACAGTTCGTGGGTTCAAGCCCTATGTTGGGCTCTGTGCTGACAGCTCAGAGCCTAGAGCTGGCTTCAGATTCCCTATCTCCCTCTCTCTCTGCACCCCCCCCCCCGCCACTCGCACTCTGTCTCTCTCTCTCAAAAATAAATAAACATTAAAAAAAAAAAGAAAAACAATTCTCCAGAAACTCCAGGAACTTGTGTTTTTGTACGTCTTGTGAAGAGAGGCACTGATTGCCTTTGCACTAGACCATGTTTTTTTTTTATAATGTTTATTTATTTTGGAGAGAGTGAACAAGAGCAAGCAGGGGAGGGGCAGAGAGACAAGAAGACAGGGAATCTGAAGCAGGCTCTCTATGCTAAGAGTGGAGAGCCTGATGCAGGGCTCAAACTTACAAACCATGAAATCATTTCCTAAGCCAAAGTTGGACACCCAACTGACTGATCCACCCTAGTGCCTCTAAACTATGTTTTCAAAGATGTTTGTATAGTGAGTGACTTTGCAAGATGGAGATAATGCCTCTTTCTAGAGCATTGGGAAAACATGCTTACTGTCTTAGGTTTCCTAAGCTCAGATTTCCTCTCTTACAATTCAAGCCACTGCATGTGCAGGTATCACCGCTTCATACTGACCTATAGAAACTGGGGCTCAGAGAACTGAAGCGAATACTGATACTCTGATCATTACTATTGTGAATAGTAAATCGTCATTTTTCTCTGACCCAGGAGTCTCATGTCTTATGCCAGACTCTGAAACTGTGGTAGGCTAACTTATTAGGTGGCAAGTAAGAAAAAATCCAAACACTTTACAGTTCTTAATTTTTGCAAAAAATGAGATGATGAGAGAGATAGGAATTACAGAGGAAGAATGAGGGCTTCATGGGGTAATTAATGAGATTGAAAGAAAGTTCATGGGAAGTGGTAGCAAATATATTGACCAAATGATATGGTCAATTGGATAATAAATGATCCTCCATTTTATTGACTATTAATGCCAGTTTAAGGAATTGGGAGGTAGTTAAAGGCTGAGTGCCAGAAAGAAGTTCAAAAATAACTGCTTCCTGATTTTTGATAATTTTTCTATGGATGGTATTTTCCTCACCAATCTGGCAGTCAGCCTCAGGTCCATGTCATTATAACAAATAATACTAAGATTTGTCCTGGGTGGGCAGAAGGTTCTACTCCCTTTCAGACAACAGTTACAGGGATGCATATCTTTTCTGAGCCAGAAAGAAGGAAAATTCATGACGGATATGGGCAAAAACCAGGCAAACTTTGAACTTCGGTTCATTCATTTGGGATATGGGTGGTGAGATGCATTATGCTTGTTAATAAAGAGTGATAATAGTTAACAGGTTAGTCCTTCCTGCTGACAACCTTAGATCCATTTAGTGATGATAGTGAGGTCTCAGAATTTTTTGCAGTGTGTTTCAGCCACTGTAAGGGAGCTTTAGATCTCCTGGGGAGATTTTCTTTAGCAGACAAATTCCCATAATAAACCACAGAACTAGTGTTCCGGTTCTTACTGGCCTGGATTGGGCTATAATCCTTAAGAAGATTACCCATTGGTGAGAGAGAAAATGACACAAGGAAATCTAGCAAAATTTTTTTTAAGTAAAGTTCTTTTTCTCTCAGTTTTTTATTTCTTTTTTATAAAAAATTTTAAGGCTTGTTTATTTGAGGGGCGGGGGAGGGAGGAAGAGAATGACTGGGGGAGGGGCAGAGAGAGAGGGAAACAGAAGATCCAAAGTGGGCTCTAAGCTGATAGCAGTGAGCCTGATGCGGGGCTCAAACTCATGAAATGGGAGATCATTACCTGTGACAAAGTCTGATGCTTAATCAACTGAGCCACCCATGTGTCCTTCTAGCAAATTTTTGCAATTAACCCCACTGCCCTAGAAAACTCTCCTGTCCCTTATGTTAAAACCAGGTACAAATTTAAAAATGTTATAATGACAAAGGATTACCAAATGATTCAGATTAAGGCAGAATCCTTTAAAAAAATAAATAAAAGGCCCTGCTATGAAAGCCAAGCCTTAGTCAACCAAAGGGTGCAAACCCTGCAGCTCCAGTCAGAAAACAATGTGCCTATTGCCACTAAGTCAAGGGATCCCTGTGGCTGAAATTGATGGTCTCAGTAATAATGACCTTGCCACCTGATGCGGGGCTTTGTATGGACCAAAAACATTGTAAGTTCATTTTGTTGAACAGAAGAATCCTCAATGCTTCTGGAAATCAAAAATAAATATACTTTGCTTATTGGTCTGGAGCTACTCTCTTTTATCATGTTTCTAATCCTTCCCTCCCCCTGTACCTCAACTTCAGCTGCTTTAAGGAAAAAGATTATTATAAGTGGGCCAAGGATACCCAGTTTTCAAAGGGGCCAGAGGGCCATAGCTGCTCAATTATCAGATTGAGACCTACAAGCCAGTTGAGAGATCACAGGGAGACACTGTCAACCTGTGTCCCTTGACTAATGTAGGTACCACTCAGAGGGGCCCAACAATTATAAACACTACCTTTTTGTCCCCAAGGGATAACTCCAGGATTATAATTCTTGTAGAGAAACCTGGCATTAACTTACATGCCCCTTGAAAACATGATGAATTATGCTTTAAGGGTGGTCATAAGACACCCTCACATCTTTAAGTAAATACCATGAGTAGATGATGTGACCTCAGATGAATTCAGAGCTCTCCCCAAAATGAAGCTACCATTGGTTACTTGAGGGAGCTTCCCAGAGGGATAGCTGACTTGTCATTTATGTGCCCCTATGGATAATTATCCCTCAGACAGATGTTCAATTAGAAAAAGTAGAACAAAATTTCTTTCTGCCTTTAGCTAAACTTATCAATGATAACACCTCACTTCTGCAAGGTATTCAGGTCATCTGTCAAGCCACTGGTGAGGGTTGTTATGAATGATAGAATTGCCCTAGTCTTCTACCTTGTGGGCCAAGATGAAATCTATGCAATGGCTAATAGAGACTTTTATACTTGGGTTGATACCTTGGACCAAGTGAGAAGATCAACAGAGAAACTTAATGAGAAAGCAATCTGGTTTATGGGATTTGTTCAGCTGGAGGGGTTCATTGCCATGGATGGCATGGTTGACACTAGTTTACATTATGGCTTCATTCTGCTCCTTGAGTTTTATTGATAGAAGCTTTAACTGGATGTTGTATGAGATAAATTAATGGATTTGGTTCCAGCCTCTGTTGGTCAGATTAGTCAGAGTGATGTGCTCAAGGGAAAATTCACCAGAAGCCAAGACAATGTAGAAATGAAGGGTAGATATTTTTAGGAGACAAGTCTCCCTGGGTCTCTCACATTTCTACAAGTCTTATGAGCAGAGGAACTGATTGCTTTTGTCCCAGACTTTCTTTTCAAGCTTCTTTCTATACTGAACAGTGTTGGAAGACATCTCCCTCTGGAGCAAGGAGTAGGTTTGTTTACTACCTATTATAGAAGATTTGGGTTCCCTAAATTTAGAGTTCCTTTCCTACAATCCAACCTACTGTCTGAGCAGGGGTCATCTGGTCTTCTTCCTACCATCTTGTGGAGATTATGACTGAGAGAAATGATACAAAACTGATAATACTCTTCCTAATGCTATTACTATGAGAATTAAACTGTCCTTTGTCTCTGAGCCAGTTTTTTTTTCCTTATGTCAAGGATCTAAAAATTGGAGCAGGCTAACTTGTTAGCTTGTAAGTATGGTAAAGTCTTAGATCTTTCATGGTTCTTGACATAGATAGATCTGTAGATGAAGAGGTCTGAGAGAAGAAAGGATGTGGGATAAGCGGAGGTGTTTGTTCATCAAAAAGGAAATATCTAAGCATATTAAGTTCTAATGGAAAGTAGCATCATTGTCTGAAATAACATAACTATGGACAGCCCCCATGTGTCCATCAAAGTAGGACAGAAAGATAAGTTGTGGCATAAATAGAATACTAGATACCAGCAAAAACAAAAAACCATAGCTACATGTCTCAAAATAGGTAAATCTCAAAAACACAATAATGAAGAGAAGAAGCAAATTACAAAGGAACACATGTAGTATCAGTTTGTTCATATAAACTTCAAAAACAGGAAAAAGTAAATAATGCATTATTTAGAAGTTAAAAAACAAAACAAAACAAAACCCATTCCATTCCATTTCAAGCATGAAGCCTAAGCTATCCAACCAAACCTTACTCATAGCCTTTGTTTCCAGTTGTTCACTATTACCAGAATGAGTGAATGAATGAGTGAATGCACTAGGATAAATATCTTTGATCACAAAAAAATAATGTATTATTTAGGAATATAAGCAGAGATGGCAAAACTAAGGAACTGACTATCCTAAAATTCAGAATAATGATTATGAAGGCTGGGAGACACAATTCAGGAGGAGCACATAAATGGCTTTTGAGGATTGACAACATTCTAATTTTTGGCTTGGATGGTAGGTACTTGGGCACTACTGTCATTTTTCTTTAAGTTGTGTGTGTGTATATATATATATATTAGCATATATGCTACATTGTTTGTGTGCCAGAAGGAAAAAAAAGCTAAGAATGCGTTCATGAGAGAGAGTAATTGAGATGGGCAGGCAGGGTTGAGGGTCCACATGCATTGGGACTCTCAAGAACTTATAGAGGCATCAACCTGCTCTGTTGAGTGAAATTTGTCTTATTCATCCTAGTGTCTTCATTTTAAGCTCTTTCCTACCCCCTTTGAAGCCTGTCTTCAGGCATTCTTTCGTGGAGGTAAGTAATTATGTTATTCACAAACATCTCATTCTTGGAATCCTTAGCTTAGATTACCCATGGGCCCCAGGACATCACATGGTACCTCTGTTAGATTTTCTTCTGCTGCAGTAATGAGAGGTGTATTCCCAGTCTTTGAATGCTGAAAGTTAAGGTTTCCAAGGATGGAATGGACTTCAGTAATATAGTCACAGATGAGTTCCACATCACCCCTTGAAACTACTTCCAGGAAATCATGAATCAGTTTATTTTTATTCATCTTGCTAATCCATAAATTTGCCTGCCAAAGAAGAGAAACAATTAAATGAGAGCCAACAAAGCATGGGTGGTTCAAATGTAACATAGTCTATCTTTAATGTCACCTCTTTCCCTTCTCTATGTATAAAATAATATAACAGTTTTAAAGACAATTTTGAAAAAGAGGAAAACTCAATAATTCCACCAGTCTTGTGTTTTACATACATTTTAAATTGGAAATAACAATTTTCACCCTCACTTTGTGAGAGATGCTATGGTATAGAGAAGAAAGGATGGATCTACACCAGAATGGAAAGAGCATAGGCTCTGGAGCCTGAAAGAACCTGAGTTTGAATCCCTCCTCCATACATTCCCACTTGTGTAACCTTGAGCATGTCACTCAGCTTCTCCAAGCTTAATTTCCTCATCTCTAAAATAAAAATGATAATTCCCTCCTCAAATGGTTGGTGAGGATTTGAAATACTATATACAAAGCATTGGCACATTCTATTGGTGAAAATTCTTGCAGGATTTTATTTACTCCAGCATTGTTTATTAAAATCCCTGTGATTATTTTCTTTATGGAAGTCCTATTTTCCTAACAATACTATAAACTCCTCAGTAGGAGACATTTCATGCCTTACACTTTTGTATACCCAATGACTCTAGTACAATGTGAGTCATTGAGGAGAATGGCAGACACTGTTCTAGATTTTCCAGTAAAGTCCTTATTTTAAATACCCAATTTTTATTTTCTAAATCATTGAATATCTCTTAGACTGTAATTTTTGAAGTCACCAGATTTCCATGGAGCCTCTTGATGCTGAAAACAGCACAAAATCATGTGTCAGACCCTATATTCCAACTTCAGCTTCTGATACCATAGTCACTGCATGTAGACACACGCTATTTCATTGAATGGGCAATTTATTTTCAATAAACTGGCATTTTGTTGAAAGCAAGAGAAAAAAAAGACCCTTTTGTAGTACAACTTTGAAGATAAAAGTTAACAAAAATAAACAAGAAAATGTCTAGAATTGGCCTTTAATGATCTAAACACACAAATGCCTTCAGAATTCATAGACCAGACTACATAGAGCATTTTTTCCCCAAAGAGAACATGTACTTGACTCCAGACATAGTACTATTTGATAAATTAATCCATTCATATAAGAGGATACTATATGTCCTTCAGTTGATAATATAAAAGTTAAGACAAAATGCAAAAAATATATATACGATTAAGAGTCAAAGCAAGGAACAAATAATGAATCTTATGATGTCGGAAAAATGGGATGGCTACGTGGCTGGAGCACGCCATAGGAAACAAGGTATCAACAATATTTGGAGAGGTGGAGAGAAGAGAAAAAGACAGTTTTGATGAGGAGAAGGACAGGAACAAGACTAGTTCCCAGGGTTATTGAGGAGAGATGGACCAGATGGGAATTTACACTTTACTTCCAAACAGCTTGGGAAGCCCATGGAGAGTTTTAAGTAGTGTGTTTTAGGAACAGTAGGACTTTGGGAAGATTATTATGATAGAAAATAGAAAGGCAAACATAAAAATTGAAAGTAAAGCTGAAAGGATTTATGACTGACTGGACATGGAAAATGAAAAATGAGTCCAAGAGGATGTATTTGGGCAACTAGGGAAGAATTGATGCTGGGAGATGGGGGCATTTGTTTTTACAGAATGATAACCGATGAGGTCAGCAACAGAGCCAACAGGTAAGTAGGGTATCTTGTTTCCTTGGCTCTCAGAGAAATGTGGCCTTAGTTTAGTGCAGTTTCCTAAACTAGCTTACACATTAAGAATTATGCTGTCCCTTTGTTATGAATAAAGATTCCCAGGTTCCTTCTGATTTACCATGTATGGGATGAGGCTAGAGACTCTCTGCATTCTTTGTTTTAATTTTAAAAAAGTAATATAATCATTTTATTTACTTAGTTTTTAAATAGACTCAGGTTTTTTTAATGTTTATTTTTGAGAAACAGAGACAGCAAGAAAGAGAATGAGCAGAGGAGGGGCAGAGAGAGAAGGGGACACAAGATCCAAAGCAGGCTCTGTGCTGACAGCAGACAGCTGGATACAGGGCTTGAGCTCATGAACAGTGAGATCATGACCTGAGCTGGAGTTGTACTGAGCCACCTACACTCATTTTAAATAGACTTTATTTTTTGGAGCAGTTTTAGATTCACAACAAAATTGAGTGGAAAATGCCAAGAGTTCCCATATACTCTTTGACACCATGCATACACAGTCTCCCCATTATCAACATCCAGCACCACAGTGGTACATGTGTGATAACTGATGAACCTACACTGACACATCATTATCATGCAAAGTTCAGAATGTACTCTTAGGGCTCTCTCTTGGTGTACACTCTAGGACTTTGGACAAAGGTATAATGATATATAGTCTCTTTTATATTATTCAGAGTCATTTCCCCTAGGAATCTTCTGTGATCCGTCTATTCAACCCTTGTCCCTCAACCCCTGGCAACCACTGATTTTTTTTACCGTCTCCAAGGTATACCTTCCTTTTTCTTTTCTTTTCTTTTTTTTTTTTTAACATTTATTTATTTTTGAAAAACAGAGAGAGAGAGAGAGAGAGAGAGATCATGAGCAGGGGAGGGGCAGAGAGAGAGAGAGAGAGAGAGAGACACACACAGAATCGGAAGCAGGCTCCAGGCTCTGAGCGGTCAGTATAGAGCCCAACGTGGGGCTCGAACCCACAAACTGTGAGATTGTGACCTGAGCCGAAGCCGGACTCTCAACCAACTGAGCTACCCAGGCGCCCCTGTATACCTTTCTTTGTGCAAGCATTCAGGTGATTTCTATTATTAGACAACTTCTGGAAACACTGACCCAGTGATTAGAATCCAATCCACAATCTTTCTTAGAATTTGTTTTATTTTCTTATTGTATTTAACATTACGACATATTCCTTTTGATTTAAACATCTTAGGAAAAATCCCCTTTCCCCCTAAATTTTTAATAGGGAATAAATCGAAATAGAGAATCAATTTAAGTCTCTCCTTACTTTTGTTCAAAGTACTGTTGCATAATAATATAATAACGACAGCAGAAATATCCAAAATAATTTGTATGTCGTTTATCTATTTTACTCCAAAAAACACCATCAGGAGAGGAGGATTATTATCCATATTTTACAGATGAAGAAAATGAAGCACAGACGTTGGCAAGATGAGATCACATGGGAGATGTGTGGGCGTTAGTGCCCCAAAAGACTTAACACAACTGACATTTAAAGGAACATTTGTGGGGTGCCTGGGTGGCTCAGCTGGTTAAGTGGCCAACTTGGGCTCATGTTATGATCTCACAATTCATGGGTTTGAGGCCCGCATCAGGCTCTGTACAGACTGCTAAGAGCCTGGAGCCTGTATCAGATTCTGCATCTCCCTCTCTCTCTCTCAAAATTAAATAAACATTAAAAAATAATAAAATGAACTAACATTTGTAAAATAGGCCTATTTTAATTTCCTTGTTTGGATCCTAGGAAGAAAAGTTTGGGTTAATCATATCCATTAGCAGTATTGGGCGGGGTCTAGCTTTCCTCTTGTTTTATTTCATTTTTTCTTTCTTCAACGCTAATCTCCTTTCCCTGCTCCCCTCCGCCTCACAGGACCCAATCTAATGTACGCAAGAGGAGGCCTCAGACATTATGGTGCTGTGACATGTGTGCCTGTTTTAAATTTACACGAATGGTATTGTACTATATAGATCTTGCTGCTTATTTTTTAACTTAATATTTGTTTTTAGACTTTAACCTTGTACTTACATGTACCTCTGGTTGTCTGCTTCTAATGGCTGTATAGTATGCCTCTACCATACATTATTATCCTGTCCCTTGGTTATGGACATCTATGTTGCCTCTAACTTCCTACTCCATAAACAACACTGCAATGAATACCCTTGTTTCGGCCTTGTTATATACTTTGCAGAAGTTTCCCTTATGTGAATGAGCCAAATATATGTAATTTGACTAAATACTGCCAGATTATTCCCTAGGAAAGCTGTATCAATTTATACTCTCACTGGTAGGGCCTGCATATTTTCTTTAAGTTCTTAGGGAAGCAGACATTTGGTTGATTGCTGTCACTTAGTCATCATTAGCCTTAACATTAGCATTGAATAAGCAGTGTACTTGTAACTTTGCTAAGGGTTGAAGGATAAAATGATACAGTTGAAATCGAGCCATCGAAAAATTTTAAATCAGTATACATATCTGTCCCAGCAAACAGCTTTGAAGCATGGATTTATGTACTAATTTTTGAAAATGCAATGGTATTTGCAATATCACAGGTAAAAGAAACACCTTCAGAAATAAAGAATAATTAAAACTTGTCCTTCCGTAAAACTAAAAGTCAGATGTTCAAATAATGACCAGGCAAGAAATATATATTTATATTGTTAGTTTATTTATAAAGTGGACATAAATCTCCAAAGGTATTTCTTACCAAAGTTATTACTCCTAGCTTTGAAATGACAATAAATGTTCAGGAGTTGTGGTTTAATTCTTCTTTTTTTGTTTTTTTTAAAGAGGTTTATGTATTTTGAGAGAGAGTGATATTGCGTGCATGTAAGCAGGAGAGGGGGAGAAAACCCCAAGCAGGCTCTGTGCTATTGCATGGAGATCAGGAGTTGTGGTTTAATTTTTTAATGTAACCTTTCAGTGAGAGCATTTCACAAGTAGTATCTACCATTTCATAAAAAATATACATTAAGATTTAAACCAAACTAATATAAGGCTATAATTTTAACTATACTGGAATTAAAATTTTTTAAAGTAGGCTCCATGCCCAACGTGGGGCTTGAACTCACAATGCCAAGGTTAACATTTGTATGTTCTACTGACTGAGCCAGCCAGGTTCCCCTGGAATTAAAAAAAAAAATTTTTTTTTTTTAGTTTATTTATTGAGACAAAAACAGAGCATGAGTTGGGAAGGTCAGAGAGAGAGGGAGACACAGAATCCAAAGCAGGCTCCAGGCTCTGAGCTGTCAGCACAGAGCCCGAGGTGGGGCTACAACCCATGAGATCATGACCTGAGCTGAAGTCGAACACTTAACTGACTGAGCCACCCAGGCGCCCATAAAATTTTTTTTAAAAAAGAGTTAAACTAGGGGCATCTGGGTGGCTCTGTCGGTTAAGCGTTTGACTTTGGCTAAGGTCATAATATCCTGGTTCATGAGTTTCAGCCCCGCATCGAATCTACCTGTAAAAGTATTTTATTACACTGTTTACATTTCATTTGAAATCTTAAGTAATTAAGACTTAGAACAATGGGAATCCCCTTTCATGTTGAGAAAATATGGCCAGGATACATATATATCAGACTGAGTGTTTACAAGAAGATTTATACTATGTAAAGTTAACATGCATTTAAGTGACTAAAAGATTGTCCCTAGGTATAATTACATTGAAATAAGTACTGTATATTTTTCTTCCCCTTACCAGTTTAGCCTGTGATCTAGAGGCATTTGTCTAAAGTATTAGAAAGGATTGTCTCAATTTTTGAAAAATTAAAGATAGTTTATTATGGCAACTCTAAGGATATAATTATTTGAAATTAGGACAGTTTCCTCCAACAGTTTACTTGATGTTCCTCCTCTGGGACAACCTTTGGGGAGAAAGAAAAGTGGCAACATCTGGCATTACCTAAAGTGGGTTGAAAAGTGGAGATTTGACTTACCTATGTCATGTTTTGCTGTGGGAGCTGATACACAGTTGAAGAAAGATGGAGAAAAACAGTAGTCCACGTCATCCTAATTTTTGGCGGCACTGATTTCTGGGACAGCTGTCAACCCACACTTCAGTGAAGGATCCATTTAAAAGCAGCATAGATATGGATTTTTTTTCTCTGATTATTTTCCAATGTTGCACAGCTCAAAGTACTTTAAAAAAAATTAAAGCTGGTTCTGTGTGCACAAACCCTTCAGTTAGCTGCAGAGACTGCTTAGTTTACAGGGTGTCACCCAGGCAACCATCCACTGTGCATTTAGCTTTGAGAATTGAAGGCAGGACAATCTCATCCAGGAAGGAAAACAAGCATTGTACACTCTTCAAACCTGCCATGTAAGTGCTTTAAAGAGTTGGATGCTAGTGTCCTTCCATGGTTGGCACAATCGTCATTATCATCTAATCCAATGAAATTTTCTCCAGGAAAACCATACCTTAGTAATTGCCATACTGTGCCTTTACAAATCTGAATATAAATTTCACCCTGAGAGAAACAAACGAGCTACCTCCAAACTGGCTGCATTCTTTGAGTCATGTTTGAAAAAGCACCAGTGAATGCAAATTCTTACATCACAATATATTTCATGTGTGGACTTGTGATATTCCCAAAGAAAGTCTTCAGTTAATGGACTGCATTTTTGTCCAAGTCATAAAAGCTAATAAATCCAACTGAAAGAGATTTCAAATTGTGGACTACAAAAACACTAATGCCATTTGTGTGTTGCTAGATTTTTTAAATGTGTTTTTTATTATTGTTTATTTTTTGAGAGAGAGAGACAGCATGAGCAGGGGAGGGTCAGAGAAAGAGGCAAATACAGAAGCTGAAGACAGGCTCCAGGCTCTGAGCTAGCTGTCAGCACAGACCTGATGCAGGGCTCAAATCCATAAATGTGAGATCATGACCTGAGCTGAAGCCAGACACTTAACCAACTGAGCCACCCAGGCACTTCTGCTGCTAGATTTTTTATGCAACTTACTGGAGGATGCAGGGGTTTTTCTTCTACAGATGTATTTGTTCTATATGTTCAACTGAAGAGGGTGAAAAAATACTTTATCATAACAATGGTTAACATTTATTAAATGCTTACTAGGGGTGCCTGGGTGGCTCAGTCAGTTAAGCATCCGACTTTGACTCAGGTCATGATCTCGCAGTCCATGAATTCAAGCCCCACATTGGGCTCGGTGCTGACAGCTTGGAGCCTGGAGCCTGCTTTGGATTCTGTGTCTTCTCTTCTCTCTGTCCCTCCCCCACTCATACTTTGTCTCTCTGTCTCAAAAACAAATAAACGTTAAGAAATTAAAAAAAAAATACTAGGTTAGTCCTTTATAAGAATGACGTCATTTAACCCCTACAACAACTCCAAGGAGTTGGTTCTATAATCACCATCATTCCCCATGTTACAGATGAGAACAATGAGGCTTAGAAGAAATTTAAGCTAATAAATCGTGGCACTAGGGACTGAACCAAAGCAGCCTGACTGCAATGTTTAAACATTCACCACTTACTATGCTAACATGCAACACACACACACACACACACACACACACACACACACACACCACATTCACTCACAGACTTCTCAAGTGAGTGAACACTTCAGGGTGAAAGACCATTCATATATTGCTAGGTTTATGTATACTCTTTCACCACCCATTCAGCCTGGAGTACTTTAACACTAATCCAAGCACATGCAGGCTGTTACTCTGTTTTACATTCTATTTTGTATTTTTATTTTATTTTTTTATTTTAGAGAGAGAAAGAGAGTTGGGAGAGAAGGGCAGAGGGAGAGAGAAAGAGAGAGAATCCCAAGCAAGCTCCATGCTCAGCACAGATCCCAGTGTGGGGCTTGATCCCATGATTTTGGGATTCTGACTTGAGCTGAAATCCAGAGTTGGATGCCCAACGGACAGAGCCACCCCAGTGTCCCTACTCTGTTTTCCTTTAAGAACCTTCCTTTTTCTGCTGCCAGCAGCAATGGGACTCTTTCTTAGCTTTCATGTCAAGAGAAAGTTATAAGTACTCTACTTTCTCATGTTTAGGATTTCTGCAGGGCTATCTGAAGGCTTAGTCTGGTCTGCAATCCATGAATCTTTGTGTTGATTCCTAAAAGAGTAATCCTCCTCTTGTCATTCATTCAAATCATGTTTTTTTTTTTTTAAGAAACATAAGTTTTCAGAAACAGTGGCAAGGTAAGCATGCAAAACAAGGCCAATCTAGTAGTCCCCCCTTATTGTCAGGGGATATGCTTCAAGACCCTCAGTGGATGCCTGAAACCTCAGATCGTATCAAACTCTATATATATGGTTTCCTAGGTCCTGTCTCTCAGAACAATTCATTGTCATGGGCTTACTCTTCTTGTGATGCTGTGAGATGATCAAATGCCTATGTGATGAGGTAAAGTAGCGTTAGGCTACTATTGACCTGCTGACAATCCATCAAAAATATTATCTGCTTCCCATGGGTGGTTGACCCTGGGGAACTGAAACTGGGGACAACAAGACAGAGGATAAGGAGACTCCTGCATTGTATTAGGAGATAAGGCCACCGCAGAGCTACGTATCAGGCTCTAGGGAAGCATGGAAGGGGAGTCTAACTTTCTGAGTTGGGAGAGCTGGAGTATATTAATTAGTTTGCTATGCCCTCCATAACAAAATACCACAGAGTTGGTGGCTTAAGCAACAGTTCTCAAAGTCCTGCCGGATAAGAAATCCAAGATTAAGGTGTTGGCAGATTTGGTATGTCCTTGGCTTCCCCGTGGCTGATGCTTACTGTTTTCATATGGTCTTTTTTCTGTGTACAGCACCCCTGATGTCTCTCCACATGGTATAATATCTCTCTCTCTCTCTCTCTCTCTCTCTCTCTCTCTCTCTTTTTTAAAATAAGAACACCAATATGATTAGATTAGGGGCCACCCTAATGGCCCCATTAACTTAATCACAAGTCTTAACTCCAAATATACTCACATGCTGAGGTGCTATGGATTAGGGTTTCAGCATATGAATTTTGGGGAACACAGTTCAGCCCATAACAGAAAGGCATAAGGGGCCTTCAGAGACTTATCTGAGCTGAATATGAAGGACAGATAGTTCACCAGGTAAACCACAGATGGAATCATACTGCAGAATAAACTAAACAACAGCATGTCCAGGGGAAAGATAAAAGCATGAAATGCTGAAAATACTGTTTGGCGTGTGTGTGTTTGGAAAACAGAACACATGGCGGGGGCTGGGGGGGATGGCAGAGGTGGGGCGGAGGGGAAGTGGGACTATTTCCAGCTGAACTGGGAGACATTAAAATTTTTATTCATGGAGAGACACCATCATATCTGTATTTTAGGAAGATCCTCCTGACTGCAGGAATGAAAATTAGTTGAAGAGGTGCAGAGAGAAATGATAAAAGATTATTAAAATGGGTTAGGAAAAAAATGATGGTGACATAACCTAAATCAGTGGCAGAAAAGATAAATGACCACAGAAAAACAAGTAAAAGATGTGAAATTACTCTTTATAGGATAGGAATACAAATGGCCAAGAAACACATGTAAACTGTCTAACCTCCTCAGGTATCAGGAAAATATAAATCAAACCATGTTTTGTTTAGCATAGTGACAAAAATTTAAAAGAGTTATTATAATATTAAATGTGCAAAAAAATGGCTACCCTTATATACTATTAGAGGGTATGTAAACTTGTAACACTCACTTTGGACATTGCAATCTGATGCTATCTATTACCTTAAAAATTTTTTTAAACATTTATTCATTTTTAAGAGATAAGGGAAGCAGGGGAAGGACAGAGAGAGAGGGAGACACAGAATCTGAAGAAGGCTCCAGGCTCTGAGCTATCAGCACAGAGCCCGATGCAGGGCTCAAATTCACAACAAACTATGAGATCACGACCTGAGCTTAACTGAGCCACCCAGGTGCCCCTTTATTACCTTTTAAAATGCACACAATCTCAACTTGGTATTCCCGTTTCTCAGTATTCACCCTAAAGCATTGCTCCAGGGTGTATTCTGACATGCAATCACAAAGATTCAGGTGTAATGAAGTTTTACCCTAGTATTTTTACAGAAAACTTTTTTTAGAAAAATTATTTTGGAAAATTTCAAACATGCAAAGTAAACAGTATAGTATAATGAGCCCTCTCATACTTGTCATTCATCTAAGGATTTTTTAAAAAATTATTATTATTTTTTTTATTTTGGGAGGGACGATCAGAGGGAAGGAGGGAGAGGGAGAGAGAGAGAGAGAGACATAGAGAGACAGAGACAGAGACAGAGAGAGAATCTCAAGCAGGTTCCATGCTCATCACAGAGCACAATGTGGGGTTCAATCCCACAACCCTGAGATCATGACCTGAGCCAGAATCAAGAGTCAGATGCTCAACCGACTGAGCCACCCAGGCACCCCTAAGGATATTATTAATAGTTTTAAATAGTAAATCATTCACATGTCAAGTCACAGAAGACAATTAAATAAAAAGTAGTACATCTATACTTCGAATTCTGGAGTGCTGGGCAACAAAAACTAAAGAGTAGGTTGCCGAATAATGCATATACAATAGAATGATACTTGCATGATGCAGTTCGGAGCACACGCTGAGGAGCTAGCCTGACCACTTAGTAGGCGTTCAGCTTGGGCAAGTTACCAACGCTCTTTCAGCCTGTTTCCTCATCTGTAAAGAAAGGGTGTATAATAAGAACATTATCTACCTCATAGGGCATTGTAAGAATGAAATGAGTTAAATATGAGCAAAATACCCAGAAGAACGCTTGGTGCATACTAAGTACTAAACATTCTTATTTGTGCAAAAAATTGATTAAAATATGGTAAAATTATATATTTCACATGTACAAATATGTATGTGAAACATAGGAAGAGGTCTGAAGGACTCATGCTTAACTAGTATGACCAACTTTATCTTGAGGATATGCGAATTGAAAAGACAGTCAAGGAGGCCATTTGTTTCAAGCATATGATTTGAACTTTTTACAAAAAGACATTCCCATTACTTGAAGAATTTAAATTAAAATATGATTCTCAGGTCTCCCTTTGGTGACAAGCAGTGATTTAAGGTTCTCCTACCAGGCAGTATATTTCAGGATATAAAAGGGCCAATGCAAAGAACAGAGATAAATGGGAAATAGGAGATTATCTGCAGCAAAACAGCAGATGCAGGTAAGATAGAAATTAGCCCATGTAGTTTAGTTAGAAACTAGCCTGAAGTGAATATTCAAAGGGATCTGAGCAGGGGCGCCTGGGTGGCTCAGTTGGTTAAGCGTTCAGCTTTTGATTTCAGCTCAGGTCATGATCTCACAGTTTGTGAGTTTAAGCCCTGGGCTGGGCTCTGTGCTGACCATGTGAAGCCTGCTTGGGATTCTTTCTCTCTGTCCTCCCACCGCCCCTCTGCCATGCTCTGTCAATCTCTCTCTCTCTCTCTCTCTCTCTCTCTCTCTCTCTCTCTCATTCCCTCTCAAAATAAATAACTTAAAAAATATATAAAAGAAATCTGAGCAGATCAGCAAGCAATTGAAGATACTATTAATGTAGAAGTAGTTAGTGAGACTTAGAATAAACAGCATGATACAAAAGAAGGTCAGGATTAGGCCTAAGATTTTGCTTTTATTAGTCATCTGTGGCTAAAGAGTTCACTCTCCCTAAAAAGAAAGGAGTTTAATCACTTTCTTAAAATTCTCCAGAGATGCCTTACCTTGGTGACTGTACCTCTTTCTAGTTCAACAAATAGTGGAATGTAAAATATTGTATAGGGCATCCGGGTGGCTTAGACGGTGAAGCGTCTGACTTCGGCTCAGGTCATGATCTTACGGTTTGTGAGTTCAAACCCCACATCGGGCTTTCTGCTCTCAGCGCAGGGCCCCTTTTGGATCTTCTGTCTCCCTCCCTGCCTCTCTGCTCCTCCTCTGCTTGTGCTCTCTCAAAAATAAACATTAAAAAAAAAAGAAAATATCATCATGTGTTCTGAAAGGTCATGTGTATATTTTTCTACCTCTGATCTTAAAAAGAGTTTTAAGAAGTTGGATTAGCCATCATGCATCCCTTTCTAAACCATATTATATTTATGTCTTATCTCAGACTGTGAGCACCTTGTGGGCAGGGATTATTTTTTGAAGACTTCCGTAGGACTGACCACAGTGCTATGACTTGATAAATATTACTGGATGAATGAAAACAAATGCTGTCTGAGAATTTTGTGTTAGAGATTTCTCCCTTAAGGGTCTCTCATTTTCATAGCAGGTGTTTGTCTTCCAGGGGTACTTTCTATTGTAGCTGTTGTCCCTTTACAGAGGCATCCAAGTAGACGGGGATGGTGTAGTCCCACTGCTCTTTCTCCTCTCGCAATGTTTGCTGTCTCACTAAGACCTAATTAAACTGTTATGCCCCCACATTCCTCTGAGGACTAAGCCAACAGTGATTTTTTTTCCAGGCATCTAATCCCTTAAATTGCCTATGCATCAAAAGTCTCCTCCTGGCTATTATTGGTTAACACCTGGAAATAACTGAAAATTATGCCAGGAAGGAAATGTGCTTGCAGCAGAGAATCCCTTGCCTTTGGACATATAGCAAAAGAGCTCTTAATCCTGAAGAAACAAAATCTTTTCTGCCTTGTGAACCAGTGAAAATCTAATAAAAGTGTGTCTCCCCTGGGTACTTTACATCATTAGCATCCTGGTTTCACACTTCGCTTTAGCAAATAACTTATTTTAAAAGTTTCTCCAGGGAGAAGACAAGAAGCCAAAAATATCTTGGAAGAAAACTTTACCTAGCAACTCGAGAATGCTGTTTCATACAGTTTCTAAGATTTAACTTCATGCAGCAAGGTCTTCGTGATTTTTTAGTTTCTGATTTTGGAATGCACTAAAACTTCTTCATGGATAAGGAGGGAGGAAAAACAAAGTAATGTTTTACACGTGAGTGGCACTTTCTGGTTTTCATGGTACATTCATTATAAATACGACCACCACAGCTGATCACCTGCTACATGCCAGGACACGTGCTAACCATTTTACACAGGTACATAGAACTTAATCTTTGCCATAATCCTTTGCAACAAGAGGCCTTAGAAGTCCTATTTTACTAGTGAAGGTACTGGGGTTTAAAGTAATTTCCCCCAAGTCCTCTATTATAGTTAGTAAATGGCTGATCCTAGATGTTTTTGACCTTAAAACCCACAGGCTTATTTCAGTTGGTGGAAATCTTAAAAAGTGAAGTGAGCAAGTAACTCTTCTCCTTTGGTATGTATAAATTTCCCAGTGTCTATGTCTCTATCCATTTTTTCTTCCCTTCTTTCCCTTCTCAAAAAAAAAAAAAAGCCAACCTAATCTCAATCTCATATCTTTCCTTCACTTGTGGTATACATGCTCTGAATTCCACCTTGCTGCCCATGATTCCAGGAAGTGCTACTTGTGGGGAGGGGGGTACCTCCTGAAGTAGGACTTCTCTAAGATTACCACCAGTACACAAATACGTCTGCTCTCCTCTGCCTTAAAGACAAAGGAAAACCCCAAGAAACAATAACAATTGATCACCCTTAACCCTATCTTCCTCTCACTTGCTTTTCGGGAGTCAGTGTTTACTGTCTTGAAACATACTCTTCTCTTGGGTTCTGTGCCATCTTCTTTCCTTGCTATTAGATTTCTCTAACCATTACTTTCTTCCCTGTTTCACTGGATACTTTTCCTTTATCCATCCTCTAAATATAAAATGTTTTCAGGTCTTTAGATGAGGCTTCTTTTCTTCTCTTTCTATATTCTTTTCTTAAATCACCTCATCTGTACTTGTGACTTAAAATCCACCCAAATCATATCTTCATTCCCAAGTCTTGTCTCTGGGTCCTAGTCTTACACCCAAATTTCTCCTTGACAACTCTCCTTGAGTATCGTAGCATACCGCTTCCCACTTCCCACTTCCCAAACCAAACACTGGTTGCCTTGCTCCATCCAATCTTGCACATCTCAGGATATGCCATCATCCTGACACATTTGCTTAGGTCAGAAACCTGAAAATTACCTTTGACTCCTTCCTTTCCCTTATCTCTACTTTTATTTTTTAATGTTTACTTATTTTTGAGAGAAGGAGAGAGAGACAGAGACAGAGTGTGAGTGGGAGAGGTGCAGAGAAGGATACACAGAATTCAAAGCAGGCTCTAGGCCCTGAGCTGTCAGCACAGTGCTGGACGCAGGGTTCAAACTCAGGGGCTGTGAGATCATGACCTGAGCTGAAGTCAGATGCTCAGCGGACTGAGCCATCCAGGAGTCCCTCCCTTATCTCTTCTTTTAATCCATCATCAAGTCCTGTCTATCATATCTCCAAAATGCATATCAAATAAATCACCATGTGTGCTGACCACCCTAGTCCAAGCCTTCATACCATCATCTCTCACTGGATGCTTTACTAGACACCAGCTGTCCCTACTTCTTTTGCAAACACTCCCCACCACATCTGTTCATATAGCATCTATACTTTTGCAAAATGTAAATTGGATCACATTGGTCTCTTGCTTAAAACATTTCAATGACTTTTGTTGTGCTTCAAATAAAGTCCAATCTTGGCCTAGAGTTCCCTATATGGTCTGGCCCATTCCTATGTCTCCAACTGCATCACAAATATTGTGCTCTAGGTGCTCACTTTTGGTTCATTGGTTAAATCAGACTTTCTTACCCTCGAACCTCTTGACATGCTTAGAAGCCTTCCCCACCCTTATCCTTCTGCTCTCCTCCAAGATTCTTCTCATCAAGATTACCATCGACCTTGTGTTGCTAATACTAATGCTGATATTTGCAACACTTCTTCATTCTGTTGTGTAGCAAACTTCTGGTTTCCCTACTAGACCCTGAGTTCCTTGAAGTCAGGGACCAGATCTATAATACATCTTACTTCTAGCATAGTGATTGGCTTATAATTAGGTGTTTAGTAAATGAATGGAGGATGCACGTTGAGACCTCCTGGGAAAGACTGCTGCAGTAGTAACTCACAATCCCTCACTGGTATGGTAGACAGAAACTAGAAGGAACATTACAAGACAGTGGTTCAAGGTTTGGCACTAGCAACACCCATTGCTGTTAAAATTCTTCTGACCTCAGATTCCTCATTTGTCCTATCTATATGATCAAATTTTTGATATATCTAATGCTTATTTTAAGATTAAGATTTTTTATTGTTGAAGCTGAATTTCTTAGTCTTCTAACACCAATTTCCTTCTTGTAGGTTGCAAAACTCATTAAATGATATTTAATCCTTTTAAACTTTTAATTATGAAAATTATCAGACCTAACAGAAGTAGAGAGAATAGTATAAACACCCATGTACCCATCACTAGCTTAAACTATTATCCACTCATAGCTAATCTGGCTTTATTCCTAGTCCTAGTCCCACTTCCCCCTCCCATTGTTTTCAAGCAAATCCTAGACATGGTATCATTTCATGATATATACTTCAGTATGTATAAGTTATCATTATTCTGGTCCTCAATGGCTTAAAAAGTGAAGTATTCATTGAACAGTATGTTGCTCTTCCTAAACACCAGATAACTGGCACAACGATTTTATCTCATAACTTCACCAAATTCTGTAAATTCTTTGAGGAAGGTGGAGGAGGGTGGACATTACAACACCCAGCTCTGTGCCTTGCAATCAATAAACAGGTTGAATGAAAAATTCAATTCAGTGTGGTTAATTTTTAAAAAATTCTTAAATATTCATTTTTGAGAGAGAGAGAGAGAGAAAGAGTGAGGAGGAGAGGGTTTGAGAGAGAGGGAGAGACAGAATCTGAAGCAGGCTCCAGGCTCTGAGCTGTCAGCTCAGAGCCCAATATGAGGCTCAAACTCATTAACTACAAGACCATGACCTGAGCTGAAGTCGGAAGCTTAACTGAGCCACCCAGGCGCCCCTAGATTTTTAAATACAATTTTACCCACAGTAATCTAGGACCTTGTCTTACCTCTTTGCTTGTGTTCTCTTCTTGCGTTCATTACTCTACAGGAAAATTTCCAATTCAAAGCTTTTTGTTTTAAATCAAATTATTTCGGGGGACCCTGGGTGGCTCCGTGGATTTGTGACCAACTTCGGCTCAGGTCATGATCTTGCGGTTCCTGAGTTCAAGCCCCACGTCTGTCTCTGTGCTGACAGCTCAGAGCCTGGAGCCAGCCTCAGATTCTGTGTCTCCCTCTCTGTCTGCCCCTCCCCCCCACTCTCTCTCTCTCTCTCTCTCTCTCTCTCTCTCTCTCTGAAACATAAATAAACCTTAAATCAAATTATTTCAGCCTTTGAAGACTTCGAAACGGGACTATCAGGGGGCGGTGCTACACCGAGGCCCTGATCAGGCCCCGCCCCACTCCCCGCCCCCTGCCACGCCCCACTCCCCGCCCCCCTTTTCCCCCTTCCTCTGTGCCCCGGCTTTCTTCCCGGCATGCCTAGCGCCATTCCCGGCGCTCTTCAAGATGGCGGCCGACAGTGAGGTAAGGTGTTTCCTCTCTTTCCATCCTTGTCTGTAAGTTCGCTCTTCCGTGTCAGCGCCCCGGGGCTCAACTTATTTTTCTTTCCTTCCCTTTCCCGTAGCCTGAGTCCGAAGTATTTGAGATCACGGACTTCACCACTGCCTCGGAATGGGAAAGGTGAGTAAGTCGTATCTTTGGTTACCAGTGCCTTGGGCCCCGAAGTCTCCCTGCCTATCCTCAACATAGACCACATATGACCCTACTTCTGAAGTAAAAGTAAGACCCGCGAGCCCCCCAGCTCTGCGTCTCCTGCGGTTTCTAGGCAGCCGTCAGCCTCTTCCGCGTCTTGCCTCTGACAAGCCCGGGCCCGCCCCCATCAGCCGAACACCTGAGATGCGGCTTTCAGAAAAAGTTTTGTTTACTCTGAGAGCACTTTCCTCAGACTTTGGTTGTTGCCCACCCGCAGAAACAGTGCCCGTGGCTACCGTGTCCGTTCCTGTTTTCATTTCCGTTTAACACATTTTGTGATCATAAGCCGTAAACTTCGCAGCGGCTTTTTCCCCTCTGCACATCGCAAGCCCGTTTCTGGACGAGGTCTTCGTAGTGCTGGTGGTTGTCCATCTGCCACTCTCCCACCGTCTCCATCCGGTCTTTTAGAATAACCTTTTAAGACAGGCTGCAGATGGCTTTGGAACTCTTTGATTCCAGTTGTTGCATGTCAGTGGGTGATGTGCCCAGGCTTCCTTTGCGTCGCAGACCTCACTGGACAGCTGAGAGCAATTGTTGTATCATTGAGATTAGGTGAAAGCCAGCTTTGGGGAGGAGTGATAGCGTACCTTGAGAAATTTTCTAGTCGGTGTCACAGAGGCCCTTCTCGCTGTCAGTCAGCATTTAGTTTGTTGCAACATTTGTAGTCTTTCTGGCTGGAGAGGAAATTTGTACCTTATGTCATTAGATGACGTAGTAAAAAATAAAAGATCCCCGCCAGAATAATAGTTTGATTTGTGGTGCCCTCCCAAACAGAAGTCAGGAAGACATAACCATACTGGCAAGGCTGTATCGAGCAGGTATTCTGTGTCCAGAATTATTAATATTAATGGAAAAGAACAAAACAAAACCTTTGATCCATGTGGTTTAAAAATATTTTTATTGTTTATTTTATTGGGGGGGCGGAGCGGTATAGAGAGAGGGAGACATAGAATCCCAAGCCGGCTACAGGTTCAGAGCTGTCAGCACAAAGCCGGACTGAGGCTTGAACTCATGAATCACAAGGTCATGACGTGAGCTGAAGTCTGTCAGTTAACTGATTGAACCACCCAAGTGCCCCCCGGGATTTTTTTTTTTTTTTTTAGTTTATTTTTAGAGAGAGAGAGACAGAGACACAGTCTGAAGCAGGCTCCAGCTCTGAGCTGTCAGCACAGAGCCCGATGCCGGGCTCGAACCCATAGACAAAGAGATCATGACCTGAGCTGAAATCAGATACTTAACCAACTGAGCCACCCAGGCACCCTGATCCATGTGTTAAACAAAGCAGTAAATGGTGAAATTGTAAGCCAACTGGTAATAACTATAAAAATAGTAGTTGAAAGGATGATATTATGGAGATATTTTCATAGAAAAGAGGAAATGAGCTTGGCCTTAAAAGTGGGAAGTGGTTGGTTCAACATGAGAAGATACTAGCATGGGCAGAGACCTGTGAAAATGAACCTTTGGGACTTCATGAAGATGTCTTCACTGGAGTGAAGGATATTTATCAAAGGGAAGAAAATAAGATTACTAAAATGAGACAGGTCATGGGACAGCCTCCAAAACTAAGTAAAGGAATCTCTAGATGGGGTACTTTAAGACCAGTGATTCTCAAACTTGAGTATGCATCAGGGTCATGGTTTCTGAACATGTCTGGGGTGGACTTAGAGTTTGCATTTTTAGCAAGTTCCCAAGTGATGCTGATGTTGCTGGTCAGGAGACCACACTTTGAGAGAACCATTAAAATCCCTCACAACAGTGAGGAACCCTTGATTTAGAGTGTGAAAGTAATAGGATGAGAGTTGTTTCAGGAGATTAGTAAAATGAAGGCTATTGACTTACTTTGATAGGTAGTTAGGTTGGTGATTTAGAGACAAAAAGAAGGGAGAGGGTAGGTGGGAGGACGGTAAGATATTTTAAAGAAGATTTTAGATAGATACACTTGATGAAATGTTAAGAGTAGAAAGAAACAGGCAGCTGTAGTTTCTTGCCTGAAAGAATGAAGGTAAGAAAGTGGCAAAATGGAAAGAGCGCAGTTTTATTTATTTATTTTTTCCACGCATGCAAAAGCAAAGGGCTTTATTACGAATTTAGGCCTGGCCAGCCTAAACTCGGGCTCACAGACTTCAACAACACACTGGATCCACGTGGAGTGAGCCCCGAACAAAGGCAGGGTAGGGCTTTTATGAGTTTGGGAAGGGGGAGTTACAGGAAATACAGTGATCCAATCATTATTATACAATATTATTGACAGCAGGTCCAACCATTCACATTGCCTAGAGTATTTGTTACTTTTGGCGGGACCCAATCACAACATTTAGAGTATTGACCAATCACAGAGTGGGCCCAATCCTGGGTCAGCTATGTTACCATTGTTCTGGTTTAAGGCTACATGTTCTTAAGACCATTACCAACAGAACATCCTATCAGGAACTTTTGCTGTTTCCCCAGCTTTCTGGGGCCACATTTGCCAGTCCGATGGCAAAGAGACAAGACAGTTTATTTTACTGGACCGATGATTTTTCAGGCTTCTGCCGTGCTAGACCAGCCAGCTTCCGGGGTGTGGCTGGTGTAGGGCTGGAGATCCCTGAAGTCAAGAGTCTTTTTGAAAATCAGTTTAAGCTGATCGATTGGATCTGGATCACCTCACCAGGTTGAGGTTTTTTTCTGAGTCTGTCCACTTAACTCCAGAGAGATACCTGAAACTTTAATAGGGGCTGAACTTTTTGTTTAGTTGCATATCTGTGAATTCCACCTTTAAGTCTTTTGGAAAAGCGTGACCCCCATTTTAAATATCATCCTCATAGACTAACAAGCCTGAGATCCAACAACAAATATTTAAAAACACTCAGAACTAGAACTACATTTACAGCAGTGCATTGCTGAAACAGTTTTTCTCTCTAAAAAAACTTCCATTATCAGAGATAGCCAAATTGAGACTAATGCATTGGTGGAACAAGTCCAGTCTTAACAACTCTGGCCTAATTATTTACATAAGCTCAGCAAGAATAAAGATTGTTTATGAGAACTTTATAAGGCTTGCTTTGCTGGGTTCTTTTATAAGGAATCTCCAGGTTGAAGGAGTGCAGTTCTAGATCTTTTCAATTTGAAATAACAACTTGGGGTCTTGAAGGTAGTTAGAAAAATGTAACCTGAATCTTGGAAGGTGGGGTTGAAGAAGCAACAAAAGTATCAAATGAAACATTTCCTGAGCTAAATATTTAAAATATCCTGAAGTGCAGTATTAACTCCTTTAGATCCTTATATGGAAATAATTTTTAATACAGTTATGAGAACTATCAAGTAGGAAATTTGGTTTTTGACTTTTATCTTCTTGTTTTTAGAGCTAAACCTGTGTTTTACAACTCATGGGAAAATGTTAAGACTTTGGTTTTTTAATCCTAGAGTTTAATGTGTGAATGAAAGTTCTTGTTAGTATGTTAGGAGCCATACTGGCACTTTATTCAGAGGATTGAATAGGACCCCCTAACTTTTAGGGATGCCTGGGTCGCTCAGCTGGTTAAGTGTCAGACTTAGCTCAGGTCATTATCTCACGGTTGGTGAGTTTGAACCCCACATCGGGCTCTCTGAGGACAGCTCAGAGCCTGGGTTTTGCTTTGGATTCTGTGTCTCTTGCCCTCCCCCACTCACTCTGTCTCTCTCTCTCTCAAAGATAAATAAACATTAAAAACAATAATAAAAAACACCCTAACTTTTTAATCATTTGTCCTTTGCAGAAATATTATTGAGTGCCCACGTGTTAAATACAGTGCAGGACATAGGGATGTGATCAATAAAAATAGACAATTCCTGCTTTTAACATATAGTCTAATGAAAGAGACAGATGTGAGTGAGATAATAATACACATAAGTCTGTAATTACAATTGAAATAAGAACTGAGAAGGGAAAGAAACCTGGTTTTACAAGAGCATATAACAAAGGAACGTAACAGAATGAGGAGACAGAGGAAATGACCCTTCATCTGAGGTCTTGAGAGCTCTCAGGGATAAAGTTACTCAATTTTTTAGTCAAGTCTCCATACTTCAGTAGAGTCGAATTTTTCTGTTTTAGCTAGTAACTGATAGAATTCATAAAATAAATAATGTGTTCTTTTTACTGTGAAAGCAGTATTATTTTAAACAACTTTTATTATAATAATACACAGAATAAAAAAGAAAGAAAAATCTAAGAAACCTGTAATTGTACCACCAGGAGATAGCTACTATTAATATTTTGAGAAATTTTCTTCTAAAAGTGTGTTGTAAACATTCTGTATCAAAACATATAATACTTATTTCTGTAGCTTCAATTTTTTAATTTAATATATGAGTTGAACATTTTCTTACTTCCTGAAATGGTCTTCAAACATGGTTTTTTTTTATGGATGCATACTGTTCCATTCAGTGGAATGGAATACAACTTTTTGCGCACTTGGACAATTAGGTAGTTTCCAGTTTTTTTACCTTTATACGTGCAGTGTACATTTCACTTGCAAATTATTGCTCAGATGTGGATACATTTATAATTTTTATATCCTTTCTTTGTAAACATGTTAACTTATTTCTAGAGCATTCATTTACAAAACTGATAATTAACCTTTTGACTGAACCGACCAGAAGTGAATTAGTGTATTAATACTGCCTTTAAATTTAAAGAGGACTTAATTACAAGGTCCATTTAAGTCATAAAAACTCTGATTTTATCATTTCTATCAATACTGTCTTACACCAAATATAAATATTAACTAATAATGTCACTGAGGGGAAAAAACCTGATGGCTTTGAATATATTTTGACTAGAATTACCTCTAGTACTCTAGTAATATGATGTAGGTGTTTTAGGGGAGCAATTTTGCTATTAGATTACATCATATTTACATAAGAAGTTAGCTTTTTAGAGTAATAAAGGCCTTCTAAAAGTGTCTTTTAACAATACTACTGAGATTTGACAGTTTTTAATTTGCTGATTGAGCATGTTACTAGTCAAAATTCATTCTCTTTTTAACCAACTGAGCCACTCAGGCACATGCCAAATTCATTCTTTTTGTAATAGGTGTGCTTCATCAGTAGATTTAAAGAATAGATAGTATTAAAATCTGTCATTTATTCCTTAAAGCTGACAAATCTACTTGGAGTTTCTTGCCAGCTGTCTCTTAAAACATGTTTTATTTATTTTTTGTTTTTTAAAATTTCTTTTTTAAATTTATTTATTTTGAAAGAGAGAGCGTGCACAAATGGGGGAGAGGCTGAGAGAGAGAGGGAGAGAGAGAATCCCAAGCAGGCTCGGCATATCAGTACACACTGGATCCCATGAACAGTGAGATCATGACATGAACCAAATCAAGAGTTAGACGCTTAACAGACCGAGCTACCTTGGTGCCCCAAAACATGTTTTATTTTAAAGAGCAAAGTTCCTGAGTGTTTTCTTTTTGAGGGATGAGGGAGGCAAATCAATTCCTAAATATCCTCAAAGGAAAAATTAATTTAAATAGATTCGTTATTTTGAGGGTAGGGAAAAGATTATTGGTTTCATAGTTATCTTCAATAGTATCCTTTTAGTCTGTGAGTTTTTACATTTTTTAATGTATGTATATTTTGAGAGAGAGACTGAGAGTGTGCGTGTACCTGAGAGGGGGAGGGGCAGAGAGAGAGGGAGGGAGAGACATAATTCTAATCAGGCTCTGCTGATATTAATGCAGAGCCCAACATGGGGCTCTGTCTCCTGAATTGTGAGATTGTGACCTGAGCAGAAATCAGGAGTCAGTTGTTTAACCAACTGAGCCATCCAGGCACTCCTGTCAGTTTTTACTTCTGTTCCAAATTTATTATATATATTCTAATATACAGATTTGTTAATTCTTTTTTAATTAATTTATTTATTTTAGAGAGCATAAGAAGGAGAGAGGGATGGGGCGGGGGGGGGGGGGGGAGAGAGAGAGAGAGAGAGAGAGAGAGAGAGAGAGAAAGAGAAAGAAAATGAATCCCAAGCAGACTTCATGCCTAGTATGGAGCTGGACATGGGGTTCAGTCCCACAATCCTGGGATCATGACCTCAGCCAAAATCAGGAGTTGGATGCTCAACCAACTGAGCCACTTAGGTGCCCTGAAATTTATTAAATCTTAATTTAAATTTTATAGAAACACATTGCCTTTGTTTGGTAAGCAGTGGACTTTAAAAGAGTCAAAATTTGGGATGTCTGGCTAGTTTGGTCAGTAGAGCTTGGAATTCTTGATCTTGTGGTTGTGAGTAAATAAAATTTATTAAAAAATCAGAAGTTAAGAATTTTTAGATTATACAGGATTATTTCCACATTTATTCTGTATCCATAAATTAGACTAATAATACTAAATTTATTGAGCCTTCTCTGATAAAAATGTTGAAATATAAAAAATACTTTTTGGAGCTGCCTTGGTGGCTCAGCTGGTTAAGTGTCTGACTTATGATTTTGGCTCAGGTCATGATCTCATGGTTCATGAGATTGAGCTCCATGTTGGGCTCTGCGCTGAGCGTGTAGCCTACCTGATATTCTCTCTCCCTCTCTGCCCCTTTCCTGTGTGTGTGCTTTCTCTCTCTCTCAAAATAGATAATTTCTTTAAAAAAGTACTTTTTAAAATTAATTTATGTAACAATAGTCAGGAAAAAAGTGCTGTTACATGTTTAGAAAGTTTTCTTTTTCCTCCTTCCTAGGTTTATTTCCAAAGTTGAAGAAGTCTTAAATGACTGGAAACTGATTGGAAACTCTTTGGGAAAGCCACTTGAAAAGGTCAGATCTATTTGCTGGTGTCTCTAAATGAGTATTTACACTGAAACTTCTATTTTTAAGCCCTTTTCTGCGTTTGGTACATTTGAATTAAATGTTTTTTTCAAGTTATGTATGATCTATAAACATAAAGTGGCACCTGGAAAAACTTGGAATTGAATCTGTGGCAAAAAACAATGTAAGACATTTGTGAACTCTTTTTAAATAAAATTTTGTATGTATAATGTCATTCTTTGTGAGTTATTTTTGTTTCTTTTAATGTTTACTGCTCTCTTGCTTTCTCCCTTAAGGTATTAGAAAATCTTTTTAGAAGTTTTTTTTTTTTTTGGCTAGTCAAAGAAACACTGCAATTACCAACTTCTTGGGTAGAGTATTTCGTTTAACTAATGAGGAAAAATCGTGGTCTTAAGTGACTTGTTGTTAGCAGCTTTCTCATTCAATTTTTGTATTTTACAGTACCATTAATAGTGTTCTCCCCCTTCCCCTTTCTAACCCTATGGATGTTTTGAAGATATTTAAGAATGAAGAAGTTATTCAAAATTGAGGTAGAACTTTAAGATATTGCTGGATATTAAGATATTCTAATCAAAGATAAACCATGTCCCAAATATTTATTAAAGAATATATTCTGAGAACAAATTTAGATTTTCTCTTTTTCACTAACAGGAATAAACAATTTGATTTTAGGCTTATGTAGATGCTTTGTTTTGTTAGATAAATTAAAAAAATTTTTTTTAACATTTATTTATCTTAGAGAGAGAGAGAGAGAACGAGAACGAGTTGGGGAGGGGCAGAGAGAGAGAGATGCAGAATCCAAAGCAGGCTCCAGGTTCTGAGCTGTCAGCACAGAGCCCAATAAGTGGCTCAAACTCACAAACTGCGAGATAATGGCCTGAACTGAAATCACACTTAACTGGCTGAGCCACCCAGGCACCCCTACATACATTTTTTTGAGGTATAATTGATCATTTTTATTATAAGTCTGTTATTAACTGCAGTTTATGCCTCTGTAAGGAATTCTCAATTCTCAGTATTCATGAGGGGTTTTTAAGCCTCATGGTGATGTTAACAGAATTTGAGACTATCAAAGCATCAGGATTTTCTTCTTTATTCATATAAATAAGAGCAGAAAAAATAACACTGTGTATAGATATCACACATTACAAAAATTATGCAGCATTTAAAGGTATGCTGAAATATAAATTGATACATTAAAATATTTTTAGGATTACATTGAATAAAGGGAAAATGTGAAGTTTTCAAACATCATCCTAGCTACTTGAAACAAATATATAACAATTGATATAGGTAACAAAATTAAGGGCAAAATAAGGTGGATATACTTGGAGTGGGCAATGATTTGTACCACCAAAAAGAGAGCTAAACTGAGTATTTAGGAGCTCTGATGTTTTTTAATTCTTTGATCTGCACATATTTATGGAGTATCTTCTGTGTACAAGATCTGAAGAAATAGTGAACAAGGCAAGATCCATGTTGCCATTGAACATAAATTCTGACGAGGGGGAGAAGTAATAAGTAAAGAAATAAGATTAAAATTTTAGATGCTGAATTCAATTTTGGGATATATACTGAATAATATACTCAAAGTAGGGAGCATACTGCCAGGCATGTAGTGGGGGCTAAAGGAATGTTAACTCTCTCCAACCCTTTTCTCCCTATAGATAGTAAATAAATGAGATAGAGAAGACATGAATAGATTGCAAGGTGAGCTATTTACTATGATGAATAAGATAAAATGTAAAGGACAGGGGTTGTTCAGTATATAAAAGAAAGTTTAAACTGTGCTTGAAAGGATTTTAATTCATGGGTAGGATAATGATTACCAATTCTCTTCCTCCACTGATGGAGAATTGAGACTTTTTAAAAAAATCTTGAATTATGAAAAATTTCAAACACTTGTAGACAAAATAGTATGATTAACCCCCATGTGCCCATCACTCAAGTTTAACAATGTTCTGCCATTTGCTTTTTTCAGTAATAAATCTAATCAACTCCAACTCCCCACTAGATGTTTTAGCTTGTTTTAAAAATAAAACTGACATATTACACAAAACTGCTTAATTTTGACAAATGTTTATATCAATGTAACACTCCTCTCTCAAGATATTGAATGTTGCTGTCACCCCAGAAAGATCCTTATGGACCCTTTCTAGTTAATCCCCATGCTCCTCACTCATGTCCCCCAGGAATCTGCTGTTCTCTTTTTTCTTTTAAAGCATAGATTACTTTTGCCTCCATCTTGAATTTTTTATATATGGCATCGCATACATTCTTTGTTCCTCACCTCTATACATAGTATTTTGACATTATTCTGGAATATTGCATGAATCACCATTTTTTTAAAATTGTGGAGTGATACTCTGTTGTATGAATATAATATAGTTTGTTTCACTTGTTGACAGACATACTGGCTATTATGAATAAAGCAAAACATTCTTATATGAGGCCTTTGGAGATGTATATTTTGATTTCTTTTGGGTAAATACCCAGGAGTGAAATTACTGGGTCATAGTATAGGTATATGCTTGACTGTATAAGAAACTGCTGAAACTTTTTGTATCATTTTATCCTCCTAGTAGCAATACATACATCAGAGTTTGAATGACTGCATTCTCACTAGTTGCTTGTTTTCACTCTTAAAAATTTTAGTCGTTCTAGTGGGTATGTAGTTTGTGGAATTAATTTGTATTTCTCACTCTGGTTTTCATTTGTATTTCTTTAATGAATATTAGTATTGACTACCTTTCATGTGCTTATTAGTCATTGTTGCCTTTGTGAAATGTCTGTTCAAATTTTTTCCATGTTTTAATTTTAATTTTAATTGTCTTACTAAAATAAAATAGCCAGTGATCCCTGTCAGTTATGCAGTTAGGCACAGTGTTATTAGGGCAATCTTGTTTGTTTGTTTGTTTATTATAATAGTTTATTGTCAGATTGGTTTCCATATAACACCCAGTGCTTCTCCCCACAAGTGCCCCCCACCATGACCATCACCCTCTCCCTCCCTCCCCCTCCCCCTTCAGTCCATGGTTTGTTTTCAATATTAAGCAGTCTCCCTTGATCTGTGTCCTTCACTCTCCCCCCTTTCTCTTTCCCCCTTCCTCTCCCCATAGTCCCCTTAAGTAAACTCTATGCCCAATTTGGGCCTTAAATTTATGACCCTGAGATCAAGAGTCATGTGTTTCTACTGACTGAGCCATCCAGGTGCCCCTAATGAGAACTTTCGGTAACATGTTGAATAGAGCTGTTGAGAGTGGACATTCTTGCCTTCTTCCCATTGTAGGGAGGGAAATGCTCAGTGCTTGAACATTAAGAATGTTCATAGGTTCTTCATAGGTGTTCTTTATAAGTTTGAGGAAATTCTTTTCTTAGTTTGCTGAAAGTTTTTTTTAATCATGAATGAGTGTTTAATTTATTGAAATCTTATTTTGTATTTATTGAAATAATCATGTGGTTTTCCTTTTTGTTTTCTGAATGCTAAGTCATGTTAATTAATTTTTTTATTGTGGTAAAATATATATAAGATTTACCATTAGGTGTAAAACTCAGTGGCATTAAGTACTTTGACATTGTTGAAGTTTTCACCACCAACAAACTGTAAACTTCATTCTCCTTAAACAGTAACTTCCTCTTGCCTCCTCTAAGCCTCTGACAACCAGACCTTTTGTGTCTGCCTTGTTTCACTTAGCATAATGTCTTTTAAGATTCATCCATGTTGTAGAATGTGTCACAGTTTTCTTTTTAAGACTGAATCATATTCCAGTGTGTGTGTGTGTGTGTGTGTGTACCACATTTTGTTAATCTACTCATCTGTCGATGGACACTGAGTTGTTTCTACTTTTTGGTTATTATGAATAATATTATGAGTTATATATCTACTTGTTAGCTATTATAAATTAAGTTATGAATAATGCTGCTGTAAATGTGGCTGTACAAATATCTCTTCAAGTCTCTCCTTTCAGTTCTTTTGGGTAGGTACCCAGAAGTGGAATTGATGGATCATATAATAATTGTTTTTTAAATTCTTTGAAGAATTGCCATATTCTTGGTTCTACAAATTCTGTTTTATTTATCTGAAGATACCTTTATTTCACATTGTTTCTGAAGAATAGTTTTGCTGAAGAATTCTGGCTTGTCATTTATTTATCATCCATCCATCCATTCATTTATTCATTCATTTTACTTCTTTAAAGATGTCATGTTGGGGAACCTGGGTAACTCAGTCAGTTGAGCGCCTAACTTTAGCTCAGGTCATGATCTCCCAATTCACAAGTTTGAGCCCTGCATTGGGCTTTGTGCTGACAGCTCAGGGTCTGGAGCCTGCTTCAAATTCTGTGTCTTCCTCTCTCTGCCCCTCCCCTGTTTGTGCTCTGTCTCTCCCTCAAAAATAAATAAAAGATTAAAAGAAAGAGATGTAGTCCTATTTTCTTCTCTCAATCATTCTGGTTAGAATTAGGTGTTATTCATATTTTTTCTATTTTGGCATTTTTTGTGCTTAGGTGTATTTTCTTTGCATTTTTCTTGCTTAGGTTTGTTAATATTGGTTATGTAACTTTTTGTTTTTCACCAAAGTAGGAAGTTCTGGCCATTATTTCTTCAAATACTTTTTTGCCACATTCTCTACTCTTTTTCTGTGACTTAAGTTACATTTTTAACTCTTAATATTGTTCCACGGGTCTCTGGGGTTCTGCTGTCTTCATTTTTTTCTCTCTCTCTTTTCTAGATGATTTCTCTTGGTTGATTAAGTTCATTTACTCTTTCTTCTCCTGTCTCTGATTTGTTGTTAAGCCCATTTGATGTATTTTTCAATTTAACTATTGTACTTTTTAGGTCTAGAATTTGTATGTTTCTTTCCATAATTTCCAGTTCTCTGAAGGTTTTTTATCTCTAAATTTGTTTTATAAATATTTTCCTTTAGTCCTGGAGCATATTTATTATAGCTACTATAAAGCCAATGGCAACATCTAGGCCTTCTTGCGTTGGTTTCTGTTGACTGTATTCTCTTGGGTATAGGTCACATTTTCCTGTTTTTTTTAATTTGTTTTGTGAGTGTGCATATCCAGCAGTTTCTTAGTTTTATCCTTGTTATTTTGAATGAAATGTAGAGACTAGATTTTGTTGTATTTCTCTAAAGAGTAGTTTGTTCATTTGTTTTTTTGTTTTAACAAGCAATTCATTTGACTCTGCTAAAATTCCACTCTCAATGGTGACAGCAGCTGAAATCTTTTCTTTTAGTTTCCTTCGTTGTCACTATACTGTGGAGTCTCCATGGTTCATAATCTGGTTTAGCAGATAGCCAAAATTTGGATTAGAGATAATATACGAATTTCAGAGCTTACCCCCTGTTGGCTTCTTCCCCTCTAGAATTTATATCTTAACTTTAGGACTTCTCTGTCATCTTTGAAGTTTGTCTTCTGTTGCCTGAGTCCAGTAAAGCTCCATCATTCTGCAACTCTGAGTTGTGCACAAGATGGAGTGTGTGGGATCATGCACTGAGATCATGACCTGAGCAGATTTTAAAGGCAACGGGTGGGTGCTTAATGACTGAGCCACCCAGGCATCCCTGGAAATCTGGTTCTATTGCAGCATTGCACAATCTTAGTCTGCTGTTGCTGCTTCTCTCAAAAGTATTCACCAGAGAGTTTAAAATGCTATTTACTTAAGCAGAGTAGAATATAAACACATGGAATGACTTAACACTTTTTTCCTATAAAATTGATTCATTGTGTCCTTAGAGCTCCTAGAAGTTAAAAATTTATCATCCAGCTGAGGAGAAATAAAGTATAAAACCTGGCTGAAAAAGCTCAGCTTTAATGTGAGATAGATTAGAGGTGTCTTTAGACATTTTCAATTCTATTATTTCCTAGATTGTATTTTCTTTTGTATATCTTAAGATTTTTTTGCTAGCCATGGAACTATAGCACATTCTTTCAGTGCATTAAGTAAAATTTTCAATGTACATCATGAATTTCATTTTGAACTTTAATTTGGTATAGGACCTATGCCACTGTTTAAACAAATACCGTATAAACAAATGAGAAGGTTCTCTCTACAGATGAAGAGGTCAGATCAAAAGATAAAATGCTTGGGCTTAAATTGTAAGCAGTGCTGACTTAGAAGAGTATAACTTCTGGCTGTGGAGGCAGGCCCAAACTCATGTTAGAGCTGAATGCCTGAGGTGGCCCTCAAGAGTACTTGTTGCCTCTAAAGAAGATTTATTTGTATCCACCATTGTATCTTATGTCTACTTAAATCTACTGGGTTTTTCCCTTGAGGATGAGTATTTGTTACGATTAACTTGTAGTTGGCTGTATCCCCTTTTCCTAGGATCTCTTATTGTTAGTGTTTTTAGCTAGTTGAATGTTCCCTGGATGAATTGTGGCTCTTTATTGATTGACGAGGGATTCCTCTCAAGTTCCTCTTTGTTTTCGAATTTCATTTGTTAGGGTTTAAAAAAATTTTTTTTTAATATTTTTTATAGTTTATTTATTTAAAAAAATTTTTTTTAATGTTTTATTTATTTTTGATACAGAGAGAGACCGAGCATGAGAAGGGGAGGGGCAGAGAGAGAAGGAGACACAGAACCAGAAGCAGGCTCCAGGCTCTGAGCTAGCTGTCAGCCCAGAGCCTGACGCGGGGCTCGAACCCACGAATGTGAGATCTGACCTGAGCCAAAGTCGGAGGCTTAACTGACTGAACCACCCAGGCACCCCTAATTTATTTATTTTTGAGACAGAGACAGAGCACGAGTTGGGGAGGGGTAGAGAGAGAGGGAGACACAGAATCTGAAACAGGCTCCAGGCTCTGAGCTGTCAGCTGGAACCTGACGTGGGGCTCAAACCCACGAACTATGAGGCCTCCACTTCCATCCACATTGCTGCAAATACCCAGATTTCATTCTTTATTTGATTTTTCTTGCTTCTTGAGGTAAGCCTCTTACTATATACTTCCCTTTTAGAACAGCTTTTGATATGTCCCAAAGGTTGGGAACCATTGTGTTTTCCTTTTCCATTTTTCCATGTAGTTTTTTATGTCTTCTTTTATTTCCTGGTTGACTCATTCATTGTTTAGTAGCATGTTGTTGATCCTTCATGTATTTGTGATCTTTCTAGTTTTATTTTTCTTGCGGTTGACTCCTAATTTCGTAGTGTTGTTGTCAGAAAAGATGCATGGTATGACTTCAGTCTTTGTGAATTTTTGAGGCATGTTTTGTGGCCTAATAGGTGATTAGTTCTGGAGAATGTTCCATGTGCACTTAAAAAGGTGTATTCTGCTGTTTTAGGATGGAATATCCTGAATATATCTGTTAAATCCATCTGGTCCATTGTCATTCGATGCAATTGTTTCCTTGTTGATTTTCTGTTTATATGATCTGTCCATTAATGTCACTGGGGTGTTAAAGTCCCCCACTATTACTGTATTATTATCGATGAGTTACTTTGTGTTTGTTATTAACTATTTTGTATATTTGGGTGCTCCTCATTTTCTTAATTTTTAATTTTATTTTTAATGCCTTTTGTGTCTTGTCAAAGGAATCTTTGCCTTTCTCAGTCTTGTAAAGACAGTTCTGCTTTTCTCCATAAGAATTTCTTATTATTCCAGGGCCATTTGTTAAAAAGACCATTCTTTCCCTACTGAATTGCAGTAGTTCCACTGTTGTAAAATGAAGTATAAATGTGAATATATTTTTGGCCTATTATATTTTATTAATGTATTTGTCTTTATGCCAGTACTATACCATCTTAAGTACTATAGCAAAGTAAATCTTAAAATCAGGTGGTATATTTTTCATCAGCATTATTTTAGGTATTTTAGGCCCGTTGGATTTCATACTACTTTTAGAATCAGCTTGTCAATTTTTACAAAATACCTGCTGGGATTTTGATTAGGATTATATTGAATATATAGATTTGTTTGAAGAGGATGACATCTTACTGCTGTTGGCATCTTCCAATCCATGTACATTTAGCTCTATTTAGGTCTTTAATCTCTCTTCTCAATCTTTTGAAGTATTCTTAGGTAGAGTTTTTGCTATCTTTCATTAAGTGTATTCCTAGATAATTGATTTATTTATTTTTGATGTTGTGTGAGTGGTATTTTTTTTTAACGTTTTATTTATTCTTGAGAGAGAGAGAAAGAGAGTGAGCAGAGGAGGGGCAGAGAGAGAGGGGGACACAATCTGAAGCAGGCTGCAGGTTCTGAGCTGTCAGCAGAGAGCCTCACGCTGGACTCGAACTCACAGACCATGAGATCATGACCTGAGCCGAAGTCAGCTGCCCAACTAACTGAGCCACTCAGGCGCCCTGAGTGGTATTAAAAAAAATTTTTTTTTTACTGTTTTTATTTATTTGAGAGAGAGAGAGAGAGACAGCATGAACAGGGGAGGGTCAGAGAGAGAGGAAGACATAGAATCTGAAGACAGGCTCCAGGCTCTGAGCTAGCTGTCAGCACAGAGCCCGACGTGGGGCTCGAACCGACGAACCGTGAGATCATGACCTGAGCAGAAGTCAGAAGCTTAACCGACTGAGCCACCCAGGTGCCCCGCGAGTGGTATTTTTAAAAAGATTCATCTTCTAAGTGTTAGCTGCATGTATATAAAAATACAGATGCAGTCTGTTAAGCATCTGGCTTTTGATTTGGGCTCAGGTTGTGGATCTTGTGGTTCGTGAGATCAAACCCCACATCTGGCTCTGCAGTGACAGCATAGAGCCTGCTTGGGATTCTCTTCCCCACCACTTCTCTGCCTCTTCCTTGCTCTCTCTCTCAAAATAAATAAATACAATTCAAAAAAAATACAGATGGTTTTTCAGTGCCTGAGTAGCTCAGTTGGTTAAGTGTCCGACTCTTGATCTCAGCTCAGGTCTTGATCTCAGGGTCATGAGTTCAGGCTCTGTGTTGGGCTCCATGCCCAGAGCGGAGCCTACCTAAAAAAATACAAATGGTTTTCGTATATTGATTTTGAATTCCACAACACTGTAAACTCATCAGTTAGTTTTAGTAGTTTGTAGATTGCTTTGATTATTCTAGGTACATATCAGATCATTGTGAATACAGACAGTTGTCTACATACTTATTTATTTTTATTGTCTGGTTGGGGCCCTTGGAGGTTATTTTTGATGAATCACTAGATTAATTTTGGACTAGAGTTGTCATTTCTGTGTGTAATCATAAATATACACCATACTGACATTTGTTGTTAAAGTACTGTACCATAATGGAAGTGAAGGAGGCAGATTAGAATGTTGTTTTTCAGTTGAACTAATTATCTTAAAATGTTTAATTTGGTAGACAGAACCTAGATACCTCCTCTTTATTAAATACAACCAAATCCTCCTTGAGATAACAGTAAGGTTGCCAGTGGTATCCAGAATCCAGAGTAGGGTCAGATAATACTTCTTTATATCATTTAAAAAGAATATTTCATCTTTTTTAAAGCTTAGCAAATAGGCTTACCTCTCATTTTCTGGTCTGCTTCTTTGTGTGTACTTTTAGACTTAACTGCTTTATAGTGGGCATTCCTCATAATACACCATATTCTTATGTATACATTATAATGCTTATTACAGTTTGAGAATTTTGGCCTGGGCCATAAATGTCTTAATTTAAGGCACGTTAACCACACTTTAGAAAAACTTAACATAAAAATTACAGTTTTTTATATGGATCATACAAGTGGTTTTTCTCTTAATATAAAAAGATTGCTATTTAATATATTTACATAGTAAGATACCTTTAGGACATTTAAAATATGATTTAACTCTGGGATGCCTGGGTGGCTCAGTCGGTTAAGCCTCTAGCTTTGGCTCAGGTCAGATCTCACGTTTGTGGGTTCGAGCCCCGCATCGGGCTCTGTGCTGACAGCTAGCTCAGAACCTGGAGCCTGCTTCCGGTTCTGTGTCTCCTTCTCTCTCTGCCCCTCCCGCTCTCATGCTCTGTCTCTCTCTGTATCAAAAATAAATTTAAAAAAATTAAAAAAAAATATGATTTAACTCAGTTCAGAATTCTGAATATTTTGCCAGCAACAAATATAAAACATTTGAGTATTATACATAAAGTATGGTTGTGAAAACACTTTTTATAAAAACTCAGTAATGAGCAAAATCATTCCTTATGTATTTTATCTATAGTTTGCGACTATATTTGGCAGGTTGCTGGGTTGATATTTTCTGCCTCATAGTCGTGCTATGCTGTAATGACTATATACCTACCTCTCCTGTGGAAAGAATATCAATGGGAGCTTCAGGGCTCATGGGAAAAATCCCTTTTTATGATTATGTTGTATAAATGAGGGGACTCTTTAGAATTTCTAATTAAAATGTTTTCCAGTCAGGGAGTTGTGGTTGAAATGAAAATATTTGAATGCCAAAGCTTGATAAAGATGCTTGCATAAACATGTTAAGCAAGTAAGTGATACATAAGTCATATCACTTAAATTGAGTCTACAAACTGCTTTTTTATTAAGCTATTTCTGATGTCCAATAATGTAGTACACTATATACTGATATTGGATTTGAGATGCTTTAGAAAAAAAGTATATTTTATTGCCTTCTATTTTTTCTAGGTTTAAAATTTTATAAAATTTAATCATTTTAAGCTATAAGTAGCTCACATTCTACTAATGGTAGAATTTCTTTTGTATGTTAGAGGCATGGGATTTATTGTGTATTTATGATTTTACATATTTATATCACAAAAATTATTTGAAAAATTTAATTTGTATGTCACTTGGTAGTTGATATTCCAAGGGGATTTTTGTTTTAAAAATGGGTGTTTTTCCATTGTTAAATATAGGGTATATTTACTTCTGGCACATGGGAAGAGAAATCAGATGAAATTTCCTTTGCTGATTTCAAGTTCTCAGTCACCCATCATTATCTTGTACAAGACTCCACTGATAAAGAAGGAAAGGATGAAATATTGGAAGGTAAGTTGTTACTAATAATTTTTATTATTTTGTTTTATTAAAGTTTATTTTAACATAGAGAGAGCATGAGCATTTAGGGGAGAGGCAGAGAGAGAGGGAGAGAGAAAATCCCAAGTGAGTTCTGTGCTGTTAGTGCAGAGCCCTAAGTGGGGCTTCATCTCATGAACCATGAGGTTGTGACCTGACCCGAAAACAGGAGTCAGGCATTTTACCAACTGAGCCAACCAGGTGTCCTGTGTTACTAATTGTTTTTAAACTAATGACTCTAAGAGTGGTTATAATTTTGAAATATGGATTTAGTTCTCTCGATTAAGTGCTGTCCTCTGAGGAAGCCTGGGTGGCTCATTCGGTTCAGCATATGACTCTGGATTTCGGCTCGCTCATGATCTCATGGTTTATGGGTTCAAACCCTGAATGGGGCTCTGTACTGCTTATGAAGAGTCTGCTTGTGATTCTCTCTCCCTCTCTCTCTGCCCCTCCCCTTCTCTCTCTCTCATTCAAAATAAAAATATAAACTAAAAAAAAATGTAAAAAAAAAAAAAAGTAGTGTCCTCTGGAGATGTTTTACATATACAGAGTTGTTTCACCACATCTGAAACAGAGTATGATCTTTTTTGTTTTCTTTTCTTTTCGGAGTATGATCTTTTTAGAGAAACAATTATATCATCATTCACTTTAAAATTAATTAGATTAGCAAATATTTATTGAGTGCCTAACATGGCCTAGGTACTTTGCTAAGTTCAGCTGAACCCACAGTTATAAGAAATTTACATTCCAGTAAGGGAGATGTGGTCTATAAATAAGTAACAGTAGTAGGAGGTAGAAAATGATAAGTTCAGTCCCAGAGCACAGATAAAGTTCTTTAAATATCTACTGAAGTTTAGAGGAGATGTGATCAGGTTTAATTGAGAGAGATCAGGGAAGGTGTAATGGAGAATTAAACAACTAAACTGGGATTGGAAGGATTTAAAAATAAAAATTACTCATCGTTAGGGTAGTGTTTTGGATATATCTCAGAATTTGTCAGATGAAGTGGATTAAAATTCTGGTTTTTCTTTTTACTAGTTACTTGACCTTTCCAAATCTGAATTATCTCACTTGAAAAGTAAAGTAATACCACCCAGCGGATTAATGGGAAGGTTGAATGAAATAGTGTATATGAGACCTATCTCAGGACCTGGCCTTTGCTAGGTACTCAGTAAATAGTGCTTATGGCTGGTAATAGGTCACATTGCTCAAATCTTTGCTTTTAGTTCCTAGGTCAAATCATCCAAAATCTTTGTCCTGAGATAGAGTGGTATATAATAGTGAGTGATCAAGGTGTTAAAAAAGTATTAATTTTGCAACTTTCAGTCAAATACCCTTCTTCATTCACTCAAAAAATAAGTACGCAGAATGTGTGTTAAAGTTTCTCAGAGCACTTGAAGGCATCATGCTAAGTGAAATAAATAAAGACAGATATTGTATGATCTCTCTTATATGTAGAATCTAAAAAACAAAAACAAGAACAAAACCAAAACTTACCAAGCTCATAGTTATAGAGAACAGATTAGCAATTCTCAGAGATGGAGGTTGGGGAGTGGGCAACATGGATGAAGAGGGTCAAAAATAGGCCCTCATATTTATAAGATAAGTAAGTCCTGGGGATGTAATTAATGTATAGCATGGCAGCTATAGTTAATAGTATTGTATTGAGTATTTGAAAGTTGCTCAGAGAGTAAATTGTAAAAGTTGTAGGACAAGAAAATGTTTTTTGTTAACTGGTGACAGATGTTGACTAGACTTACGGTGATCATTTGCGGTGTATACAGTTATCAAGTTTTATGTCTTACACATGAAACTAAGTAATGTTATGTCAATTATACTTCAATTAAAAAAATAAATTAAGGAAAAAAAGTTTTTCTGGTCAATACACATTTGTAAATGTAGGCCTGAAAGATTTATGCCCTTTCTTGTATAGGAATAAAATTATGTTATTGGCATTCTTAGAAACAAAAGAAGTAGATAGCATCTCCATTCATAAAGTAGGACAGATCATACTGACCATATATACATATAAGTAAGACCATTTATACAGCAAAATAAAATAATTAAACCAGAATAGAATGTGTCTACTTGAGGAGTAAGGGGAAAAGGGAAATATATACAACTGATGGGAAGTCTAGTAATAGCCCAGAGAGTTCCATGTCTAACATTTTGCTCATTAATGAGGGAAACCATTAAAGGTAGAGAAACCTTAAGTTATATTAATTTGAGGAACATCAAGGAGAAGCTGTTATGATAAGGAGGCTTAGAATCAGGTTTTTTTTTCTTAATGTTTGTTTTGAGAGAGAAGGACAGAGAGAGCATGAGATGGGGAGGGGTAGAGAGAAAGGGAGAGCAAAAATCCCAAGCAGGCTCCATGGTGTCAGTGCAGAGCCCAACATGGGGCTCTGTCTCACAAACTGTGAGATAATGACCTGAGCCAAAATCGAGAGTCAGACTCTCAACCGACTGAGACATGAGGAGCCCCAGAGTCAGTGTTTCTCAGATGAACTGTGGTCTGAGAGAAGATGAACAGATTTTAGTTAGTTTAAGTCATTATTGTTATATGTATGTATGTATCAGGCAGTTTGACTTTGGTTGTGATTGAAACTGTACCTAGTGGTAGAGGTTACAAGTAAACCATCAACTCATTTAATTTGGAGATACACATTTAAGACTCTATTATTCAAAGGCCAGAAAATTTGAGCACTGATACTTTATTTCATTGGAGTTGTTTGTTGGCTTTAGTTAAAGCATCAAGTCATTCGTGTTCTCATATTTATCCTTTTTAAAAAATTAACAGAATATAAATTTCCTAAGGAATTATGGCTATACAACAAAGGAACTTGATCATAAACAAATATTTTTAATGCTTTGAGTTTATTATGCATTTATAAATAAATAAGGATCAGTTATGTCCTTAATATAAATTGCAATAAAAGTGCTTAAATATACATGGGTTATAAGTGGAAGCTGGTTAGTGGTTTTATAAGAACACTTAAGATGGCAAGAGGCTGGCCGTAGGAGGTGATAAGGAGTTGACAGGACTCAAAGTAGTTTTGAAGAACAGTAGAGACAAGGGCAGACCAAGAAGAGATAAAACATGGCTTTCTAGGAAGGCTGAGGAACTGTGTGAGTCATGACGTAGAAGAAAGGAAAATATAAACATAGGAATGATACTTAGAAGCTGGCTTTTTAGAAATAAAAGACATTGAGGGTGATACATCTTTATTATTTTTTATTTTTTTTTTTTAGCATTTATTCATTTTTGAGAGGAGAGACAGTGCAAGTGAGGGAAGGGCAGAGAGAGAAAGGGAGGCACAGAAACTGAAGCAGAGTCCAATGCAGGGCTTGTACTCACTAACAATAAGATCGTGACCTGAACTGAAGTCGGATGCTTAACCAACTGAGTCACCCAGGCCCTCATGAGAGAAACATCTTTTTCACCCCAAATGTTAGAGCTAGCCCTACATATAAATCTTTAAGCAATTTCATAACTACATGGACTAGCAAGACGTGTTACACAATATGATTTTTTTAAATCATGTTATAAAAATTTCCCTTTGAATGTACTAATTATTTCATGATTAAATGTTTTTGTAGATGTTATTCCACAATCTATGCAAGATTTGTTGTGTATGAATAATGACTTTCCTCCGAGAGCACATTGCCTGGTAAGATGGTAGGTATACATTTTACTCAGGTAACTTTTAGTATGTATGTTGGGGAGAACCCCAGACCTCCCCCAGGTTCAGTGGTTTGTCAGGAGGATGAACAGAACTCAGCCTGTGATTACACTTACTATGATTTATTGTACTAACAAAATCATTAGAGGGAAAAGGTACCTGAGGCAAAGTTTGGAGGAAGTCAAGTGTTTGAGTCCTTTCCTAATGGAGTCACACAGGACGTACTTAAATTCCCTTAGCAACAAGTTGTGACAGCATATATGAAACATCTACCAAGGAAGCTGGTTAGCGGCTCAGTTCTCAGGGTTTATATTTAGGGGCTGGCACCTTCTAACTGGTACATAACAAAATTTTAGATTCCCAGAAGAAAAGCAGGTGTTCAGCATAAACCACATTGTTTCTACGGTTTAACGGCAGTAACTCTTATCGGAGGGTTTTTTGAGAACCTTCTTCAAATCCAAATTCCTAGGTGCCTGCCAAAGGTCAGCCTTGCAAGAAGGCCCTTCAAGGATAGTAGTCACAGGCCTGCTGTTAACTCTTTTCTGCACAAGTTTGTTTCATTATCTAGGGTAGAGCCTAATTATAATTCTGATGACTAGCATACAACATTTACATATTGCAGAAAACTTAATGTGTATTGTTGGAAATTGAATTGAAATTAAATGTTGATCTCATTTACACGATAACATCATAACTCAGTATATCTAAATTATAAATGTGATATAGCGTGTATGTTCAAGAAAGGACACCTAGTTAAAATACATTTATATACTGGTTTTATGTTAGTCTGTTGGTGTGAGTTGGTCTCTTGATTTTTTATAAAATAATTTCTAAGAAAGAGGAAAATGATAATATTTTTGCTTTGTTTTTTCTTCATTTCAATGTAATTACTATAGCATGTAGACTATGTAGCCTGCTTAAAAAAAAGAAAACTAATTGCAAATGCCAATAACTGGATATTATTTCATAAATATGCTTGTCATTTTAGTGTTTTACACTAAATGTTTTAAAAAACTGTAAATAGTGGCACATAATGTGCTTATCAAAATTTAATGCTGTTGTATAATCTCTGTTGAGCCTTTTCCTTTTTTTTTTTTTTTTTTTTTTTGCTTCTAGATAGACATGTATTTTGAGGGAACATTTTTGAGGGAACATTATATAACCCATATATTCTGACAGCTGGTCCTCCCAATTCATGTCCATTCCTAGGGCAAAATATATTCATATACATGTTAATGAAAATCTCTTGTTAGTAGCTTTTTTAACCTTTATATTTACTTTAAAAATTTTTATTTTTAAAATTAGTATACAGTAAAATTGACTTTTTTTGATGAGTAGTTCATTGAACTTCATGTATAGGGTTTTGTTTGTTTGAAGTGTTTATTTATTTTGAGAGAGATAGGGACAGCACAAGCAGGGAAGGGACAGAGAGAGAGAGCGAGTGAGCAAGCGAGTGAGCGAGCAGGCGGGCACTGTCAACACAGAGCCTGATGTGGGATTTGATCTCATGAACTGTGAGATCATGACCTGAGCCCAAACATAAGTCAGACGCTTAACCAACCCAGTCACACACATGTTCCTATGTATAGGTTTCTTAAAACTGCTGCCACAGTCAGAATATAGAACAGTTCTGTAACTTCCCCAGCAAACTCTTCTTGTCCATTATAATTTCTGGGCAATGACTGATGTATTTTTAGTTTTGATAGTTTTATCCTTCCAAGAATGTCATAGAGGTGGAATCATATAGTAACTATTTGAGACTAGTTTCTTTTACTCAGCATAATGCTTTTGAGATCCTTTGAAGTAATTCTGTATCAACAATTCCTTTTTATTGCTGAGCAGTATTCTATTGTCAGACTATATGCCAGTTTGTTTACTTATACACTGCTTGAAGGACATTAGAGTTATTTTTAGGTTTGGGCATTTATATTTACTATAATTAAAAAAATTTTTTTAACATTTATTTATTATTGAGAGAGAGCATGAGAGGGTCAGAGAGAGGAGGAGACGCAGAATCTGAAGCAGGCTCCAGGCTCTGAGCTGTCAGCACAGAGCCCGACGCGGCACTCAAATTCACAAACTTCGAAATTATGACCTGACCTGGAGTTGAATGCTTAATCGACTGAGCCACCCAGGCACCCCGTATTTATTATTTTTAAAGTTTATTTTTGGGGAACCTGGGTGGCTCAGTCGGTTAAGCATCTGTCTTCAGCTCAAGTCATGATCTCATAGTCCATGGGTTCAAGGCCTGTGTCGGGCTCTGTGCTGACAGCTCGGAGTCTGGAGCCTGCTTCAGATTCTGTGTCTTCCTCTCTCTCTGCCCCTCCCCTGCTCACTTTCTGTCTCTCTCTCAAAATAAAATAAAGACATAAAAAAAAATTTTTTTTAAATAAAGTTTATTTTTGAGAGAGAGAAAGAGAGAGCATGTGAGCAGGGAGAGAACCCCAAGCAGGCTTTGTGCTGTCAGCACAGAGCCTAGCGCGAGACTTGATCTCGTGAACTGAGAGATCACGCTCTGTGAGATCACAACCCAAGCCAAAATCAAGAGTCAGATGTTTGATTGAGTCACCCAGGCACCCCTGGGTTTTGGCATTTATGAATAGAGCTGTTATAAATATTTGTAAAAGATTTTTGTGTAAAAGTGCATTTTTAGTTCACTGGGATGAATGCCTAGGGTGAGATTGCTAGTCATATGGTAGGTGTATATTTTTAACTTTATAAGAAATGACCAAAATATACTATCGGGACAACATCAAAATAAAAAGCTTCTGCACTGTGAAGGAAACAGCCAACAAACCTAAAAGGAAACACTCAGAATGGGAGAAGATATTTGCAAATGACATATCTGATAAAGGGTTAGTATCAAAAATATATAAAGAACAATATAACTCAACACCCAAAAAACAAATGACCTAATTTAAAAATGTGCAGATATGAACAGACATTTCTCCAAAGACTTCCAGGTGACCTACAGACACATGAATAGATGCTCATCCTCAAAGAAATGCAAAACAAAACTACACTGAGATACCATGTCATGCCTCTCAGAATGTCTAAAATCAAAAACACAAGAGACAGTAAGTGTTGGAGAGGATATGGAAAAATAAGGAATTCTTTTGCATTTTTGTAGGAATGCAAACTGGTGCAGCCACTGTGGAGAACAGTATGGTGTTTTTTCAAAACGTTAAAAATAGTACTACCCTACAATCCAATACGCTATTGGGTATTTACCCCTATTTAACAGAAGCACTAATTCAAAGGGATACATGCACCCCTATGTTTATAGCAGCATTATTTATAAGAGCTAAGCAGCTAATATAATATTTATGTAAATATAAATATATTATTTTTTAATTTATATTTATATCATAAACTTTTATATTTATATAATATAAATATAAAATATAAATATGAAAGCAGCCCAAGTGTCCATTGATAGATGAATGAATAAAGAAGATATGATATACACACTGGTATTCTACCATAAAAAATGAAATCTTGGCATTTGCAACAACATAGAGAGGGTATAATGCTAAGTGAAATAAGTCAGAAAGACAAATACTGTATAATTTCACTCATGGCATTTAAGAAACAAAAAGGAGCAAAGAAGAAAAAAAGACAAACCTAGAAACAGACTCTTGATTATAGAGAACAAACTAACGGTTACCAGCGGGTAAGTGGGTGGGAGGATGGGTGAACTAGGTGATGGGGATTCAGAAGTGCTTTTGTCATGAGCACTCAGTGACGCATGGAATTGTTGTATCACTATACTGTACACCTGAAACTAGTATAACATTGTATGCTTATACTGTAATTAAAATAAAAACTTAATTTTAAAAAAAGGAAAAAAAGAAATGGCCAGACTAATTTACAGAGTGACTGAAAAATTCTGCATTCCCACCAGCAACGTTTGAGAGTTCTAGTTGCTCTGCGTCTTCGTCAACACTCCGTGTCAGTATTTTTTATTTTAGCCATTCTAATAGATGTATTGTTCTATCAGTTTATCAATATTTTGCTTTATGGGACATGTTTTGGTGCTGTGTTAAAGAACTCTTTGCCCCAGGGTACAGAGGTTTCTGCCACTTAAAAAGCAAAAACAAAAACAAAAAAAGCACTTCAAAACAATTTTGATTTATTTTTGATTTACAGAAAGTTGCAAAGATAGTACAGATTGATCTGGTATACCTTCACCCAGTTTCCCCCACTGTTAACACCTTATATTACCATGATACATGTGTCACCTTTTTTGCAAATGATTGTTCAGTTCCAAAAAAAATTTTGTGTGTGTATGTGTGTTTTTATTTTTGAGAGACAGTATGAGCAGGAGAGGGTCAGAGAGAGAGGGGGACACAGAATCCGAAGAAGGCTCCAGGCTCTGAGCTGTCAACACAGAGTCCGATGCGGGGCTCAAACCCACAAACCGTGAGATCATGACCTGAACTGAAGCCGGATGCTTAACTGACTGAGCCACCCAGGCGCCCCTGTTCCGTTGTTCCAAGATCATTTGTTGAAAAGAGCTTCCTTTCTCTATTGACTGACTTGCACCTTTGTCAAAAATCATTTGGCTAATTTTGTGTGGGTATATGTCTTATTGTTGTAAGTCTTTAAACTAGTATGATTCTCTAACTTTATTCCTCCTTTTCAAAGTTGTTTTGGCTTTTCTAGCTCCTTTGCTTTTCCACTTATATTTTAGAATTGGTTTATATCTACAAAAAGTTCCACTGGAATTTTGATTGTAATTTCCTTAAATCTCTAGACAGTTTAGGGAGGGCTGATATCTCTGCTATGCTGACTCTTTCATCTGATGAACACAGTCTCTCCAGTATTTAGGTCTTTTTTGATTTCCTTCCCCCAAGTTTTATTTAAATTCAAGTTCATTAACATCTGTTGTAATAACAGTTTCAGGAGTGGAGTTTAATGATTCATTAGTAACATGCAACACCCAGTACTCATCACAGATACTTTCCTTAATACCCACCACCCATCTAGCCCACCTCCCCTCTAGCAGTTCTCTATGATTTAAAGTCGGTTTAATGGTTTGCGTCTTTTTCTCCCTTTATATTCATCTGTTTCATGTCTTAAATTCCACAAATAAGTAAAATCATATGGTATTTGTCTTTTTCTGGCTTATTTCGCTTAGCATTATACACTCTAGCTCCATCCAAGTCTTTGCAGGTGGCAAGATTTCATTCTTATTGATGCCTGAGTAATATTCCTGTGTGTGTGTGTGTGTGTGTGTGTATCAATATATATCTGTATATATCTATATCTCCCACATCTTCTTTATCCATTCTTCAGTTGATGGAAATTTGGGTTCTTGCTATAATTTGACTTTTATTGATAATGCTGATATAAATATCGGGGTGCATGTATCTCTTCAGATCAGTATTTTTGTATCCTTTGGGTAAATACTTAGTACTGCAGTTGCTGGATTGTAGGGTAGGTTCTATTTTTAACTTTTTAAGGAACCTCTATATTGTTTTTCAGAGTGGCTGTACTAGTTTGCATTCCCACCAGTAGTGTGAGAGGGTCCCCTTTTTTCTACATCCTCATCAACATTTGTTGTTTCTTTTGTTGTTCATTTTAGTCATTTGGACAAATATGAGGTGATACCTCATTTTGATTAGTATTTCCCTGATGATGAGTGATGTTCAGAACATTTTCATACGTCTCTAAGCCATGTGTATATCTCCTTTGGCAAAATGTCTATTCATGTCTTTTGCCATTTCTTTTTTTAAATTTTATTTAAATCCAAGTTAGTTAACATATAGAGTAATAATGATTTCAGGAATAGAATTTAGTGATTCATTACTTACATATAACACCCAGTGCACATCCCAACATTTCACTGCTCATTAAAGGGGATGTGCCCTTAATGCCCATCACCCAAATATTTAGCCCATCCCCCTACCCATCACCCCACCAGCAACCCTTAGTTCTCTATATTTAAGAGTCTCTTATGGCTTCTGTCCCTCTCTGTTTTTATCTTATTTTTGCTTCCCTTCGTTATGTTTATGTTTTGTTTCTTAAATTCCACATATGAGTGAAGTCATATGATGTCTTTCTCTGACTTATTTTGCTTAGCATAATACACTCTAGTTATTGCAAATGGCAAGATTGCATTCTTTTAAAAAATGTTTTTTAACATTTATTCATTTTTGAGAGAGAGAGAAAGACAGAGCATGAGTGGGGAGGGGCAGAGAGAGGGAGACACAGAATCTGAAGTAGGCTCCATGCTCTGAGCTGTCAGCACAGAGTCTTATGTGAGGCTTGAACCCATGAAGTGTGAGATCATGACCTGACCTGAAGTTGGATGCTTAACTGACTAAGCCACTCAGCTGCCCCTAATTCTTTTGACCACCGAGTAACATTCCATGATTTGAATGTTATTCTGCTTTATGGAGTCACTGAGTTCTCTATGCCTACATTTATTAGCTGATATTTTTCTTTTATTCTTTTCAGCTTCATTACTTTCCATAATTTTATCTTTTATATCGCTTATGCATTTCTCTGCTTCTTCCATCCTTATGGCCATTACATCTTGTTGGTTTTGAATCTCGGTTATTGTATTTTTCATTTTAGCCTGACTAGTTTTTAGGCTTTTATCTCTGAGGTAAGGGTTCTCTGGTGTCTTCTATGTTTTTATCAAGCCCAGCTAGTGGCCTTATGTTGTTTTAAATCCTGGATATAACTTATATCTGTTTTGATTAGATCCCAGGCTGTGACCTTTTCTTGCTCTTTTGGGATGAATTCCTCTATCTTCTGTGTGTTAGGTCTCTGTCTTCTGTGTGTTAGGAAAGCCCATTATGATTCCTGGTCTGGAGAGTAATGGCTCCTGAAGAGGTCATATATTGTCCAGGGCCTGGTACTTCAGGGAATTGTCTCTAGTGTATGCTGTGTGCACTCTGCTGCAGTGTTTTGGCTACTCTTTCCCTCAGGTCAGTCCTCTGCAGAGTTTCTCCTTGTACACACTGGGAAGTGCTTGGACTTTGGCCAGAGTGTGGCATGTTTTAACTAGGTGTGTTCTGTTCTGCTTGTTAAAAGAGACCTGATGCTTTTTCCACTAGAGCTGAAGTATTGCAGAACTCTGTAGTCAGTTGACATGGTGCGTACAAGGTGCTTGTGCTGGTCTTCTGGGGGCAGGGGTCACTGCTCTGTTTTTCAGGCACACTTGCCCAAGAAAAGCAGCACCTGCAGAGTACAGGGGAGTGGGGCTTGCCATTGTTGGCACTGTACTGCTTACTGAGGTTGATTTATGCTGAGGTGCAGGAGTGAGAAATGGCTCCATCCCTCTCCCTTATCCCCGAGAACAAAATCCGTGCCTACTGCTGTTCAGGTAGCTCTCCCACACGGCAAACAATCTCCCCTTGTATGTCCCAAGCTTCCCTCATGTCGCTACCTCCAATATGTCTGTGTCTGGGCCGTCTTCCTGCTTGGCAGGGCAGTGCACATCTGTTTTATCCCAGCGTTGCCAGCTGAGTTTTAAAACTCCAAATTTTAGGGACCTGTTATGGCAAGGACCTGTGCTGGTTCTCTGGGAGAGGGTTTTGCTGCACTGGGACTGATGCAGGTTTGTCCCAGGGGGGCTGTTCAACAAAACTGCAAGGGTGTGGAGTTTGGAGTAAACTGCAGCAAAGAGTCAGTGTCCAGGTTAGCCATCCTTGGCCAGTGTCTCTGTGCCTATGCTGAGGGGTAGGGAGCATAATGGCACCTGCTGACTCTTCTGTCCCTGGAGAGGCATGCCACCTCTCCCAGGTGTGCTCCACAAAGGGGAAATCATCTCTCCTAGTGCTTCCCAGGGGAGCCTCAGATCACACCATGTGCTCTCGAGCTTTCTGTCCTCCTTTTTCCACAGGAGCGGAGGGGCAGGAGAATGTCATGGTACCTGCTCTTTTGTCCCTGGAGAGGCAGTGCTACCTCTCTAAGATATGCTCCAAGAAGAGGAAGCCATCTCTTCCAGTGTTTCCCAGGGGATCGTCAGAATGCTCCATCTGCTCCTGGGTTCTCTGCCCTCCTCCACAGGAGCACTGCAGCACCTTCAGCGCTAAATAGTAGCCATGGCATAGGCCTCTAAAACTCTAGTCTTTGAGCTCCACTGGTTATAAAATCTCAGGATAATCAGCCCCTCTCATTTTCTCAGTCACTGGCTTTGAGAATATGCTTTCCTTGTGTGATCCCCTGTGTGCACCCTCCCCCTCTCTCTCTCACCTCTGTGCTGCCTCCCGTCCGTAGTGTTCACTGTCTGTTTCCCCCCCAAATCTTATCTCTGCACCTCCTGACTTTGATGATGTTGCCTCTTGTCTCTCTCCCTGGTTGTGCATTTTGTTCTATGTGTCCTCAGATTGATTTCCTGGTCGTTCAGAATGATTTGATATATATCTCACTGTGTTTGAGGGAAGACGCAAGCATAGGGTCTCCTACTACTCTGCCATTTTAACTCCTTCTCCCTGTTTTATCAGATTAATATCTAAATACCTAATTATTGCTTTCTTTTTCTTAGGTGCTATTGTTAACAGTTTCAAATTTTTTTCCAGCTCTTTGCTGTTAGTATATAGAAATATGATTTTTGTTCATTCATTTTGTATTCCATGACTTTACTAAATCCAATTATTAGCTCTAGGAGGAGTTTTGTAGTGTCTTTTGGGTTTTCTAGGTAAATAGTCACATCTGTGAAACGGATAGTTACATTTCTTCCTTTCCAATTCTTTCTTTTTCTTATCTATTTATTTATTTATTTGTGCAGAAGATGATTTTATTAGAGCATGGCGACAGCAGAAAGAGCTGCCTGTGTCTTGCCTTTTTAAACTGTATTTTGTCAAATGCTTTTTCTGCATCTATCGACAGGGTCATATGGTTTTTAGCCTTTCTTTTGTTAATGTGATGTATCACATTGATGGATTTGTGAATATTGAACCAGTCCTGTAACCCAGGAATGAATCCCACTTGATCATGATGGATACTTTTTTTTATATGCTGTTGAATTCGATTTGCTAGTATCTTGTTGAGTATTTTTGCATCTGAATTCATTAAGGATATTGGTCTGTAGTTCTCTTTTTTTGCTGGGTCTCTGTCTAGTTTGGGCATCAAGGTGATGCTGGCTTCGTAGAATGAGTTTGGAAGTTTTCCTTCTGTTTCTATTTTTTTGGAATAGTTTGAGAAGAATGGGTATGAGCTCTGCTTTATATATCTGGTAGAATTCCCCTGGCAAGCCATCTGGCCCCGGGCTCTTATTGGGAGATTTTTGATAACGGATTCGATTTCTTCACTGGTTATCGGTCTGTTTATGTTTTCTATCTCTTTCTGTTTGAATTTTGGTAGTGCATGTGCATTTAGGAATTTGTCCATTTCTTCTAGGTTGTCCAGTTTGTTGGCATATAATTTTTCAGGGTAATCTCTGATGATTGCTTGTATTTCTAAGGGATTGGTTGTACTAGATCTACTTTCATTCATTATTTTGTCTATCTGGGTGCTCTCTCTTTTCTTTCTGAGGAGCCTGGGTAGAGGTTTATCAATTTTGTTTATTTTTTCAAAGAACCAACACTTGGTTTCATTGATCTGCTCGACTGTTTTTTTTTTTTTTTTTTTTTTTGGATTCTATAGTTTATTTCTGCCCTGATCTTTATTATTTCTTTTCTTCTGCTGGGTTTGGGGTGCTCTTGCTGCTCCCCTTCTAGTTCCAGCAGGTGCTCTGTTAGATTTTGAATTTGCACTTTTTCTAGTTTGTTGAAATAGGCCTGGATTGCAATATACTTTCCTCTTAGGACTGCCTTTGCTGCGTCCCAGAGATTTTGGATTGTTATATTTTCGTTTTCATTTGTTTCCATACATTTTTTAACTGGCTAAGACTTCCATTAAAATATTGAATAGGAGTAGTGAGAGTTGACATTTTAGCCTTGTTTCCTGATCTCAGAAGCCAAACATTTAGTCCTTTACCATTAGGTGTACTGTTAGCTATAGATTTTTCATGGATGCTCTTTATCAGTTGAGAAAATTCTCTTCTATTCCTAGTTTGCTGAGTTTTTATCATGAATGGATGTTGAATTTTGTCAAATGCTTTTTCTGCTTAAATTGATATGATCATTTGTTTCCTTAGATTTTTAATATGGTGATTATATTGATTGATTTTTGGATATCTAACTAACTATATGTTCCCAAGATAAAGCACACTTTCTTGTGGTATAATTTGTTTTTGTACTTATATGTATTGCTAGATTTGTTATGCTGTTATTCTGTTGAGGAATTTAATGTCTGTATTACTGAGGAGTATTGGTTTGTAGATATCATATACAGTAGTTCCCCTACCATCCGCATCCTGCAGTTTTGCTTTCCATGGCTTCAGCTCCCACAGGTCACCTGCAGTCCAGAAGCAAATGATCTTCTGATATATCAGAAGGTCAGTAGTAGCCTAGTGCTAGGTCATAGTGCCTATATCATTCATCTCAGTTGATCTCATCATGTAGACATTTTATCATCTCCCATCTCAAGAAGAGCGAGTACGGTACAATAAGATATTTAGAGGAAGAGAAAGAGAACATTCACAAAACTTTCATTATTGTATATTATAATTGTTTTGTTCTATTATTAGTTACTGTTCCTAATCTCTTACTCTGCTTCATTTATAAATTTGTCAAGTGTGTATAAGAAAAAACAGTATATGTACACTTTGGTACTATTCGTGGTCTCAGGCATCTATAAGAAGTCTTGGCATGTATCGCCCATTGATAAGGAGGGACTACTGTACTTTTTCTTGATATCAGGGAAATGCTGATATCAAGCATTATAACATGAGTTGGGAAGTATTTTGTTCCATCTTTTGGAAGAGATTGTGTAAAATTGATGTTATCTTTGAATGTTTGGTAGAATTTGCCATGAAAACGACCTGGGTGGGGAGTTTTCATTTTATTGAGGTGGGGGTCCCTTCTCAGGGGGGGCTTTAAGCTGAAGTCTCAGTTCCTGTTCCTTGCCTCATATATACACCCATATCTCTGGGGGACAATTTACAACATTACCACTTCTGTGCTGATTGGGGTTGATGGAAAGTCATGCACCTACAGTGCTTGAATAGATCTGTAGGTTATGGAAGGAAGCTGGTTTGTGGAGAGATTGATGACATCATTGAAGAGATAGAAGGCAGCTTCCTACTCCCAGTGGTTTATAAGCAAAGACTTGGTAATACCTGAGTGATGTGCTCCTGGAATTACAGTTTCCAGGGCTTACTTTATTCATATTTATTATGAGACTGGGATATTCTTAGACATGGCCTATCCTGAATACATGCCAGAGACTACCTCCCCTGGACTGGGTATACCTAATCAGTCTCCAAGGCTAAAATACATGGTATTTGCAGACGTACACATACTTTTCTTCTACAGTTCTCAGTTTCTTGAATCTATCAGACCATGGTCAGTTTTGAAGACATCTCTGTGAGTCATACCAACAGGCTTTTAGTAGCTAAAAGTCTTCTCCTATAAAAATCTCAATCTCTAGTTCCTAGCTCTTAGGGCCTATAATCCAGAGTTTGTAATCCCCTGGGCTTCTTCAGAGTCATCTTGTATGCTTTCTTCGGCTTTTCAGTTCCCTCTTTGTTTCTGTCATCCTTTTTATCTTTTTTCTTTGAAGTTTAGTTATAAATTTTTTTTAATGTTTATTTTTGAGAGAGAGAGAGAGCGAGAGAACGAGTGCAAGTGGAGAAGGGAGAGAAGGAGACACAGATTCCGAAACAGGCTTCAGGCTCTGAGCTGTCAATATGGAGCCTGACTCAGGGCTCATGGAGATTGTGAGGCTTGTGGAGCTTGAATTTGGGAATGGTGAGATCATGACATGAGCTGAAGTTGGATGCTTAACTGACTGAGCCATCCAGGCACCTGTGATGTTCAGCTGTGTATTTTTAAACATTGTCATATTTTATAAGCACAAATACTTATGTGTTTTTTGAGGGAAGGGGAGGGTCTGTGTCTTGCCTGTGTGCCATGTTGCTTCCATTTTAAAAAAATTGATCTTAAAGATTAGAAGGCCAGCAATCAAACTTTTGAGAATTATTTGAATATTAACCATATTAAAGGGATATGTATTTTTTCCCCCCAGTATACATTATTTTTAAACATTTACTGTGAGCCAGCTACTGAGATACCAGGATACTAAGGATACAATATGATCCCTAGCTCATTAAACTTTGGGATTAGTAGGAGGCTAGATAAGGAAACAGTGGCAGCATTATTGATAAATGCTCTCACAGAAGGCAGCACAGGGCTTGATTCAAACTCATAGGAAGTGGTTCTTTTTAATCCAGATCAAGTTGGGAAATTGTTTTTAGAAGAGGCATTACCACACTTGAATCCTGATGGACAGTGAGAAAAAGCCAGGTAAAGTTGGTTAAAAAGACATTCATGGCAGAACAGGAGCATTAGTAGAGATGATGATGCTTAAGTTAAGAATTTAAAACCTGCAAGTATAGCAGCAGAGAGTTGATAATGATAAAAGATGAGAAGATATCTGTGTATTTTGGGCCAAATGTGAATTAGGCATCTTAAGAAGATTTTATAATGTTCTTATAGTTGTTTTTTTAAAATAGAATTTTAAAATTATAATTTAAAAATTAAAATTCTACAGTTTTCAAGGCTAATGTTTACTTGTAATGTTGCTTACCACCTGAAGAATAATATGCATGGAAGTATTCACCTATAAACATTTCCTTTTTAAAAAATTAAACTAAAGTTAATACTAAAACAGTGACATTGAAAATGTGAAAACTCTTATGGAAAATATTCATTTATACATTGTATACATATACAGTTAGCACAGTTGGACCCTGTCAGAATGAGATAAAATCAATATATGATTAACTTATATTTTCAAATCAAACTTTAGAAGTAGAATTTGGCATTTATGACAAATGCTCACTTTTGATAGTTTACCTGTCTACATGTATTTTCAAATCTTGCTGTTTCAATTTTATATCAAGCACCTGCCATATGAGTTCTAAGCCTGTTTAACTTATTTAAGGGTATTTTATAAAACTGGTACTTAAAAGATATGTGGGTATGATCAGTTTTCGTCGGCTTGTAGGCAAGGTAATTGATCTTAATGATGTGGTCTATTAGATACTTCTATATCCTTTTATACTTACCCTTTATCTTCTAATGGCTGATTTCTTTTTTTTTTAATTTTTAAAAAGTGTTTATTTTTGAAAGACTGAGAGAGCGTGAACAGAGAAGGTGCAGAGAGAGAGGGAGACAGAATCCAAAGCAGGCTCCAGGCTCTGAGCTGTCAGCACAGAGCCTGATGCGGGGCTTGAACCCATGAACTGTGAGATCATGACCTAAGCCGAAGTCGGACACTTAACTGACTGAGCCACCCAGGGACCCCTCTAATGGCTGATTTCTAAAAATCATCTGTAGGGGTTTATTTCCTTTTATTTTTACTCCTTATAAAATAGGTAGCCTTGAAAATGATACAGATGTTAACCTAGGAGACATTTATGCCCAAATGTAAATTTATGAGGTCTTTACTGAGCAGAGGTTTATTTATTTTTTTATTTTTTAAATTGTTTTATTATTTATTTTTGAGAGAGAGAGAGAGAGAGAGTGTGAGCAGGGAAGGTTCAGAAAGAGAGGGAAACACAGAATCAGAAGCAGGGAACCAGGCTCTGAGCTGTCAGCACAGAGCCTGATGTGGGGCTCGAACCCACCATCTGTGAAATCATGACCTGAGCCAAAGTCAGCTGCCCAACCGACTGAGCCACTCAGGCACCCCTGAGCAGAGGTTTTAATAAGAAGGAATGGTAGGCAGGATACTGAAACTCCCTATGTCCTAAAGATCTCTACTTTCTAAAACCTATGAATATAGGTTACATGGCAAGAAGAGATCAAGGGAGCAGATGAAATTAGGATTGCTAATTAACTGACTTCAAGATTAGGAGATATGTCCTGGATTATCAGGATGGTCCCAGTGAAATCACAGGTGTTCTTAAAAGTGGAAAAAAGGCAGAAGAGAATCAGTGTCTGAGTAGTGTACTATGAGAGTTTGGCCTGCTTTTGCTGGATTTGAGTAAGGCAGCCAGGAGCTAAGGAATGAGGGGAGCCTCTAGAAACTGGGAGGGGTAAGGAATGAATTCTCTCTTACAGCTTCCAAAAGGAACACAGTCTTGCTGACAGGTCGATGTTGGGACTTTTGTCAGACTTCTGACCTATAGAACTCTTAAGATAAATTTATTTTAAGCCACTGATTTTGTGTAATTTGTTATAGCGGCAATATGAGAACAATACAAAAAGAGCATAAATGCTATTTGCCTGGGAGGCTCTACCAAGCTTGAAAAGTACAAAAGTATTTTTGTGTTAAAAAAATACTTTTTAGTACTTTTTAAACCCAGTACAGCTGGGTTTAATTCATGATAAATTTTGTCTCTGTGGTTTTGCCTTTGTCTCGTCTAATCTTTTGACGACCTTCAGCTTGCAACCACACTTTAAGGGAGTAACAGCAACAAACTAAAGAAATGGCCCACAATCTTGTAAGTTGTGTAGTTGAGTAATTATGGTGGCTTTTAAAATATATTTAGTTTTGTGATTTTAAAGCCTTTTTTTTTTTTCCTGGCTATAGAAAGAGGTATGTGTAAAAGGACCTGATGGTTTTGAGAGAATGGTATTTTAGAATAGCTCTAAGGATCCATAAAATATTCTTATTCTTTCAAAAGCAAAAATGTCTTGAAGATTTCTGGTAACAGCAACATAATTTAATTTGGCAGTTCCTCCTCTGCGAAAGGAAGGAAGGGAGGAAGGAAGGAAGGACATTGGAAACCATTTTAGGGTACTGGAAATTGTACAAAGGCAGACAACAAATTGAGAAGCATCTTGTTTTAAAAAAAACTACTCGAGGTTCAGTTAAGATAGTGTATCTTCTGTCCCTTTTGCCTGTGACTATTCCTGTTACTGCCCTCTTCTCCCCAGTCTGTGTTGGTGAGAACTGGCTTTCCAGTCTAGGCTGGTCATGAAAACCACCAGTTCATTTAGTGAATGGGCAGACTTGATTCTAGGTGGAGGACAAAAACCTGTAGCAGAGTTAAGTGGGAATGGATAAGGAAAACCTGTATGTGAACAAGGCCACGACTGCAGTTCTAGTTCAAGGCAAGTAACGGATAAGTCAGAAATTTAATAGGGAGCTAATGTATGTATGAAAGCCATAGAAGAGTAGGATACATTCTGCACACTTCTTTATATGATAGGGAAACTACATATGTTCATGGGAGATGCAAGAGAACCCAAACTTCAGAACTGGTTGCAGCTTTAAATATAACCCCTCTCCCCTCAACTGATCAGTTAACAGAAAGTTAAGTCTTATGGTCTAAAAAAATAAATAAAGTCTTATGGTCTCAGGTGTTTGAGCATATTTTGTGCCCCAGTTACTGGCTTACCACTAAGCTATATTGACAATGGGTAGCTCCTAGGGAGCCAGGCTAAGAAGAATAAAGTGAGTGAATAGAGACATCAGTAGCTGAATATCTTGGGAAAGCCTGATTACACAGTTTAAATCTGGTCAAGTTACTAAATACAAACAAAAAGAGACAACCTTCAGAAAAGTTAAACAGGACTTGGTTTTATTACAATATATTATTTAAATCTAGTTTTTAACCACAAATTACTAGATATACAGGGTCATACAAGAAAGTGTGACCCATATTGAAGTTGGAAAAAAGTCAGTAGAAATTGACTCTTAGTGGGCCCAGATGTTGAATTGAGCAATAACTTCAAAGCAGTTGTAAACATATTCAGAGAATTTAAAAAATATGCTACCAATGAGTCAAATAGGAAATCTCAACAAATAGAAACTATAACGAAGAACCTAATGGAAGCCCTAGAGTTGGAAAGTATAACTGAAATAAACTTTCATCAGATGAGGTCAAAAGCGGGTCTGAGATGGCAGAAGAAAGAGTGGGTGGGTTTGAAAGATTAATAGAAATTATCCAATCTGAAGAACAGAAAGAAAAAAGACTAGAGAGAAGGGAACAGAACTTCAGAGATCTGTGGGTCATTGTCAGGTGTTCCAAAGCATACTTGTAATTATGGAAATGCTAGATGAAGAGAAAGAAAGGGCAGGAAAGAAAAATACTCCAAGGAATATTGGCCAAAAGCATCCCTAGATTCAATGAAAAAACAAAAACAAACAACATTTACATACAGACCCAGGAATCTCAATGAATCTCTAGTGGGTAAACACAGGAAACCACATCTAAATATATTATTGTCAACTTGCTGAAACTCAAAGCAGAGAGAATCTTGAAAGCAAGACAAAAATGACTCATCATGTACAAAAGAACAATACTGTTTGCTGACAAAAACATTGGCGGCCAGAGAGCAGTGCAGTGACCTTAAGTTTTGGAAGAAGAAAACACCAGCCAAGAATTCTATATCCAGCAAAACCATCTTTCAAAAAGAAAGGATGAAATAACAACACTGTCATAAATAAAGACAGAATTCATTGCAAGAGACCTACCTTATAGGCACTATTAAAGAGGTGATAACTTGGATCCACAGGAAGGAATGAAGAGCATTGGAAATATTCCAGTGAATACAAAAAGGATATTCTTTTTTTAAAAATAATTTTTATTTATTTTTTCTGAGAGAGAGAAAGAGAGCACAAGTAGGGGAGGAGCAGAAAGAGAGCAGAACACAGAATCTGAAGCAGGCTCCAGGCTCTGAACTGTGAGATCAAAACTTGAGCCAAACTCAGATGCTTAAGTGACTGAGCCACCCAGGCATCTCCCACCCTTTTTTAAAATTTTTATTTTTTTTAAATGTTTGTTTATTTTTGAGAGAGAGAGAGAGAAAGACTCAGAGCATCAGCGGGGGAGGGTCAGAGAGAGAGAGGGAAACAGAATCCAAAGCAGGCTTCAGGTTCTGAGCTGTCAGCACAGACTGACATGGGGGTCGAACCCAGGAACCATGAGATCATGACCTGAGCTGAAATCCGATGCTTAACAGACTGAGCTACCAGGCGTCCCCCTAAAGTATTTTTTATTTAAATTATTTACATTTTTTTTGACATGATGCTGTTGGCACACCTAATAGATTACAGTATAGTGTAAAAATAACTTTTGTGTGCACTGAGAAACAACAACAACCAAAAAGGCATTTGGTATCCCTGTATAGCTTCATGCATTTGTATGAATGTTTTGTAACATAATAAGAGAGATAATTAGTTCATAATTTGTGAATTTTAACTCCTGATATATTGTGTCCTTTTGCCCTCCAAAAAGGTTTTAAAAGTTTTTACCACGGTCTGTGGCATGTCCCAGACTCTTGCTACACTGGATCTTAACTAGCATTTTATATCTTTTGCCAATTTAATTGGTTAACAGTGATATCTTGTTTTAATTTTATTTTCCTTATAACTAGTGAGGTTGAACATCTTTGGGTAGAATTATTAGCTGTTTATATTTCTTATTTAAAATATGTATCAGCTTTGCTTATTTAATTTTTTTTGTGGTAAAACATAGTAAAATATCATTTAAACAATTTTTTAAGTGTACACTGGCATTGGGTGCTTTCGTATTTTCTTTATTTAAAAAATTTTTTTATGTTTGTTAATTTTTGAGGGAGACAGAACACAATTAGGGAAGGGGCAGAGAGATAGGGAGACACAGTATCTGAAGCAGTCCCCCAGGTTCTGAGCCATTAGCAAGGAGCCCAATACAGGGCTGGAACCCATGAACCGTGAGATCATGACCTGAGCTGAAGCCAGATGCTTAACTGACGGAGCCACCTAGGCGCTCCTAATTTCCAGGAGTTTTTCATCATTCCATATTGGAACTCTGTAACTATTAAGTAACTCCCTAGTCCTTCATCCACAGGGCCCTGGGCCCTGGTAACCACCATCCTACATTCTATGTAAGTTGGACTACTCTACGTACCTTCAAATAAGTGTAATCTTACAGTATGCATCATTTTGTGACTGGCTTATTTCACTTAGCCTCAAGTCTTTAGGGCTAATCTGTGTTGTAGCATATATCAGAATTTTTTTTCCTTTTAGTGCTGAGTAATATTTGAGTGTGTATATATATCACATTTTGTGTATCCGTAATCTATGAATAGGCACTTGAGTTATTTCTACATTTTGGCTATTATGGATAAGCTGCTGTAAATAGGTATATTCAAGTATCTCTTTGGGTTCCTGCTTTTAATTTTTCTGGGTATATACCCATATGAGGAATCATTCTATGTTTAAATTTTTGAAGAATCACTGTACTATTTTCCATAATGGTTCTACTATTCACATTCTCATCAGTCATGCTCAGTGGTTCTCAGTTTCCCATATCCCTGCCAACACTTGTTATCTGTTTGGTTTTTTTTTTTTTTTTCTTTTTTTGGCTTGTTAAAATAGCCGTCCTAAGGGGTGTGAAGCCATATCTCATTGTGGTTTTGATTTACATTTCCCTGATAATTAGTCATGTTGACCACATCTTTTTATGTGCTTATTTTCCATTTGTGTATCTTTTTTGGTGTAATGTCTGTTCAAGTTCTTTTTTCACTTTTTAATCTGGTTGCTTGTTTTTTGTTGTTGATTTTGCTCATTTTTTAAAACCCTCACTTAATGTTTGCTTACCTGAAGACATCATCTCAGGCTTCGTGTAGGTTTAGTATGGAAAGTAAATCAGTGATATATATTGATCTTTCAAAGATAATAATAGTAATTTTTAAAATATATTAGAGTTTGGAGAAGAGAACATTCTTAATGGAATGACAGGATGGTATTTGAGGTAACTCTTCAGAAAAGTATCAGTCAGATATTGATAAAATGAAAGGAAACATTCCAGTTAGAGGAAACAGAAACATAGAGGACACAACTGATTTCACTGCAGATATACAGGAAGCAGTTCAGTGTGGTTTATTTATGGTTATTGGGAGTATACATTGGAACAGTTTGTGTGGAGAGGGAGAACATAGTTAGGCAGCAGCCATCAGTGCTTAAGATACAGATGTTCTTTTATTCAGCGAGGTATGGGATGTTAGCCCACAGTTATAATTGCTGAAATAAACACTGGTAGTATGGTTGCAACCACATAAAACTGGAGATGGAGTACTGATCAGTAGGGGATTAGCATTTGAAAAGGAGGCACAGAAAGCATACTTAGTGTAATCTTATTTGAGGTTATGGTGAGTACCCAGAGTATTTCTGGAAGAATAACCAAGAACTGCTGACTGATTTCACAGTATAGATGATGGCATGGGGAAAATGTTCACCTGTTTTGTTTTCTTTCTTCCAAGGCCATTAAAAAAAAGAGGAAAATATATTTTTAAAAACGTTTAGAGCTTAGAGATCACAGCTCTGGGTTCTTTCCAGTATTGAATACTGCTTCTGCATAACTACTTTTGATTTCAGGGATAGGGAGGTGGATGCAAGGTAAGAAGATGAGATGAAATTTTGTCATCTGAACAATAAATAGATTATGGGTTGGATTATTTTCTATTTTTTAATCTCTATCACTGGGAGATTTCTTGAGAATGTTCATAAAAATGAACATTCACAACTCTGCATATCCAGAGTTAAAATAAATGAGGCAAATGAATAATCCCTTTCATAAATTATTTTTAAAAAGTCATTAAAGGGGTGCCTGGGTGACTAGGTTGGTTAAGCATCAAACTTCGGCTAAGGTCACCATCTCACAGTTCGTAGGTTTGAGCTCCACACTGTCAGTGTGGAGCCTGCTTGTGATTCTCTCTCTCCCTCTCTCTCTCTGCCCCTCTCCTGCTTGCTCTCTCTCTCTGTCTCAAATAAATAAACTTAAGATAAAAACAAAATCATTAAATAAAAATACATTGAGGAGTGAATAGAACAGAAATTTTCAGTGGGCAAAATCACTAACTTGACCTTACATTTTTGTGAAGTTTGACCACAAATTTGTATAAAGGACTTGACAACAAAATGAGAAATTTTTATTTTTCATAGAAAGATATCATAGCCAGAGTAGGTGATTCTCTGTATTTCGTGACTCCTAAAATGTGTTACTGAATAAAAGAATACAAGAATTCGTTAATTAAGATACCTAAGTAAACCATGTGCTCAACTTTAACAGCACAAATACATGATGGCTGATTCCTTACTGTTTAGGGAATTTATCGAAGTTCATCTTTCCACACCAGTGGACTTAATGTTACCAGTTAATTAAAACAACCATTAAGTCTTGGAAACTTTTTAGGCAAAACTATTAATTTTTTTTGGTGTGTGTGTGTGTGATTTCAGCAAACGGCTTTTAATTTGTCAAGAATAGACAGGAAATTTGTGAATAATGGAAGTGTTTTGCTAACTGAAGGAAATTTGCTATTGTCCATTGTCATTAAAAAAGAGAGAAACACCTATAGTACAGATGTGACTTGCTAAACTTCAGGGAAATTTTTTCAAGTTTTTTTAAATAATGGATTTTTGTATTCTGAAGTTTTTCCTTTTTAATGGCAGTGATTCTTTTTCTTAGGTATGGGTTGCGGGAGTTTGTGGTGATTGCCCCTGCTGCAAACCATGATGCAGTTCTCAGTGAATCTAAGTGCAATCTGCTTCTGAGTTCTGTGTCCGTTGCTTTGGGAAACACTGGCTGGTAGGTGGACATTTTGGAAAATCTAGGCAATGAGTTAAAAACCATTTTTAATTATAATTTATGAAGGAGAATGGTTACTAAGTATTAGATTTCTCAAAAAATGATCATTAGGATTCCTACTTGTGTGTTAACTATGTTGGAATATCTTTGGGAAGGACAAACTCAAAACCTTTTGTGAGTGCATTTCTAAAGGGAAATTTAACTGAAATATTCAATAAATATTTGAAGTGAAGAGTAAGAAGTACTGTTCTTGTGTTTTACTTCCAAATCTTTAGTTTATTTAAATTTTGTTACAAATCTAATTTTAAAACTTGAAAATGAAGCATTGCCTCATTCAGCCTCATCTGAGAATGCCCATGTCAGGTGACTCAAATTTTTTGCTGCTCTGCATGTCTGCAAATGACTGAAAGTGCGAAGGGTATTGATTTTGGGGACTAGGTTTACTTGCAGAGATGCAAATCTGAATAATGAGTATTGGCTCTATTTTCAAATGATAAAGTAAAAACTATTTCACTACCAATGTTGGTTTACTTTGTATTTTCATACTTGTGAATCAAATTTTATTTGCCTCTGGAAGGCTAATATGATAGTGATACCAACAGGCCTGACCCCACAGAGGGTCCCACAGGACCAACCAAGAGGATCCTTGGATGGGTGCAGGATAGAAATCAAATATGAGCCAACAGGAGACGAAAGCAGAGACTATTAAAGGTGTAGAGAGAGTGCAAGTACAGACGGAGTGTCTGGGAGACTCAGGATAGAAGGGAGTCTTGTCTTTGCTTGGGGTCTGGGGATTTTTATTGAGGATTGTGGTCTGGTGTACATGTCCTCTCTGGCATCCAGGAACTGGTCAGAACAAAGAGGAGGGCCCAGGTGTTAGTCCTTGGAGCCAGAGGTCCTTGGTATGGAGATGTCTAGTGCTGGAGGTCTGAAATATGCATATGATAGCTTTGTCTGGTTATTCTCACCTAGTCCTTCCTTAGATGTCATCTGGTCTAGAGAAATCATTAACTCCTTTTCTCTTACAAGGAGTATATAAACTGTTTACATTCTGAAGCTTATGTAAAGTGAAGAGGAGGAGGAAAAGAATTAGCAGTGTCTCTGTTATAAATATAAGTCTAATGAATGATTCTTATTGTTTTTAAATATTTGAGATTAAAATAATGGGAAATTTTTTAGATTTAGGAATTACTCAATATTTAATGAACTTAAAATTTATGCCTGTTGAATTTTGTCCTACAGCCAGGTGCCACTCTTTGTGCAAATTCATCACAAATGGCGAAGAATGTATGTGGGTGAATGTCAGGGTCATGGTGTCCGAACTGATTTTGAAATGGTTCATCTTCGGAAAGTGCCAAATCAGTACACTCACTTATCAGGACTGCTGGATATCTTCAAATCAAAGATTGTGAGTTTGCATTGATATTATCATTCTTATCTGGGATCCAGATAAAAGAAGCAGTTTGGTTATTTTATTGAGTACTTAGAAACATTTTTCTATAATGTTAACAATGTAATTACTTGGTAAAAGATATAATTAATTACATAAATTGCTATGTATGTTTAAAGAAACAGTATCCAATTAGATTTTTAGTGTACTAATGCTAAAGAATAGCTAATCAAAGTAATTTTGTTGTTTGTTAACATTTATTTATTGTGTTATCTCTTTCTGCTCCTTCTCCTCTAATAGTAATACAGTTGACCCTTGAACATTGTGGGAGTTGGGACCCTGACACCCCACCTCCCACACGCACAGTCAGAAATCCACTTAAGGGGTGCCCGGGTGGCTCAGTTGGTTAAGCCTCTGACTTCGGCTCAGGTCATGATCTCACTTTCTTGAGTTCAAGCCCTGCGTCGGGCTCTGTGCTGACAGCTAGCTCGGAACCTGAAGCCTGCTGCCAATTCTGTGTCTCCCTCTCTCTCTCTGCTCCCCCCACTCATGCTCTGTCTCTGACTCAAAAATAAATAAAACATTAAAAAAAAAAATTAAGAAATCCACTTAAACTTTTGACTCCTCCAAACTTAATTACTAACATCCTGGTGTTGACGGGTAGCCTCACCAGTAACTTAAACACTTGATTAATATATATTTTGTGTATTATATGTCATTTAATTTATATAATTCATGTAAGAATATATCATATTCTTAAGTAAGCTGGAGAAAAAAATGTTATTAAGAAAATTGTAAGGGGCACCTGGGTGGCTCAGTCGGTTAAGCGTCCAACTTTGGCTTAGGTCATAATCTCACGGTTTGTGGTTTTAAGCCCCTCATCAGGCTCTGTTCCAACAGCTCACAGCCTGGAGTCTGCTTTGGATTCTGTCTCTCCTTCTCTCTCTGCCCCTCCCCCATTTGTGCTCTCTCTCTGTCTTTCAAAAATAAATGTTAAAATTTTTTTTTTTTAAAGGTAATTGTAAGGAAGAGAAAATACATTTATAGTACTAAACTGTAAAAACCTCATCTATAAGTGGACCTACACAGTTCAAACCTATGTTCAAGGGTCAGCTATTGCCATCCTTTTCAGATAAGTATGTTTGGGACTTTGACTATAAGCTCCTTGAGGTCTCAACACTTTGGATTCTAAATCGCCTCCCCCTCACCCCAAATATTCATTTTATTTTATTTTTAAAATGAATCTGGCTTATATTTTATGACAGCAGTAAGGGTAATTGGAATGTACTTAGTACATCCTTGGTATTTTATAAAAGACACTATCACAGAGATATAGAAGACTTGTTTGTACTACTCTGGGGAAAGAAAATTGGGGCTTAAGTTTGAGGAGCTGTTAAAGAGCAAAGTCATATGAGTAAATGGTGAATCGGGTCCTCAACTTTAGAGAAATAACCCTTTAATGTGCTTAAGTTGCATCTGTCTCATTGAAGTGATCCTACTTTATTAACAAATGGATATCAGGCATCTCTTAGTATGATACTTTGACTAGGATATATTATTACATATGCTGCATTCCTAACTTAACATAAGTCAAAACATCAGGGAGCCATCTCCTATTTCCAAAATGAGCCAAATTGTGCAAAGTTACTGGTCTAGACTCTAAAAAAAAGTCGGTATCTTGACTGGCAAAACAAAGATTGGGAGCTGATTAAAAAAATTTTTTTAAATATTTATTTTTTAAAAAGAGAGAGTGTGTGAACAGGGGAAGGGCAAAGAGAGGGAGACACAGAATTTGAAGCAGGCTCCAGGCTCTGAGTTGTCAGCACAGAGCCCCATGTGTGGGGCTTGGTCTCACAAACCATGAGATCATGACCTGAGCTGAAGTCAGACACTTAACCGACATAGTTACCCAGGCACCTCCAGATGTTCTTTGTATTTCATGGTTTTATACTATTCATGGTTGATTTGGGTATTTGTCTCTTTTAGAGCTACATTTATTTATGTTTAATGGAAATTTTCTTTGCAGGTTCATTTAGAATGAATGTTATATCAAAATTTTTAACTTTCTCTCCTCTCCTCTCATGCAGCTCTGTAATTTTTGATTGCTCCCTACCTGTAGAGAATTTCAGAATTAGGTCTTAAAATGGTGTTTGGAGCCTCTTGCTCTGGGGTGATTTAGGGATATTGTATACCTGGTCCTGGAATCACTGGATTGCTTGCTAAGGTCATGAGAGGGGTCCCTGACCCCCACCTTCCCATAGTAACTCTCCCCAGTCCATATATTCCAGCACTACTGTGCCAAGCAGGTATGCTCTGCTGCAGTGTCTGCCTTCAGCAGAGTCTTGCAGTGCACTCACTCTGGGCATGGTTGAACTTGTGGTTCCACCTAATGCAGTTTGTAATCCTAGGCTGTCACTGTCTACTTCAATACCTGGAACTCAGCAGGCATATGCCTTGAAACTTTGAATTTTCTGTACTGTAGTTTCTAGGGTCCACAAAGATATTTATGTCATATTTGATCCTAGCTATTTCTTTCTGGTTATCTCTCTATATTTATCTATGTTGCTATGTTACTAGAGCAGAAGTTATGTGTCAAGGCAACTTTGTTATGGTTTCTAGACTATTTGTACTTTATTATGGGTAAACAATCACTTAATATCTGGACTTGACTAAAATGTTTATTATTCCTAACCAGCCCGAATCTTACGTTGCGTGTCTATGACACAGCAGCCCAAAACTAAATTATCTTTTTTTGGGTAGCCACCTTATATTGTGACTTTAGATCGAGTTTGTATTCAGATAAAACTGCTACTGACATTTTTAGATGTTGTTGAACTGAATGTCTCTTATTCTTCCTGATCAGCAGTATCAGCAACACCTGGTAACTGGTTAAATATGCAAAATACCCTTGAATCTATATTTTCACATGTTCCCTAGGTGATTCATGTGTACATTTGAGTTCTATTCCACATTAATGTAGGTTAACCATTATTAAGGGAAGCTGAGCTCATAGGATGTTTGAATGATATTAATTTTCATGATTAAATAATTTTTTAATTTTTTTTTTTGAGAGAGAGAGAGAGTATGCGCTGGGTAGGGGCAGAGAGAATAGAGACATAAAATTCAAAGTAGGTTCCAGGCTCTGAGCTGTCAGCACAGAGCCCATGAACTATAAGATCATGACCTGAGCTGAAGTCAGACTCTTAACCGACTAAACCATGCAGGCTCCCCTAATTTTCATGATTTTTAATGAATGTAATGATGAATCTAAATTTTCTGTTAACTGATTGATTAATACAAACAATTTTGCATGAGTGACCATTTGTCTTAGTCTAAAACTCTGGTTAAATATTCAAGACTGGCTTTGAGTTTATTTTTATTTAAAAGAAAGAAAAGACATCTTCCTCAATTTTGGTCTTCTACTTTGTAATAGTTTCTCCTTATTTTAAAAAAATGGATGACATTTTCCCCCCACATTCATTATTACTGAACAGAATAGTAAGGAATTATATTTGTATAATTAAGATTGTTAAAAATATTTTGAAGGAGCATTTATTTTGTTTCCAGGTAGTTTAAACAGCTTCATATTTTTGTTGTTGTTTATTTACTTATTTTGAGGAGATCGTACACATAAGCAGAGAAGGGGCAGAGAGAGCCGGAGATTGAGAATCCCAGGCAAGCCCAACATAGGGTTAGATCTCAGGAACGGTGAGTTCATGACCTGAGCTTGACCTGAGCTGGACTCTTAACTGCCTGAGCCACCCAAGCACCCCAGACAACTTCAGGTTAATGTAATTTGCTCTCTGGCATTGTTTTAACAACACTTTATTTAAAGCTACACAATGTTGTCTTTGCATTTATTTCCTAGGGATGTCCTTTAACTCCTTTGCCTCCAGTTAGTATTGCTATTCGCTTTACCTATGTACTTCAGGATTGGCAGCAGTATTTTTGGCCTCAGCAACCTCCAGGTGAGATAATTTAGAGCTATATTTAACTTACTGAATGTAAATGGGAAAGAAAATATATTCAGAAATTAAACTTAACAGTATGTTTCAAGTGTTTTAAATTGGAAATATTTAGAATTCATTCTAAATGTAGGGTTGCTGATTTCATTGCCTTTATAATTTTTTCTCTTAAAAAAAGCTCTGAAGTTTGCTCTAGAGACAGCGTTACTCTATATGTGACAATCTCTCTTTGAAAGCTAATATTATTTATAAAGCATCCCCCTGCTGTGGAACATCATGTGCTGCAAATTAGTATGTAGTGAATGATTAAAGTGTCTGTTTTTAGAATATAATAACGGAAGCCACCCTCAGAAGCTGACAACCTTATGGAAAGTAGAGTTTGAAGAAGAGTGCTAAATAAGAAAAGCAGAAAAGAAAAAAACTGAGTATATACACATATACTTACAAAGAGCTCTAGAATATTCAACTTGCATTTGATGTAATTAAAATCAATTTGCCAACTTAGCCATAAGTGGTATATGCTGATAGACTGATTCATTTAGTAATCATTAATTATTAGCTTATAATAGCCCAAGTTGTATCTGGGTTGTATGTACAAACAAGACATTACCAAAGTTCTAGAAGAGTTCACCCCGGTGGTCATATAGCCTAATTAAGTGAGGATTTGGTTCCTAGGTGTTTCTCTCATATATAAGTGTAATTATATTCAAGTATATATTATAAGAAATTTAATACAAACTTATAAATAATTATAAGGATTTTACCAGCCTGAAAACATTTTCCAGTCTACTCTCTGCCAACGAGAAAAGTAAATTAGAATAAAACAATATTCTTTACTGTTTATTTTTGTTCCAGGTAGTTGGTTATTTGTAGATGGAAAGTTGGTAGTCTCGGGATGATATTAGAATTAATATAGTATATCCTCAGACTTTGGTAGTTATATATCTGCTAGTATCTTATTTATGTACTACAGAATAATTTGAAACTTTAATGTAACAATGAAAGAACTACATCTAAACTACAGCAAAGGGAAATAAAAGCTAAGCTGAGAGTCAAATTAGAAGAAAGATGCAAATATTTGTCTTGGTAAATCTCATTCTCAGACAACCATATCCTCTAGGCAATTTGTAGCCACTTGCCTAGGTGAAAGTTTCAATTCCTGCCTTCCTTTTCCTTTTTTTCAAAGGCTGCTCTATTATTAGTCAATTTTAAGCATTTCCCACGATGGTATAGTCTGTTGATGATATAAGAGAAAGCACAAGAGCCAGAATGTTAGCATTATCATTTTGATTGCCAGTAAGGCCTTTGTTAATGTTTTCTTAATGGGGACCAAAATATTTATCTTATTCCTCAGTGAATTGAAGGCCATATAAATTTTTATTATTTTCTACTATAAAGTGAAGGAAAGGATTTGAACAAGTAATATGGACCAGACATTGTGCTTGGCATTTTTATATGTTATTTGATGTAATTCTTGTTTATCCCTGAGACAGGTATTATCTTTCTTGGAGAACATGGTAATTTAGAAAACAGGTTAACCAGCCCAGTGTCACCGATGATAAAGTTTGCTTTCAAACATTGGTCAAACTCCAAATCCCATGGTTCTTTCATTCCATAGTGTTGCTTCTAAGTTTAATTGAATTAAAACTATTGTACAGTTATGGTACATAATTTTTAGCTTATTTATAAAATATCCTTATTTTACATTGTGGAGCTCTTAAAAATTCACATCTTGTAATAAAGCTAGTCATTGTGATCTTTATTATTATGAGTATTTGTTAGCTGGAAAAATGGAATGAAATTGACTTGAAAATTTACTGAATCAAGTAATTGAGCCATATTTAGTGGTTAATTCAGTTAGGTTATATAGGTAATTGTCAAGCATAATTTTGGCAAACCTGGGGAATATTCATAACTCAACAATAGACTTTAATTTGAGGAATTCCCAGTGTAGTGCAAATAATGAAAAGCAGCCATCTGAATTATTTCAAAGAGAAATAAGTCCTTTTGATGTCTTTTAGAAGTGTTTATTACTTCTTTAAGAGGGGTGGAGCTAAGGGGAGTGACTTACCCTTTAAATTCTCTTCTCATCTCAGATACTGTTTATAAAATAAAGGAAATTTTTGCTAAACTTCAAATATTTCCATGTACTATCAACTGAAATAAAAATTTATTAATGATAACTAATTTGTTCTACAGAAATTATTGACAGCAAAACTGATGAATGTAGGTTGGTGATTAAATTTTTTAATACTTGGAGTTTTAATTCTTTTAGATGATATTAATCACCTTCATAGAAGATGCAAAAAAAATTACCAGATTAATGTTCTCTAAAGCAGTATTTAAGGAATATTTCAGAAGGGTAAAATGTAGAATGGATGACTTGAATGAAGCACTGTATAAATAGGAATTAAATGTGTTCTTTCATTTTAACATTCTAGGAGGAGGTCTTTAGACTGCTCTCTTACTTTACATATGTGCTCTTGATATAGAACATTTAAATCTGTGATCTTTCAAAGAGCTAACTTAACTAAATTAAATACTTATTTCTTAATTTTTTGCTGAGTAATGGAAAATTATTTCTTTTATTTAGATATAGATGCTCTTGTAGGAGGAGAAGTTGGAGGCCTGGAGTTTGGCAAGTTACCATTTGGTGCCTGTGAAGATCCTATAAGGTGGAATTTTCAATTTATCATTTGAATTATGAGACTTTGTTCTCTATATACTGATTTTACTGTGCTTTGTAATACTGTAGCCTTTTGGAAAAAGTGTAGTATCAGAAACAGCTCTATATCTAACAGTCTGTCCATCTGCTTTGGAGTCTGGGTGGCTCAGTTGGCTAAGCGTCCAACTCTTGATTTCAGCTGAGGTCATGATCTTATGGTTTGTGGGTTCAAGCCCTACATTGGGCCTGTGCTGACAGTGTCGAATCTGCTTGGGATTCTTTCTCTCCCCCTCCTCTGCTTGCTTGCAGAAAATAAATAAACTTAAAAAAATATTTTTAACAAACAAAAGAGGCTTTAAAATAATACATAGGAGGGGCCAGTGGCGCAATGGATAATGCATCTGACTACGGATCAGAAGATTCTAAAATAATACATAAAATGTGTATAATACTATTTATTGATTATTCCTTATAGAAGTGATTCTTGGCCTGCTTTTTGGTAAACATTTTATATATTGAAAAGCACAGAGAATGTCATATATAACAAAGTTTCATGTATTCATCACTGAGAATTAACAAGTGTTTACATTTTTCCTGACCACTTTTTCCAGGTGTACAAATTAAAACTTAAGTAAGAGATACAAAGGTAACTCTTAGGTTACCCAACTGGTTTTCTAGAAGAGCCACTGAAATTTAAGAAAATTTACGTAAGAAAATGTAAGGCTCAGAAAACTTAATCATTGAGAGCAAAATATTTGGAAAATATAAACAGAACTAATTTAGAAACTGTTTTATTTGTTTAGTTAAACTGTATGGTTAGTTAAAAAATATATACACATACATACTTTTTTTGGGGGGATATCTAGAATGTGTTTATTGGGATGGCTTCCCACTAATCTTGATTCAATGTGCTTTTAGTGCTGCATGGCTAAAGATGGTGGTAATTTTATAGCATTGTGGGCACTTCATGTCTGTGAAGTAGGAACTGGAGCTCTGCACCAGGTGCATCTTCTTGTGCTTCCTCTTTTCTTCTCGCAGGAAGGGATTGAGGAGATTCTTCCTGAGGGGCATGTTGTTGTGGGGAGACTGTCACGTCTGCAAAGGCGCATACATACATTGTTACTACTCTCACATAGAGCTAGAAATAATAATACTTTTCATTTAAAATCCCTCACGAGAGAAGATAAAATGATCTTTTGTAATTGATACTTATTGTATGTGCCAAGCACTATGCTGAATTAGGAAGATACAGAAGTAAATAAAACAGTTTCTGGTTTCTTGGCATTTATAGTCTGATTGAAGGAAATAGACAAAATAATCACCTAAATAAACATACAACTACAGACTGTGAAGGAAATGGACAAGATGTAATAACAGTGAAATAAGGAACTAGTTTGGATTGGGATGCCATCAGGAAAGTGTTCTCAAAGGACGCATCTCAGGGAGGATTTAGCTGGCAGAGAAGAGAATGGCCATTCTGGGTGGAGTGAAGAGCTTGTGTAAAGGGCCTTGATGCAGGAGAGTTTGGCCGGTTTACTGGAGGAAACTCCAGTTTCCTGGGAAACTATGCCATTATAGCATAGTGAGCAAAGGAGAAATGGTATATTTGTGGTCCTGCAACAGGTTCATTTAGATTTTGCTTAGAGAAAATTTTAGGGAGAGAGAATAAAATTGACTTGATCATGGAAATGTGAAGGAATTATTTATTAAATATTTCTTCTTAATTTTAAATCTGATGACAAATCATCAGAGAAACAGATGATTGAAGAAGAATACAAAATAATTTGGAAATAAGTAAGATGGTATATATGATAGACAATTTAAATTACATGGTGACTAGCAAATGCTGTGGGCACTATTCTTTTGCAAAAGCATGGTGGAAAAAGTGGAAGAGGAAATGAGGCCTTTTTTTCGGTGTCCTCTCCCTGTCAGAGAAATTGTTTTACAGTTAAGGGAAAGGAGAAGACATAGTCATAAAAAGCTTAGGAACTGAATCTGAGGCTAATGTCCAAAATTATTTCATAGCTTATTTCATAGCTTTCATTCATGTCCTCTAATATCATATACTATCTAGTCATTTTTTACCTTAAAATTTTATTATCAAAGTAATAAATTTATGCTCAGTAAAATTTAAGATACATGCTTAAGAAAAAAGCAGAAATCATATGTTTACCAGTCAGGTTTCTAAGTGGTAAACTGTAGTCGTTAACTCTGCCTAATTCAAGCAAAAAATCAACTTACTGAAGAAGTATTTGATAACACAGAGGTTTAATTGGGATGCTTAGAGGACTCAGCTTAGGAAATAGGCTCGAGCCCAGCGTGGCTTGTTGTCCAGTTATTAACTTGGGGTTACACTACATAGTTGTGAAGTGCTGGCCCTGTTACCACAGTGATTCTACAATATAGAGTCCAGACAGGAGTTGTCAGTCAGCTGAGCATCACTAAAGATCAGAGAAATAAAAGTAATTGACTCTTCTGACTTCTTTACTCTCCAAACTTGACTCTGCAGGAAGTGGGTTCAGAATCTAGACAGGAATAAAAAGACTCACTAAATTCATAATCCCACTACTTACAAGTGGTCATTGATGGCAGCTTGGTCTCTGCAAGACCATTCTCAGGTTCACTGATTGCTAGGAGGACTCACACCATTTTTCGTGCTCATGGCTATGGTGTATTACATTGAAAAGATACAATACAAAAATCAGCAAAGGAACAAGGCACCTAGGGTGGGGTCCAGAGCAAGCCAGGGACAAGCTTCCTTTCCCACTGTAGTCACATAGGACACACTTAATTCTTCTAGCACTGAATTGTGACAACATGTGTGAAAAGCTGTCTACCAGGGAAGTAGATTAGAGGCTCAGTGCATGGTGTGTTTATTTGGGGATAAACATGTACCATGAGGAAAGGAGGTGTTCAGCATAAACCTTAGATTTGCACCCGTATTTTAGGGTAAGTGAGTCACTTCTCTCAAGGATTGATAGGAACCCTTCTAAAATTCAAGTTCCCAGATGCCAAGCCAAGGGAAAACCTTGCAGGTACTCCTTTTCTAAGTATTAGGCCTGCTTTTATAACTTGCTTTTGCATAGTATGTTTGTATATTTTATAAATATATGTCATTCCTTTATATTTTTTTGTGGCTTGTATTCTTTATAATTTACGTGAAAACTTTTTAAAACCATATATATATATATATGAAGAGGTCAGCAAACCATGACTGGCACATCAGATCTGACCAGTAGCCTGTTTGTGTATAGCCAATGAACTAAGAATAGTTTTTACATTTTTAGGGTTTTTAAAGAAAAAATAAGAATATAACAGAGACTACATGGTTCCAAAAGCCTACACTTATTTTCCCCGTGGTCCTTTGTAGAAAAAGTTTGGTAACTTCTGATCTATAACATGTTTTTTCATAATTGAAATAGAATTCATGTACTGTAAAATTCACTATATAAAGTATACAAATCTGTGGCATGTAGTATTTTGTGTAATCATCTCTTTCTAATTCCACAGCACTTTTTTCACCCCAAAAAGAGACACTTCACTTCTTAACTGTCATCCCCCCAATCTTCCCAGGCCCTCCAGCTCTAGGCAAATGTAGTCTACCTTGCCTGTTCTGGACATTGCATACAAACTGTGTTCTGCAGATACGGCCTTTAGTGTCTGACTTCTTTCACTGAGCAAAATGTTTTTAAGGTTCTCCACATTATAGCATGAGTCAGTATTTCATTGCTTTTTATTGGTGTATAATATGTCATTGTATGGGTGAAAATACATTTTTTATCCATTGAACAGCTAATAGATATTTGGGTTATTTATATTTTTGGCTATTATATATAGCATGTGGGTTTTTTTTTTATGTTTGTTTTGAGAGAGAGAGAGAGAGAGAGAGAGAATCCCAAGCTGACACCGTACTGTCGTGGTACTTGAACCCACCAACTGTGAAATCATGATCTGAGCTCAGGTCAAGAGTTGGATGCTTAGCCAGCTAAACCACCCAGGTGCCCCTAGCATGGTTTTGGTTTTTATTTATTTTTGAGAGAGAGAGAGCATGAATAGGGAGAAGGGTAGATAGAGGAAGACACAGATTCCAAACAGGCTCCAGGCTCTGAGCTGCCAGCACAAAGCCCGACACGAGGCTGGAACTCACAGATGACGGATGAACTGAGCCCAAGTTGGACACTAAACTGACTGAACTACTCATGTGCCTCTAGTGTGTGTGTTTAATATCTGTAAGATAGTAACTTCATATCAGTGTGCTAAACTATTTGTCTCCTGTTTTACTGTATTATAAGTAGCACCACTTTTAACATAATTATATGTGCATTTCTGGTTATTTACTTAGAATACATTTTTAGAAATAGAATTGCTGAGTCAGACGATATACATACAATATCAGAGCTTTTGGATGTATTTTATGTTTTGTTTATTTTAGTGAACTCCATTTAGCAACTACATGGCCTCACCTGACTGAAGGTATCATTGTGGATAATGATGTTTATTCGTAAGTATGTTAAGAGTATTATATTTATTCAGTAAAATAAATTAACTATCAAGTGGTTAGCAAGTTCCTTTTTCTTTATATCAACTTCTGATGAAGTTAGTTGATTTTTCTACTTTTAAAGATAGCTTTTTAGACTGATTAAATATATTAGAGATGTGTTTTAAGCTGCTGACTTTCGGGATGTTATCTTTAGCTCAGGGATAATGAACAATCTTTTTTTAATATAAAGTTTATATGAAGTTTTTATTTTAATTCCAAGTATCCTACAGTGTTATAATAGTTTCAAGTGTACAGCATAGTAATTCAACACTTCCATACATGACCTATGCCCATCACAAATCTACTTCTTAATTCCCATTGCCTATCTAACCCCTCCCACCCAAACAGTCTGTCTTATTTTGTTTTAGCAAGGGTGTCTCTAAGAAGATCCTTGAAGCAGGGATTCGGATAATTCTTTTGAATTTTTTTAGCTAGTTAGAAGCATTTCCTGATATACTTTAAGAAATAATGGTCATTAGAATGTGTGGGAGTAATATTTGATTAAATGTCATAAGTAACAAAACATGTCAGTCATGTACTCTTGTGCAATGGAAGCAACTAAAAAAATTATAGCAAATATTGTCTAGGAAGAATGTGGAGAAAGAGGAACTCGATATTAGTACTTTCTCATGCATGATGCAAACAGAACTAGGACACTTTTTTTGTTGTAATTGAACTAGCTGTGCTTGTTTATGATAAAAGTAACATGAGCTTTCTTAATTAGAGAAGTTACATGGATATAGAGAAGAAAATAAGGACTACATGGAAACCTATTACTTAAAAAATAGGGTTTTTTTTAAAAAATGGAGTTATAATTGATATGTAACATTATATTAGTTTCAAATGTACAGAAGAATGATTTTGTATTTGGGAGTATATCTTCTTAAAGTTTAAATTTACATCAATTTGCTTTATTTATTTATTGTAATACTTTACTTTCTTATGCCAGTAAATATAGATCTATGTTGCTATTTTTAAAATTGCTGCATAAGCACTTTCTACAATGGCCAAATCATAGAAAGAGCCTAAATGTCCATCACCTGATAAATGGATCAAGAAGATGTGGTTTATATATACATTGGAGTATTACATGGCAATGAGAAAGAATGAAATATGGCCATTTGTAGCAAAGTGGATGGACCTTGAGGGTGTCAAGCTAAGTGAAATAAGTCAGGCAGGCAGAGAAGGACAGATACCATATGTTTGCCCTCATAGGTCTAACAGGAGGAACCTAACAGAGGACAATGGGGAGAAGGGGGAAAGAGAGTTGGGGAAAGAGAGGGACACAAATCATGAGAGACTATTGAATACTGAAAATGAACTGAGGGCTGAAGGGGGAGGGGGAGGGAGAAAGGGGGGGTGATGGTCCTGGAGGGGGGCACTTGTGGGGAGAAGCACTGTATGTTATATGGAAACCAATCTGACAATAAACTATTATAAAAAATGCTGCCTAATATTCTATTAAGTGGATGCCCAATAATCTATTTAGTTGAGAAAATAGGGTGCTTTTGATCTTGTGCAAATTTTTGTAGTCTTTGTTTTTACTATTGTTACAAAAAACTAATGAAGGTGACTGTGCATACTTGCTTGTTTCTTATTTCTTTTTTAGTATTCCTAAAATTAATTATTTTATTAGATTATCAGTATATATTGCCTGTTCAGAATAATTTTTATATGTGTGCTTTGATTATTCTGTTTTACACTTGATCTTAGCCAAAAGACCAAGAGCGATGGTTGATTTTTCTGTTTTGATTGTGGTTTTTCCTTTTGTGCTTTTTTTGTCTATAAACTTTGATTTCTTAAGATTATGTATTTTTAAAAACTTATCCAAATTACTTTATGCATCTGAGTAACAGTAAGTTTAAGGGAGGCAAGATGGATTGCTTGTCCTTTTATATAATTAATTAGACGACATTTTGATAAATTGATGAGTAGCAGATTGTCATAATTAGGATCTTTTGTTTGTTGTTTTGCATTTAGTGATTTGGATCCTATTCAGGCTCCGCATTGGTCTGTTAGAGTTCGAAAAGCTGATAATCCTCAGTGTTTGCTAGGTAAGACATACTTATATTACTTTCTTGAATTTATGTTCTTTCCCCCAACAATCTGCCTGTCTTCTGGATTAGGAAGACTGAATGTATTCTTTATACTTTATTTCACCTATCAAAAGGGTAGGGTACATTTTTGTTTTCTTTGTGATGTTGGTTAATACCACAGAAAAAGAAATCTTTCCCAACAGTAATAAACCCTAGTTACTCTTGAATAGCATGAGCAGGATTTCTTTCTCATCTTTTAGTTTTAACCAGTCTGCACTGGAGAGTGCTTGGGAGTTTTGTCATGATCTGAGTTTTATTCTTCTAATGGTGTTGCGTCATTCCCTTTTTTCCTCTTGTAGCAGTTTCCATCTTTCATTCTTGTTAGTGTACCACTTTCTGCCATTTGTCATCTTCTGGACCTGTGGTATATGATGGGAGGAATACTGATTTTGACAGTCTAATTAGAGCCTCTCCATAGAGTTGGACCACATCTGCAAACCTGTCCTCTAATAGAGGAAAAGAAGTGTAAATAATACTGTACTTCTCATAGGGTCATTTGAAAATCATGTAAAATATTAGTAATCCTCTGAAAAATGTTGATTTGACATTGGGATAATACTACTGTATCCCATGTCTGGCATTATCTTTCTTTTCTCATTATCTCTTTGGTGAAATCTTCTCAACTCATCTCCTCAGTGTGTCTTTGCATTTTTTTCTCTCTCTTATATTTAGTACACATGAAAATATTTTCTCCATTTCCATGTTCATCCAAGCCATTTCACTCCATATAATCTGATATATTATCATTCAACAAAGGGGAGTTACTAAATATTTATTGATGACAGTGATGATGCATTTATCTAAAGCATCATTTTCTTGGGTTCTTTAAAATTAATCCTATGTTAGGAGTGCCTGGGTGGCTTAGTTGTTTAAGTGTCTGACTTTGGCTCAGGTCACAATTTCACAGTTCATGAGTTTGGATTCTGGGTCTTCCTCTCTCTCTGTTCCTCCCTTGCTCGCCTGCTCTATCTCTCTCTGACTCTCTCAAAAATAAATAAAGATTGCATTGTCTTTCTCTCTAGAAGGGTGGCAGTTAGGGTGGCACTATGTGCATATAGTAATAACTGTTGTTACTTCTACAACTCAGTGAAAACAACTCAGAACAGATATGATCTGTCTTATTCAAGTACATAGTGCATAATATTTTTAGGGACAATTCCTTTTCCTTTCATTCTAGAAAGAATTTTAAGGAAAAAATTTTTCTTTTATATCCAAGAACACGTAGAGAAAGGAAGAACAAGACTACCTTTGAAATAGGGTTAATTTTTGCCTTTGGTGGAAAAACTGAATAGTTTATTTCTCTCTCGTATCTTAGTTCTAGCTTTTGTGGAAAGATATATACTTTAATTTGTAGGACTGATTTCTTCTAGTTAAGTGTCAAAAATGAATAACATTTTTTCTGTGTAGGTGATTTTGTCACTGAATTTTTTAAAATTTGCCGTCGAAAGGAGTCAACTGATGAGATTCTTGGAAGATCCACATTTGAGGAAGAAGGGAGAGGTGACCTACTTTCTTTTTTCTTTTTTTTAAGTTACTTTCAAAGTCTAACCCTTTTTTCTTGGTGCATTTTCCAGCAACTTTTCATCTATTTTCACATTTGAATGAAGTTGGAAAAGTAAGTTTTGATGGACTAGACTGCTACCATTTTTCTCCAGGTTATGCCCTGAGCCTAACACATTAAGCACTTTTAATAAGTTCTTTCTTCCAAAAATGTAAGATATTTTGAAAAGCAGGGTTTTTAAAGGTATATATTTGAACTTCTGGGGAGAAATGATTTGTGCTATACCGTTGTCAATCATGGATGCATATAAAGCTGAATATGTATATTAAAATTTTAGAACTCTGAGACAATGTAACACCAGTGAAAAGAGTGACTAAAATATTTTATACAATCAACAGTTTGCTCATCACTTTTACTTGCTAAGATTGGTAATATAATGTATATTCGTTTCTATTCTTTTTACAGAAATTGCTGATATAACTCATGCTTTGTCAAAATTGACAGAGCCAGCACCAGTTCCAATTCATAAATTATCAGTTTCAAATATGGTACATACTGCAAAGAAGAAAATACGAAAACATAGAGGTGTAGAAGAGTCACCGCTGAATAATGATGTCCTCAATACTATTCTCTTGGTAACTAAATACAGTATCTTTGCATGTCTGTGTGCATACTCATTTCTTCATTATCTGTTTAGTCCCCTCTATATGGCAAGCAGGCAAGCACAGGATTGGGAATATAAAATGAGTAAAACAAAGTCCAAATTCGGAGAATTCCCACCAGTTTAGTGAGAGGAAAGAAAGTAAACTGTAGTTATTATGCCATGTTGCATGGGAGAAGCCTGGCAAAGTGGCTGTGAGAACACAGCAGAGGATGTATCTTTCTCTATCTGGGCAATGAGAATCAGGGCATTTGAGTCACATCTTGAAGAGAAGAAGGTTGTAGAAAGAGAGAAACAACAGAGACGTGTGAAAGCATATTGAACAGTTTGATGTATCATAGGGTGCTTTTCAGGGAGTGACCAGGGACATAGCTGGAGAGATAGCAGGTAACCTGCCATGCTGAAACACTGGGCTTTATCTTGCAGTTTCCTGCTATTTTAAGCAGAAGATCAATATCAGAGTTATATTTTTGAAAACTTCCTTTCACAAAAGTCTAGGGAACTTCTTAGTAAGTACTAGAAGGAGCTAAGGTGTAGAGTGGTGGAACAGGCCCAGCCTGGGAACCACATACACCAGGGTTTAATCCTGACTTACTATATAATTTTGAAGAAGTCATTTCATTTCAGTTTGTCATCTATTAATGAGGCTAATAAAACCCTGTGAGGTTGCTGGGAAGATTAAAGGACCTTCTGTTACACTGCCTGGCGTATAATAGGCCTCTGAAAAATGATAGCTTTTCTTACTTGAATTGTAGTTATAATCGTACTTCTGGCTATTTCTGCATTAAGACAGTCTTGGGAACAAGCTTTGAGTAATGCAGTGAAAAGAATGCAGGACTTGGAAATGATGTTAATCTCATTCCTGCTATTAATCTGATAAGACTTTGTTTTTTAATAAATTTTTATTTATGCATTTTATTTGTTTTTGAGAGACAGAGAGAGACAGCACAAGCAGGGGAGGGTCAGAGAGAGAGGGAGATACAGAATCTGAAGCAGGCTCCAGGCTCTGGGCTAGCTGTCAGCAAGAGCCTGACATGGGGCTCGAACCCATAAACCATGAGACCATGACCTGAGCCAGAACCGGATGCTTAACCGACTGAACCACCCAGGCGCCCCATCTGATAAGACTCCTAACCATATTTTCAGTTTGTGTATCTGTAGGAAGTGGGCATTAATGCGCAGAGGTATTAGATTAGGATATTGTTTGCAGATGTACCTGGTAGTGAGGGTTGGTTCATAGTAGTTCCTTTAAATTAAAAAAAAATGTCTTGAGCATGTTCTGTAATATGTGGTGACATATGCATAGTACAAGGAATCACAAGTTGGCAGTACCGCAAAACACTTGGGAGGGACAGTGTAAAACACTGAAAAGTAAAAGGACTGAAAATAAATTTTTGCACATAAGGCCCCTTCTTAAGAATATTTCCTCAGAGATTTTTATTCTAGTTATTTAGCTTGTCTGTCACATGTACTGGTTTTTTTGGTTTGTTTTTTTTTTACCACCCCTACACATGAACAGAAACCACATTAAAAGGATAAACTGGTCATTGACAGGTTTAGCAGCTTCTGACTTTCAAGGAGTATCTTGTAAAATTATGATGTTAAATATCATAGTCTTAATATTTCATATATGAAAACCCCTGGATGATACAAGTTCATGATACCTCATGAATATATGATGTTTCAAATTTTTCTTTTATGTTTTGTTTTTAATTCTTTTAGAGAGATTTAATGATCTTGGATCATAGTGAAGAGATTTTGGTTTTCAGTTTGGTTTACAAATCAAGGTGGTTACATTTAAGAAAACTCTCTGATTTCTAAAATTGGCTAATCACTGAAACTGAATTTTCAAGGAAAAACAAAAAATATTTGATGTAGTGTAGAACCACTGGCCAGTACAATACAAACATTTCCATTTTTAACAGAAAAACCATTGCACAATAAAATAGTGTTTATATGAGTTATAAACAAAATAGAAAATTTGGTTGAAATGTGTTTTTTTTTTCTTCTAAGTTCTTATTCCCTGATGCTGCTTCTGAGAAACCATTAGATGGAAGTTCTTCAACAGATAATAATAATCCTCTATCAGAGAGTGAAGAATATGTAAGTTGGTAGAGTTTAATTTTAAAATACTTAAAATGTATTAAATTTCTAGAGGTTGCTTTATTGCCAGTTTGGTAGCATGAGGATCATTTTATTATTTTATTAATTTAATTTTTAACTTTTATTTTATTTTTTTATTTTTTTTCATAATATTTTATTGTCAAATTGTTTTCCATACAACACCCAGTGCTCTTCCCCATAAGTGCCCTCCACCATCACCACCACCTCTTTTCCCCCCTCCCCCTTCCCCTTCAACTCTCAGTTCATTTTCAGCATTCAATAGTCTCTCAAGTTTTACGTCCCTCTCTCTCCCCAACTCTCTCTCCCTCCTCTGCTCCCCCTGGTTCTACATTAGGTCTCTCCTGTTTTCCTGCTAGACCTATAGAGTGAGCAAGCAGGGAGGCTCAGAGAGAGAGAGAATATCCCAAGAAGGCTCCATGTTGTCAGCACAGAACCTGACATGGGTCATTATCTCATAAACCATGAAATCATGACCAGAGATGAAATCAAGAATTGGGCACTTAACAGACTGACCATCCAGACATGCTGGATCTTTTTATTTTAAAAATCACCTTAGGAAAATTTGAGTAGAGATCATGGCCTCCATTCAGATTATGACCCATTACATTGGCCATTGATCTATATTTTGGGTAGTAAGAGCTTTTCTGGAAACAATGAAAAAATAAGTATATTGTGCATGATTGTAGGATTTCCCTCATTTTAGACTTCTTGCAAATTTACCAAATTGATGTTTTACAACAGTTTCTTCTTTGTCTTTCAAAACTAGACAGTGAGTGGAAAACTAATGAAATAAACTGTGTAAAATGAAGTAAAATTTTCATGTGTTCCTTATCCAAGTCTTGGATAAATTGAGAAATGAGATGTTTGAGGGACAGATATAAACTATTTTCAGTAGTTACTCTTGGGAAGTAGATTGCATGAAACGAGGAAAAACAGAAGCTTTATATTTTTAATTCTGATTTTGTGTCTTTGGTTTTATTAATAAGTTTATATTCATTTATAATTAAAATATTTTTAAAACAACATGTTTGGATTATATCATGAAGATTCCACAGAAGAAATTGAAGTTCTGACTTCGGTTCACTAAACTATAGCCTCATTTTGTTGTTCCTTGTAGACATGTTAAAAAAAACATTTAGGCAGTAATGTAATAGACATTTGATAAAAACTAGTTGGATAGGATACGTTAATTTTAGTATTAAAATCTCTCTCCAGTTCTTGATATACCTGCACGTATGTTATTAACAAGTTTTTCTTTGTTTCTATTTTGTTAAATTCAGAATCTCTACAATCAGTTCAAATCTGCACCATCTGACAGTTTAACATATAAATTGGCTTTGTGTCTTTGTATGATCAATTTCTACCATGGAGGATTGAAAGGGGTGGCACACCTCTGGCAGGAATTTGTTCTTGAAATGCGTTTCAGATGGGAAAACAACTTTCTCATTCCAGGGTAATAATTTCCATTTCTGTTTGTGTATGTAGATTTTTTTGTTTGTTAGTGGAATTATACTTTACACGTCAATTCTCCTCTTCTAGGAAGTCTGCCCTAAGAAAGTGGTAAGAAACTTAGAACATAATTTATATTCACAGGTATTTATTGTGGCAGATTTATAATCGGAGGAGAAAGGTGAAGTAACCTAAGTACCAAACATAAAAAAATAGTGTAAATCATAATATATGTCTACAATGGAAAGTTATGAATCTATTACCAGTTTTTTTTCCCAAGAATCTACTAACATAGAAAATGATCATAATATTTGCAGGAAAGTAGAATATAGTGTTTTGTATACTAAGTGCTTTCAGTTTGCTGATCTATATTTATAGAAAAATAATTGAGAAGAAATAAAGCCAAATGTTAACAGAAGTTACCTGGGTGTGAAATTATGTTTTTATGTTGTTCTTTATACATTTGTGGATTTTCTAAATCTTCTATAGTGAACATACATTTTTATAGTTGAAGACAAAACATTCTTAGAGTTCACAAGTTCAGATATTGAACATTGCTTGTAAGTTTTTTATGAAATTTATGTTGACATTTCACTTAATAAAATAGCTACTGTATATTTCGATATTGCATAGGTTACTGCTCATCTACACATACTAAAGCAGAATTATGATATGAGTAATATGAAATGGTGATTGAGGCAAAAATATTTATACCTATGTCAGTTTGCTAGTCTCGGCTTAGCTGGATTATCTCTTGACTGATTACTGGGAACCTAGTGGTTTAGAAGAGGCAGTTTTATCTCCCCATGGCAAAGCGAGGTAGAGCTCAGTAGTTTTTTTTATATTGAGAATGATAATTGTGAACTGAATATATAATCTAATCTGTTTTGTATAGTGGGAAACACTGTATGCTAGTTACTTCCTGAGGTGGATTTAGAGACATTTTAAGTTTCTATTAGCTTGAGAGCTATTCCTGGTTTGCCATTATGTTTTGAAAAATAAATTCGCTATTGGTGGACTAGGAGGTTAAAACAAATTTTGATCTTTTAGTCTTACTTGCTCCATTTCAATGATCTTACCTGTTTGAATCTAGTTTTGATTTCTTATCATTATGGCTAAAATTTATAGTAGCATAAGAAATTTGCATACCTGAAGCCATTTTACTAAAACTAACTTCTCCCACTACTTTATTTGATAGATTAGCAAGTGGACCCCCAGACCTAAGATGTTGTTTACTTCATCAGAAACTACAGGTAAAGACTTCTGAATGACAGTATCTAAATATGGTCTTAATTGGAGCTTATTCTAATACTAAACATAATAATGGATTATACACTATTCTCATCATGCTGCTTTAGGTTACTTACAGTCACTTTCATTCACAAGAAAGTCCAGGGAAGGGATAGGAAGGCAAAGTAAATATTGAAGAAGTGGATAGGTTTTTGTTTAACTGTAATTAATTTAAATGTAAATGTTGTTTCTGTTTTCTTAAGATGTTAAATTGCTGTATTGAAAGAAAGAAGGCCCGAGATGAGGGGAGAAAGACAAATACTTCAGATATGTATCCAGGGGATGCTGGAAAAGCTGGAGACCAGCTGGGGCCAGATAATCTAAAAGATACTGATAAGGAAAAGGGAGAGGTTGGAAAATCTTGGGATTCTTGGAGTGACAGTGAAGAAGAATTTTTTGAATGCCTAAGCGATACTGAAGAACTTAAAGGAAACGGACAAGAAAGTGGCAAGAAAGGAGGACCCAGGGAGATGGCAAATTTAAAACCGGAAGGACGACTACATCAGCATGGAAAACTCACATTGCTACATAATGGAGAACCGCTCTATATTCCAGTGACCCAGGTAGGAAATGCACTGGCTCTTTAAGTTTTGGTTGTTTTTATTTTGTTGTTCATATCTTCAACCTAGTAGGAAATGATTGCTGTGGGTAGGAGCAATTCTTTAAACAATCTTTGTTCAAAGATCTAAGATTTGAAATTCAAATTAACTATTGGGGCTTTCAGGTCATTCCCATTTCTGAAATTGAGAAATATTTTGAAGTTTAGGTAGATAGTAGTTCCTTATGGAAAGGTAATTGGTTATTTCTTGAACTATGTGGTGAGAATAGAAGTTCAAAAATATAGTTTGAAGCCATTTTACACTGTTATTAAGTAGAACAGAAACAACACAACGCCTAAGGAAGAGCAATAGTTTTTTGAGTTGTTTTTGCATAAATAACATGTGAATACATTTTATTGTGAAAAATCCAGTCTAGAAGTAAAAGCCACTGCCTATTAATTCAATTTTCATCTCTAGAAGTAACCACTATTATTGGTTACAATTTCTTATACCTGATGTACACATATATGCATACATATGATACAAATTTTTGTGGATTTTTTGTTTTTAAATCTGTGCATTAAACCATTTTTTGTTTAACTTACTATGTTTTGGAGATCTTTCCATGTCAGTACATGTGGACCCACTTAATTTCTTTTTAATTGCTGTGTAATATTCCATGCATTGAGGAGCCATAGTTTATTTAACCATTTCCTTCTTGATGCATAGTAGACGTTACTGCTAATTTTTGCTATTACAGTGCTACAGTACAAATTCTCGTAGTTTCTCACATATTGTGTGGTCACATTTGAGTGTTTCTTAAGGAAGAAAATAAGAAATGGAATTGCTAGTTAAGCAGATATACAAGTTACAAAACTGCTCTTCAAAACGGCTACATCTATTTTATACTTTAGTCACTGGTGAATGTATAGGAATAAGGAAATCCTGCTCTCAGTTTTCCTTTCTCCCTTTCTTCCTTGCACAAGTATTTATTGAGTATCTAATATATGCCAATTACCATTCTAGAACTTGAGAATTTAGCGGTAAACTTGACAGTAAGGTTTCTTGCACTCGTGGTAGTTACATTCGTACTTAATTTTTTTTATAAACAGTTGGCATTATCAGTCATATAAATTTTAGACAATATGGCCAAATTGTTGGCCATCTTT
>NC_043702.1:90886246-90996166 GCF_006229205.1 Suricata suricatta | reverse complement strand
TATATATATATATATATATATAGTACATTTTTTCTTAGTAATTTAAAAGACATTTCTTTGTTTATTGATTTATAAGTTATATAGAAAGTGCACAAATCTTAAGTGTACAACTTGGTGAGTTTTTTTATAATTAAAATTTCATGTAGCCACCATCCAGATCAAGGTATGAAAAATTCCCACCATCCTCGAACAGTACTGATGAATAGAACTTTCTGTAAAGATAAAAATGTACATTTCTACCTATCCTGTCCAGTATTATGGCCATTGAGTGCTTGAAATGTGTATGCAACTAGGAAATTGAATTTTTAATTTTAATAAATTTATTTACATTTAAATAGCCAGATGTATTGGATAGCATAGCCCACTATTCCCCTTCAGGTAACTCTTTTGGTAACTTTTATCACCATAGGTTAGTATTTTCAGTTTTTGAATCTCATAAGTTGAATTATACTCTACTTATTTTTTGTGTTTAACATTAAAATTTTTTTTCAATATTTATTTATTTTTGAGAGAGAGTGAAAGAGAGAGTCAGAGCACAAGCAGCGGAGGGGCAGAGAGAGAGACACACACAGAATCCCAAGCAGGCTCCAGGCTCTGAACTGTCAGCACAGAGCCCAAAGTAGGGCTCAAAACCACGGACTTTGAGATCATGACCTGACCAAAAGTTGGACACTTAACTGACACAGCCACCCAGGCGCCCTACTCTTTTGTGTTTAAATGGAATCATACATTTCCCACTCTTGTGTTAAACTTTTTAAAAGTAATGTTTGAGTTCACCCATATTGTTACCTGAATTAGTATTTGTGTGTGTGTGTGTTTTATTACTTTGTAATATTCTATTATGGAACATGCCACAATTTGCATGTCCATTCACCTGCTGATGGAATTTAAGTTGTTGATAGTTTGAGCTATTACAAATAAATAAACATTCTCATAAGGGTCTTTTGGTGAACATAGGTAGTTAATTTCTTTTGGCTAAATTTCTAAGAGTAGAATTGTTGTGCCATATGGTAGAAATATGTTTTAGCTTTAGTAGATATTGCCAAATGGTCTCCCAGAGTGGTTGAACTAGTTGATATATCCTCCAAAAATGTATAATAATGTGGTTTATTCCACCTAATCCCTAACGTTTGGTGTGTCACCACTCCCAAGTTTGATGATTTGCTATGAGGACTCACAGGACTCAGCATATATATATATACACACATATACATATATACACACACATATATATAGCCATGCTCATAGCTATGCTCTATTATAGTAAAAGGGTACAAAGCAAAATCAGGAAAAGGAGATGGCCCATGGGACAAACTTTGGAGAATATCAAACATAGGCTTCCAAGACTCCTCTCCTAGTGTGGTCACAATCTCCAGTCTATGGCTTGTCTACTCACTTTCTTAATGATGTCTTTTGTTGAATAGACATCCTTAATTTTAATAAAGTCTCATCTGTTAATGTTTATCTTATGTGGATAGTGCTTTGTCTCCCTTTTAAGAAAATTTTAACTACCCCATTGTTCTAGAAATAGTCTCTTAAGTTTTCTTCTGGAAGCTTTATTTTTTTACCTTTGCATTTATGTTTGTGATCCACCTCATATTGACTGTGTTTGGTATGAGGAAGTGGTTGATTGTCTTTTCTCTATAAAGAGATACAGTTATGTTCGAATACCATTATTCAGAAGGCTTGCTTTTTCCCCACAGAGTGGTAGTGGCATCTTCTAAATCACGTGATCATATGTGTGTTGGTCTCTTTCTGGCTATTTATTCTATCCATTAGTCTCTTTGTCTATCCTTGTGCTAATAATAGATTATCCTACTGTAATTTGCTGTCTTTCTCTCTTGTAGTATAAATCTTTAACTTTGTTCTTCAAGATTATCTTGGCTGTCCATTGCATTTTTATGTCAATTTGAGAATCAGCTTTTCATATTCACATAAAACACAATCCTGCTGGTGTTTTAGTTCATATTGTATTGACTTTATAAATCATCTTAGGGAGAATCGACATCTTAACAATTTTGAGTCCCATGACCATAAAATACTTCTCATTGTATTTAAGTTTTGTTTTTTTTTTTACTTTCTGTTAGTCTTTTATAGTTTTTAATGCAGAGGTTTTGCATATCTTTTATTAGATTTAATTCTAAAGCATTAGAATTTCTTAAACGTTACAAATGGCATTTAAAAAAATTCCATTTAAGGGGACCTGGGTGGCTCAGTCAGATGAATGTTTGACTCTTCATCTTAGCTCATATGTTATGATCCCAAGGTCTTGGGATTGAGCCCTGCATCAGGTTCTGTGGTGAGGCATGGAGCCTACTTAAGATCCTCTCCCTCTCTCTCTTCCTCCTCTTTTTCTCCTCCTCCCTTTCCCCTTCCCTCTCCCTTCCCCCCCCTGCCACTCTCCCTGGCTCACTCCGTTTCTCTCTCTCAAAAAAAATGTTTCCCATTAAAAAGTTTTGCCCTGATATGAGGAAACAGTTGATTTTTTGGATCTAGCAATCTTAGTACATTCACTTATTATTTGTAGTAGTTTGTAGATTATTTGGAGTTTTGTTGTTCTTGTTTAGAGAGGAAGAGAGAGTGCATGTGAGTTAAGGAGAGGACGGAGGGAGAGAGTGAATCTTAAGCAGGTTCCATGCTCACCACGAAGCCCAGTGGAGGGCTAGAGATCCCACGACCCTGGGGTCATGACCTGAGCTGAAATCAAGAGTTGAATGCTTAACCAACTGAGCCACCCAGATGCCCCTGGAGTTTTCTATAGACACACTCATGTTATCTGTTAATATAGACAGTTTGAATTTTGATTTTTCAATCTTTACACTTTAATTCGTTTTCATGCCTTATCATACTGGACCACCAGTGCAGTGTTGATTAGTATTTGGTACCTTATCTTGTCCTCAGTCTCAGGGGGAAAGCATGTAATAATCACTGAGGATATCTGATGTAGGTATCGTTTATCATATTGAGGAAGTTGTCTTCTGTTCCTGGTTTTTGAGAGGTTTTTTTTTTTTTTATCATGAGCAGTTGTTATATTTTACCAAATGCTTTTCCTTCATATTGAGGTTATCATTAAGATAACTATGAATTTTAAATGAAGTAGCACACGATAAGTGAATACAGTGTCTAGTCCACAATAAGCACTCAGTTTTTAGCTATTATTGTTTGGAGAATTATAAGTGGCTGGTATTGCTTCTCAAGAGGCAAGGATTTACTTGAAAGTTTTGTAAGCAGTTTTATATTTTGAAGTGGGTTGATTAATTTTAATAATTATATAGAGTTGGATATTGGGACGTTTGCTTGATAATTTTAAACATGGATTCTGTTAGCTCTGTTTTCCATACTTACACTGTTTCTTTGCCAGGTGGCTATCATTTACAGGATTAATATTTTTGTTTGATAGGTCTTAAGCGTTTTGCTTTATTATATTCTTTAAAAACTGAATTATTTTTTAGGTATTCCATTGTCAATTTTTAGTATTAGGAGAAAGTATTATAATGCTAGAAACCAAGTGTATATGTCTTCTAATTTTGTTTTGGTGCAAGCAGTTGGCATTGAGGTCTTGTGGTATAGACCTTGGTTTTGGTATCCACTGGAACTGGATTTATATTCTAACACTACCACTTACTAACAGGATTGCTAGTATAAGCTGTGTTTTCTTTCTGGGCCTTGTTTTACTCTCTAAAAAAAAAATAGGTTGGTTTGCATTTTTTAGAATTTTGAGTAAATTTTGTCTTTATTTTTTGTTAGAAGGAATTCTTTCAGCCTCATTATTTTGTGATTCATATATATTGTTGTGTATATCAGTAGTTCATTCATTTTTATTGCTTAGTAGTGTTCCATTGCATGGATATACCACAGTTTGTTTATCTGTTCATTTTTTGATGGATTTTCTAAAAATGGCCATAAGGAAACTTTGAGAGGTGATGGATGTATTCATCATCTTGATTTTGGTGGTTGTTTCATGGGTGTGTAGTTATCAAAGTTACACATTTACATGTCGATTTATACTTCACAGAAGTGGTTAAAAAGTTAAGTGGTTCTAATATCAGTGATTGACAAGAAGAAAAGGAAAGTATTTCTATCTGTTCTACCATGTCTCCAGTTTTAAACCCTACCTATTTATTTTTTAATAAATATTAAATACCTTAAAAGCCAAAAACAGTTTGTGTCATTCTGGGTTGTTAAGGATTAAGCCGCATATTGTTTTTAAAAGCATTTGGTACGTAAGTATCCAGCATAGGTTAATTTTTTATATCCTTTTTCTTTCCAAGTTTTAATTAACAATATTCCGTATTTTTAATGAGCCAGTTGTATATGTGTTACCTTGGTTTGATTGGGTTAATAAAGAGTCCAGGATCGTTGTTCTAGAAGCTCAAGTTCTGTTTTTCATTTTTTCATAAGGCTATATATCCCCCTTGTTTATTTTAGATATTTTATTTTCCATATTCAAATTTATTATCTAAGTCTAGAATAATTTAAACCTACTTTTTTCAACATGCATCGTATGTATTTGGAAATTCATTTTTATATCTTACATTTAGGCAAATCGGGAAGATTTTTGTCTGTTTTACTTTCTTTAAAGTTAATCTCACTTGAATTATAGTCATTGTATATGTGCTTATATCAGATGATTGGAATTCAAAATGATTCCTTTTGAAACACTTATAATTTCACACTTAAGAAGTTAAGTTTTGGGGCGCCTGGGTGGCTCAGTTGTTAAGCATCCGGCTTCAGCTCAGGTCATGATCTCACAGTTCATGGGTTCGAGCCCCGCTTCGGGCTCTGTGCTGACAGCTAGCTCAGAGCCTGGAACCTGCTTCAGAGTCTGTGTCTCCCTCTCTCTCTGACCCTCCCCTATTCCCACTGCCTCTCTCTGTCTCTAAAAACTAAATAAAGAACATAAAAAAATTAAAAAAAAAAAGCTTAGTTTAAAATGTGCCATTAATTGTGAACTTCACACACAAAAAATAAGACTTTATATAGATCCTTGCTTCATAAGAATTTAAGCACACTTCTGTCTTCCTTTCATGTAGACTTCATTCAACCTAAAATTTATGGCTGGGAAAAACTCAAAGACTACCCAGTATTTTAGCGCCAGGGCTAAAAGAGAAAACTTTGGAGGATCTGTTAGAGCAAGAGTCCTTAGGTAGTGGATTGAACCAAACTAGAAGTTCTCAAAGTCTGCTTCAAATAGATGTCTGAGGTTCTCTCTTCAGTTTTTGACACTTGGTAGTTTGGCCACTTGATCTTGGGTAGAGGGCACTTATGTCTGTACCTCTGTTTCATCAGTTGTAAAATGCCCTGACCTTCTCTCAGTGCTCACATGAAATCGTGTATATGATGAGAAAGCTTTGGGCATATTTAGAAGGGGTAAATATGAAACTGTATGTTCCACAGGTCACTTTCTGCTTATATTCTTCTTGATCATGTTCTTATTTACTTAGAGTTGGCCTGAGACTTCCAGGTAGGAAAAGTGTCTATTCAATATCTCGTTTTTTTCCTGTCATCCTGAGATTGCAGGGCTATAGGACAATGAAAAGTAGTTTCATTCTAATGAAAAAACTTCTGTTCTTGAGTACTGCTTCACTGGGAGTTCATTTGATATCAGTGTTAAGGTCACAGTTAAAGCCTAAGTATATTGTCTCTAATTGCTAGCATTATTCTTCTAATTCTAATTGCCAGGCTTTATTCTTCATAAGAGAGAGTCACAGAAAGCTTGAGTGATTGCCCAGCATTGTAGAGCTGGAGTTCAAATGTAGGCATGTTGCTTCTAAAGCCCAAACTCACCATCACTGTGTCATAATGCCTCACTTACTATTATTCAGCCCTCAGAGGCAATGTGAGACTTTAAAAGTGATGTGTGCTTATTATACAGAAAACAAAAGCTCATAATTCCATAATCCACAGATACCAATGTTAGAGCAGTTCTTTTCCATTTTTCCCATATCAAACCATTTCCCTGTGACTGTACATTCATATTATTTCCAATTCTCACTGTTCTAAATAATGCTACAGTGATATTTCTAGAAATGGATTATTGGGTCAGAAGGCATTGATCATTAATGCTATGTAATGATTCCCAGATTGTCATTGTGAAAGGCTTATACATTATATTCTTGTCTGCAGTGTGTAAAAGAGCCCCATTTAGGTTTGTTTAAAAAATGAGGGTGTGGGGTGCCTTGGTGGGTCAGTGGATTAAGTGTCTGTCTTTGGCTTAGGTCATGATCTTGCAGTTGATGAGTTCGAGCCCTGCATCGGGCTCTGTGATGACAGCTCATCTGTCTGGAGCCTGCTTGGGGTCCTGTGTCTCCCTCTCTCTCTGCCCCTCCCCTGCTTGTGCGCTCTCTAGCTCTCTCTCTCTCTCTCTCTCTCTCTCTCTCAAAATAAATAAAACATTAAAAAAAGAAAAAACTTCCAAAAATGAGGATGATAGAAAAAACTGTTATTTTTTGTTTGTTTGTTGCTCTGTGTTTTGAATGCTATAGCTTTGCCATTCTTGAACTTTATTTTTGACGTATTTTTGAAAATTATTTATATTTATGGCAGTGGTTCTCAAATGAGGAGTAACTTTTTTAATTTTTTATGTTTTTTTAAATTTATTTTTGAGAGAGACAGCATGAGTAGGGGAGGGTCAGGGAGAGAGACGGAGACACAGAATCCGAAGACAGGCTCCAGGCTCTGAGCTATCTGTCAGCAGAGAGCCTGATGTGGGGCCCGAACCCATGAACCGTGAGATCATGACCTGAGCTGAAGTGAGACGCTTAACTGACTGAGTCACCCAGGCGCCCCTCAAATTAGGAGTGATTTTTGCCCTCGAGGGGTATTTGGTGATACCTGGGAACTTTTATTGTCATGAGGTGGAGTGGTGCTGTAGGCATCTGAGGCTATAAATGCTGCTAAACATCCTACAATGCATAGACAGGCCCACCACAAAAAAAATTATCCAGTCTAAAATGTCAGTAGTGCTGAGGCTATAAAACCCTATTTTATAGTAAGCTCTTCAAATGTTTTGTCAAAATGCTCTAAACATGTCTACTGGGCTTTGTCTAACTATCTAGGAATAGAAAAGTCCATGTTTTTCTGGCTTTAACAATGAAGCAGGCAAGCTTTGGTTAGTCTCTGGATTGTTGAGTGTTTCATATTTCAGATATAAAATCTAATGGAATCAATTCTCAGAGAACTTTCCTTAAGCCCCTTTCAACGATTTTTAAGTGTTTTCTGTCACTCTGATAATGATTTCACAGTTGTATCTTCCTTTAGATTTGCCTTAGCTGCTTCTTTATTTGGGTTACCTTTAAAATATATAACATCTCTGATTCCTAAAACAAAAATCCAAATGCTTCTTGTAGGAATTAATAATTAGAACGTCTTTGGAACCTAAATTCAAAGCAGCTTTTTCAACATTAAAACTTAGTTATTTGGGGTCTTCTAGTTGAGATTCAAATCATTTGTCTTTATTTTAATTTTTATATTTATTATTTTTCTTTTTTTTTAATTTTTTTTTTAGTGTTTTATTTATTTTTGAGACAGAGAGAGGCAGAACATGAGCGGGGAGGGGCAGAGAGAGAGGGAGACACAGAATCTGAAGCAGGCTCCAGGCTCCGAGCCGTCAGCACAGAGCCATCAGCACAGAGCCTGACGCGGGGCTCGAACACACGAACGTGCGATCATGACCTGAGCCGAAGCCGGACGCTTAACCGACTGAGCCACCTAGGCGCCCCAATTTTCTTTTCTTACTAGTTGTATAAATAAAACCTGGTTGTAACTAATGATGGTACACATAAACATATCACTAGGACTTCATTTCTTATTATTAATAGGCAGGAAAATGTTCAGTACACCCAGATTCCTGTCTTTTAGCTATTAATTCTTGTCAAGGGAAACACAATAATCTTATTTGTTGGGGGGAAGGTATGCTGAAAGTCATATTTCTTACTAATTTGTTATTTTTTTATTAGGTTCCAAAAAACTTGTGAATTTCTCTGAATTCTTTTAAATACAGATTTTATGACTGGTAGAGCTGAAATAATTGTTGTCTTTATTTTTGTAGTTCTGCTTTTTCTAAAAAAAGCTGTACATGAGCTTTGTCCTTTTGTGCTTCACAGGAACCAGCACCTATGACAGAAGATCTGCTAGAGGAGCAGTCGGAGGTTCTGGCTAAATTAGGAACGTCAGCAGAAGGGGCTCACCTCCGAGCACGCATGCAGAGTGCTTGTCTGCTCTCAGATATGGAGTCTTTCAAGGTGGGTCACGCTGTCAGAGCTTCGGAGTCTACTCGGAGCTATTTTGGGATGAAGCTGTGAAAGTCACCCTCTAAAGTGGTGTGAAAGCCTGAATGTCTTTTTTATTAAATGTTTTGATTTCATTAGTAGTTACAGCATCCTACATTTTTCTCCTAAAGGTCATAGCCAGACTTGCTTCTTAAATTTAAAACAAGAAAAGAATAATCTTTGAATAGTAGTTGAAAGTTGAGAATTGAATAATTTCTATATATACATTGGAATGTTTTTCTCCTTTATATGTTTATCCAATTTAATGCATAGCTTTTCGGAAACCCTTAAGATTTAACATAGGATGGTTCATTCAGAAACCTTTTGATTGTGTACTTTGTGACTTGCACAGTGATTAGGTAAGAAATAACAATGCTTATACTCAGTTACAGTGTACTGAAGTTTTGGAGGAAAATATGTAAACAGTTATGTGATGAGTTCACTTATGAAAGGAGTGTCAGAAAGGTGACTGACGCTGCCGAGTGGGTCATAGAGGGTTTCTCAGAAGAGTCACTTCTTTAGGATAGGTAGGCATTTGCTACCTGGAAAAGAATATTTTGGGACTAGATATAGGCCTGTGTTAGAACATAGAGGATTCAGAGAAGGGTGACATTTGGCTTATTAGCTTAAAAACCCAGGGATGAAGAAAGGTCTTTTTTTTTTTCTTTTGATGTGTATTTATTTATTTATTTATTTTTTGACAGAGCACCAGCAGGGGAGGGACAGAGAGAGAGGGGGACAAAGGATCTGAAGCAGGCTCCCCATTGACAGCAACAAGCCTGGTGCAGGGCTCGAAATCATGAACTGTGAGATTATAACTTGAGCTGAAGTCAGTGCTCAATCACCTGAGCCACCCAGGTGCCCTTGTTTTTGAATTACTTATTCTTGAAAGTAATGGAGGAGGGCACTTGTGGGGAAGAGCACTGGGTGTTATATGGAAACTAATTTGACAATAAGCTATTAAAAAAAGAGTAGAGGCAAGGCCATGTATATTAAAGCAAAACAAAACAAAAAACGCCAAGTGGGTAGCCTAGTGGACCATAGGCCTTCCCTGTGCCTCATGCTGATACGCTGAACCGTTTCCCATACCCAGATTTTCCTCCTTGACCTGCTGCTACCTGGGATGGCCTCCATCTTCCCATTCCATAGTCTCCAATGAGTCCTGCTTTTGTGTTGTATGCCAACTTGAGTTTGATTTTTTTCAACATAAACACCCTGTGAAAACCTGTTTCATTTTTTTCTTCCCTATTAGCACATTTTAGGACAGTAAAAGGGAATCCTTTTATTCCCTGCTCATTTCCCCCATTTTTGCCAAAAGAAAAAAGTCCTTAGTAAACCTCTTGATAGAAACATGTTTTTCTTAGAGACCAGAAAGATAGGGAAAATCTGTGCATTTTGTTCTGCCATGAGACAGGAAAAAGAGATGTATTGTTTTATATTTTACTTATTTTTTTATGTTTTCTTTATTTTTGAGACACAGAGAGAGCATGAGCAGGTAGGGGGGACAGAGAGAGAGGGAGAAACAGAATCTGAAGTAGGCTCCAGGCTCTGAACTGTCAGCACAGAGCCCTATGTGGGGCTCGAACCCACAAACTGTGAGATAATGACCTGAGCCAAAATCGGACACTTAACCGGCTGAGCCACCCAGGCACCCGCCCTGAGATGTATTGTTTTAAAACAAAATAGTAACAGTGGATAAAGAGAAGACAGTTGGCTCTCAGGGCATGTGTAGAAAAGGTAGAAAAGGGGATTGGCATACAGTGTATGTGCACAATAGAAGATACTAATCTCTTTATTAGTTGTTTTTCTACCTGACCTCTAGCTGCCTTTATATTTATCAGCCCCTGTCCTTCTACAGCATCCTTGCAGAGGCACTTCTGGAGGAAATTCCTAATCTGAACTGTAAAAGCTTTCCTCAGAGAACAATATTAGCCCCTTATGGGAAGGTTCTATGATTCCAACACTGTACCTCAGCAAAAGTTAACTCACTAGACTCTTTTATACCAACTTGGGTACCTATAATCTCTTAAAATACTATTTTAATAAAAAAGATTATATTTCAAATAGCCAACTTAACACATCTGCCCCTGCCTATGTGGGAATCAGTTTAAGAAAGCACACAGTTACTATAAAATAGATATGGTTGCCTCTCCTTTCTTATATAGGGGTAACTTGGTATTAGGGGCCCTTAGGAGAGTCTACAGAACTTTGGATGAATGTTGATAGGTACCTTAGGTACCTGCACCTCTCAATTCCAGAAGGTCGGCCTATTTTCAAGCATACCCTTGGAGTACATACCTATAACAATAGAAGGAAGATAAAACATAGCTGAAGTGAGCCTTGACCCCTTTTTTGGTAACTATAGGTTATGCCTGGTACTGTAAGGCAAGCCAGAAAGAAGAGTTTTGGTGTGAGAAGTCTTTTTTAACTTCCGTAGTACAGGATGTTTTTATGTGGTTGTGGTGTTACCCGGTTAATAACCAGATCTTTGTACATGAATCCTGAGTCATGCAGGAATCTTGACCCATTGCAGTTCACAGCATTTTTTTATTGTCATGATGCCACAGTTGTTAGAAGTATATGTTGCTGACTCTCAGTTAAGGACATTCCTCTGAGTCCTCATCCCTCCGCAGGATTTCCTGAATTGATGGGGATGGTGAAGCTGGTAGCCAGGGAACTCAATGAGGACAAATGGGCAGTTTTGCTCTTCACATTTAAGACTACTATTCTTTTCATGTCTGTTTTCATTTTGGTCTGGGATTACCTTAATTTAAAAAGGAAGAAAATGACCTTTCTGTTTATTAGCACATCCATGTTAATGTTTATATGACTTAACTATTACAGGTAAATAAAATAGTACTCATAACAGGAAGTATATGTTGTGGTAGAGAATAACCAAAAAGGTACGTGTTTAATGTGTGTACAATTATTCTTTGAGTGTGTGTACACATACATACCCATCCTTAGTACTCTACTAATACATCACTGGACACTTGCAAAAAGACTCCCATGCCTTACCACTAATACTGGGTGAAGGCTCTACTTTTTCTCCAGGCTTGAATGTAGAATTACTTAAGAGCTTTGGCATGCATCATCATTAATTCTATAGACTTATTCAGTAAACAAAAGTTTAATTAGTTGATTTCAGAAATTGTAAAAGCAGTACTTTGAATTCTAGTTCCTTAATAGCACAAAAGCAATGTATGTGATGGTAATTTGTTATATAACCTACAAGAATTTGGTGGCTGAATAGAACATTTCTGAGGTTGGCTGATACTTATTACAGTACCAGTATTGATTTTTTGAGGGGAAAAGAGAGTAGAACTTTTCCATTATTGTGTTATTATTCTAATCATGTTGTGTATTATTTAATTACTTGAGTAAAGCTTCTTGATACTTTTCCAACTATTGAGTAGTTACTATATTATAATTTTAAACTAACTTATATAACTTATAATCCACTTAAGACAGTATTTTCACTTCACAACAGATTTTTATGTCTAAATTCATCAAGTAAAAATGTGTTCTTTTTCTGCAAAATGGAGACAACAAAAGGAATTGGTTTTGGTCAGGCTCATGTCACATATTGGATTTTGTAAAGATTAGGTAATTTTTTGTGAAAGTATGATTTTGCAAAACAGCCTTATCACTAACTATTGATTGTTATTGGATTCTTCTGAACTTTTATTTGCCTTATTTTAGGCAGCGAATCCAGGTTGTTTTCTGGAAGATTTTGTGAGGTGGTACTCACCCCGGGATTATATTGAAGAGGAAGTCATTGATGAAAAGGGCAACGTGGTTCTGAAAGGAGAACTGAGTGCCCGAATGAAGATTCCAAGCAATATGTGGGTAGAAGCCTGGGAAACAGCTAAGCCAATTCCTGCTAGAAGGCAGAGGAGACTTTTTGATGATACACGCGAAGCAGAAAAGGTAACTGAGATTTGGGTATCTAATACTAGAAAGCTATTGTTCTAACATTTAAAAAACTTATTCTAATAGATGTTAAAGCTTTAGACACACTTGAGAAGCAGCATTAAAATTTAATGAGCTTTTATGTGTCTGCTATTCATATTTAAGGTTTTAGAACTACTTCCAAATAGGCCAAAGAATAAGACATGTATATTTTATATAGAATGCTTACCATTGGACTGTCTCATAGCAGATGACAAAAGCCTTAAAGATGGTCACATCCTGTGACCTAGCAGTTGTACTACCAAAAAAATTTATTAAGGAAATAATGAGAAATACATAAAGATTAATGTATAAGAATGATGTTCAACAAAGTTTTCCGTGACAAAGTAGATACAATAAAAGTTTCCAAAAATAAGGTTTGATTTAATAAATTATGGTATAATCCATTTAGTGGACTGCTTTGTAATTGTCAAAAAAACACTTGGAGTTCTGGAGAATACTGACAGCCACCTGATAACAGATTGTCCTACACACTCTCCTTCCAGCTGTCCCCCAAACCTCATGAAAGTAGTAAGTTAATAAATCTATGCCTTTGGAATTACTAAGAGATAGAGACTATGGTGACCTTCATATTAACTTTAAGTTGGGAAATAGGCAAAATTTCAAAGGAGTTCACAATGCTGTAAGCCTGTGAGTGCAGAGAGTGGGGGTAGGGAGTCTTCAGAAGAAGAGCTGAGGGATGTAGAAAACTTAAATGGAGCACAGAGTCACCCCAGAAGGAGAGAGCTACGATTAATACTCAGAGTAGGTGTGGCTTGATAATTCACAGTACTGCTATGGAGTGCTTTAAGTGACTTAAAGTAAATAGGACTAGAAATAGATACTCAGATATTGCCTTGGGAAGGACTAGTTATATGGAATTATCCCTTTGAGATAAAGTGGTGATGGGGAGAAAAGGTATAAGGGGAAAATTAGGAATCCTGCAGAAACACAAGAGAAACAGGACCTGTCAATCTCCATCACCTCCCCTTCCTCCAACCCATTAAAGAAATGGTGCAGAAGAGGGCACTTTTAAACTGTGACATAATTAGGATTAGTAAAGAGCAGACCATATCCATACAAAACTACTGTTAAAAAAAAAAAGAAATAGAAAATGTAGATTGGATCATTTCAGCTAATGGAAACATTTCCCAGAAAATTGACCATGAAACAAAAAAATTGTAACACTTCACATGGAGTGAACACAAACCAACATGGGGGATATGAAAAATCATTTTTAGTCAAAAATATTAAAGCCAAGAGCAGAAATGGACCAAAAAACCCCATGAAGAAATGAAGCCATAGCTGGTTTAACTCAGGAAAGGAGTAGAAGAAAAAGACAATCAAAAATAAAGACTAAATTACAAAGATCCCAAAGGAAAATAGATTTCCATTTAATTTAAGTAAACAAGGAAAAACAGTAGAAATAACCAAGAGAATGAAAATGGGTGAACCAAAGAATAAAGGAAAAGTTAAAGAGAAACTAGTAAAAATGGAAGATAAGAAAGGTAGAAATAATATTCATTTTATCAGAGTCTTTGAAGCGAAAAAATCAAAACACTGGAACAGAACTAATATTTGAAACTGCAATCCAAGAAAACTTTTTGGAAATAAAACCTGAATTTATACATTGAAAGAACTCCCTGGACACAGAGGAAGAGGCACCAGAAGTAATGAACTCCAAAATACATCACTGTAATACTGCTAGAACTTAAATATTTAAACAAAAATATTCTCAGGACTTCAAGGGAAAAAAATGAAAATAATTTACAAGGGAAAGAGAATTAGAGGTCAGATTTCTCAAAGACAAGGCACTGTGGAGTAGCATTTTCAAGAACTGTAAACAAAAAGTATAAACCAAAGATGTATATGCCACCAAAGTTTCACATAATCAAGACTATAAAAATATTTTCTCCTGAGTTTTTACATACAGATTTCTTTACATATTCACCCTTCCTGAAGAATCTACTAGAGCTGCCCTAATAGAACTTTGTGCAGTGTTAGAAACATTCTACAGCTGTGTTTTCCAAAATTATAGTTATTGGCCATATATGGCACTGATGAACACTTGAAATGTGGCTAGTATAACTGAAATTTTAAATGGCTACATGTGGTTAATTGCTTCCTTATGAAAAACATATAGGACGATAAACTTTATCCAACCAGTATATGACTGGGAAAACTTTGACAGAGGGCCCATGGTGAGCATTTAATTTGATTTTAGAGGTAAGATCAAAACTGAGGATATAGGTAGAAGAAGATGTAAAAATTGTATAGTAGGACATAGTAGAATGCATCCAAAAACTGGGGACAAAAAAGGAGTGAGGGGAGTAGAATGAGATCAGTGACTTAGATAATAGGTGATAATCAGAGAATACCTTTTAAAAATTGGGTTCCATGCTGAGCATGGGGTTTGCTTAAAATTCTTTCTTCCCAGCTTGTGCTCTCAATCTCTTTCTCTCAAAATATAAAGTAGAATAGATTCGATTAGATTAAAATGTCAGAGCAAATTGCAAACACTTAGAGATTAAGGGAATTAAGGGCACAAAAAAGGTATTACTGCAAAGATATCTACTAAAATAAAAATACAGATCTTCCCTAAGGACCAGCAAAAAAATTTTTTATAAAGCAAAGAGTACACACTAGATAGAGAAACACACATAATAATGATCACATTATACACAGTCTTATAAAACCCAAATGTCTGCCACAAACAAAGGTTTCAGTGATTTAAAAAGGCTACAAAGTCAGAATGGCTAAAATAAAAAAGGCAAGAAATAACAAGTGGACAAAGATGTGGAGAAAGGAACCTTCATGCACGATGGGAATGCAAATTGGTGCAGCCATTATAGAAAATAGTATGGAGGTTCCTCAAAAAACTAAAAATAAGATTAACATATGATCCAATAATTTTACTATTGGATATTTACCCAAAGAAAATGAAGTCACAAATTTGAAAAATATATATGCACCCCTGTTTTTATTGCAATTTATTATTTATAAGATCCAAGATTTGGAAGCAACTGGAGTGTCCCTTGATAGATGATTGGCTAAAGAAGAGGTGATATATATCTACAATGGAATATTACTCATCAAAAAAAGAATAAAATCTGGCCATTTGTAGCAACATGGATAGACCTGGAAGATATCATGCTAAGTGAAATAAGTTAGAGAAAGGCAAATACCATGTGATTTCACACATATGTGAAATTTAAGAAACAAAACATGGGCACCTGTGTGTCTCAGTTGGTTAAGCATCAAATCTTGATTTCTGCTCAAGTCATGGTCTCAGAGTTCACAGATTCAAGTCCCACATTGGGCTCTGCTCTGAATGGTGTGGAGCCTGCTTGGGACTCTCTGTCCTTCTTCCCCTTCTGTCTCAAAATTAAATAAACAAACAAAAAAATCTTTAAAAAAAAAAAACAGCACTGAAACACAAGAAACAAGACAACTGAATAAAGAAAAAAGAAAAAAAAATGAACTCCTAAGAATAGAGAAAAAACTGATGCTTGCCAGAGGGAAGATGTGTAGGGGTATGAGTGAAATAGATAAAGGGGATTAAGAGCACACACTTACTGTAATGATCACTGAGGTATATAGAATTGTTGAAGCAATATTACCTTAAACTAATACCACACTGTTACGTTAGTTGTGCTTCAAAAATTAATCAAAATTAAGAAATAAAATACATAGGAAAGAGATATGATTAGAGTAAGTATAACCAAATTATTCTTTTAGTTTTCTGCCTATGGTTAATTATATAATTAAACTTATTTTATCACATACACAAAAAGGTTAGAAAGTAATCAATTGACAAAATTCACCAGGTATGTGAAAACAATAAAAAGAGGGTTTATGATCTTGATGTGAAATAAAGTAGAATTAAAGCAGAAAAGCAGTGAAAGATGATTTATAAGCTAAAAATAGTATTTCACAATGAGAATATAACATTTGTTAATGGTTTATACACTAGATAACAACCATTCCATAATAAAATAGGAAATAAGAAACAGTTTGTAATATACCAAAAACAGAAGACTTTTGATCATGTTACTCTTTTACAAGACAAGTAGATGAACTAAGGCAGGATCTAAATAACATAATAAGGCTGATCTTTTGGATATATCCCAAACCCTATACCTTAGCAATAGAGACTGTTACTTCTTTTCACATGCACATGGACCATTCAGAAAAACTGATAGTATATTAGGGCACAAAAAATACATCAGCAGGATTCATAATGAAAATATAATCAGTACTCTGATTTCTGCAATAAAACTAGATATTAAAAATAAAACAGCAACAACATGGGATACCTGGGTGGCTTAGTTGATTAAGCATCTGACTCTTGATCTCAGCTCAGGTCTTGATCTCAGGGTTGTGAGTTCAAGCCCCACATTGGGCTCCATGCTGGGTGTGGAGCCTATTTTAAAGAAAGAAAGAAAGAATGAAACAACAAAAAAGGCTAGCACTGGTCCCTGGAAATGTAAAAGCCTTATATTAACTCTTAAGTAAAGGAGAAATACTAAAACTTCTGAAAAATAATGAAAACACCCTATATCCAAATCTATAATGTAGATTTAGGGAGTGATGAAAGGAAAATCCACAGCCCTAAATACCTGTATCAGGAGAATACAAAGGGAGCCTGGCTGGCTCAATCAGTGAAATATGATACTTTTGATCTCGGGGTTGTGGGTTCAACTTCCATGTTGGGTGTAGAGAGTATTTAAAAATAAATAAAAATTACTGAATTAGTAAATTTCTAACTCAAAAAGCTAGAGAAAGAACAATAAAAGTAAAACCAGAAGAAAACCAGAAGAAGGCAATGATAAAGATAAAAGCAGAGAGTGATGAAGTAGAGAACAAAAAAACAGATCAAATTAATAAATAATGGTTTTATTTTAAAAAATCAAAATAGACAAATGGTTGCTTTAATCACAAAGAGAAGGAAAAGCATATGTTACAAAATAAGAAATGATAAAAAGTGCCAATAGCTATTGATACAAAGGAAATATTTTTAAAAACAATACTTTATGATTCTGTATATAAATTGAAAACCAAGATGAAATGGAAGAGTTTTAGGAAAATACAGTATATTAAAAAAATGACCCCACTGAAGATAGAAAATGTAAACAGACTAGTTTCCATAGAAGAAACAGACACAATTATCAAGAAATGACCCCATAAAAAAACACTAGGCCTAGGTGGTTTCACAGGGGAATTCATCTCACTGTTGAGAGATCAGATAGTCCCAATGCTTCTTAAATTGTTTCAATACATAGCAAATGAAAAGATTTTCCAAAATCTTTTTATCATAAACTGTGACTATGACATTGGTCCCTAAGACTGATAGAGGAGGCATATATAAAAAAGAAAGTACAGACTAGTAGTACTTAAAAAATTGAATACAAATCCTTTTAAGTTTGTTTAGAGAGAGAGTGAGGAGGAGGGGCAGAGAGAGCAGGAGGGAGAAAATCCCAAACAGGCTCCTTGCTGTCAACATGGCTCCATCTCACAGAACCATAATATCATGACCTGAACTGAAGTCAGGAGTTGGACGCTCAACCGACTGAGCCATCCAGGTGTCCCGAATGCAAAATCCTAAGTAAACAGACTCTTACCTCTTTAAGGTAATAATAAATGTCAACTGAGTGCAACAATGACTTTTTGAAATCTTTTATATAATTAACTTCATTAATAGGTTTAAGCAGAAAGTATATCATTATCTCATATTTGCTGAAAAAAAATCTTGATAAAATCTAATACTTCTTTTTAATGAAAACTTCAGAATTAAGAATGGATGGATACTTTCTTAAAATAAAAAACATATATAGACTTCAATCCTAAACAAAGCATCTTATTGGGGAAACCCTAGAAGTATTCTCACTAAGGTCAGGAATAACGCAAGGGTGCCTATTACCTCTACTTCATTTAACATTATTTTGGAGGCATTAGCCAATATAATTAGAAAAGAGGCATAGGAGTTGAAAGAACTTTTTGTTTGTAGCTGATACGACAATATACCTGGAAAAATCTAAAAAAAAATCAGTGATAAAAGTATAACCAAAGAATTCAGCAAGGTAGCAGAATATAAAGTTAATATGTATCTAGTAGCCTTCATATACACAAATACTAATCATTCTGAAGATGTGAATGACATTTTCTCCTCATTATAAGTGAAAGACAAAAGCAAATATGCCTAGAAATAACAACCAGAAATGAGAGAAATATGGAAAAGAAAATAAATACTCCTGAAAAACACACATGATTAGGTATCGTTTGTTCTTGGTTAGGAAGTCTCAACATCATTAAAGTCAGTTGTACTTAATGTATAAGTTTAATGCAGTCCCATAAAGTACCAAAAGTCTCTAGTATGGAGCCAGACAAGCTGATACTCAAATTTCTTTCTTTGGAAAAATAAACATGCAGGCTTAGGACTCAGAGGTTTGGAGAGTGACTTTTCATGAGCTTCTGTTTTGGTTCATGGAAATGTTTAAAATTGGTTGTGGTTTTGGTTGTACAACTCTAAATATACCTAAAACTATTGGATTATACACTTTAAATGGGTGAATTGTTATATAAAAAAGCATGCAAGAGTAGCTGAGAATGGATTGAAAAAAAAGAGCTATGAAAAGAAAGCTATGAGGCAGGTGAATGGGGGGCAACTCACCCTACCAGATATTAAGGCATAATACATAGCTTCCCTAAATAATGTGATAATGCATAACTAGACAGCCCAGTGAAGAAGAATAGAAAAACCATGAATATACATATGGAAATTTAGTATATGATGAAAATGGCATTTCAAATCACTGGTATAGGTGGACCTTTTAATAAATCATTTTGGGATAACTGAGTAACCATTTGGCAGAAGATAAAATCAGATCTGTTTCTCATACCATACATAATAATGGATTGAAAAAGAAAAGTCAAGGGGCCCCTGGGTGGCTCAGTCAGTTAAGTATCTGACTTTGGCTCAGGTCATGACTCACTGTGAGTTGGAGCCCAATATCAGATGAGCTTAAGCCCTGCTTCAGGTGAGCCCTGATTCTCTTTTTCTCCCTCTCTCTGCCCCTCAGGGGATCCTCTCTTTCTCTCTGTCCCTCACTCATTTGCGCCCCCAATCCCCTCTCTCTCAAAAAAAAAAAAAAGTCAAGAGAGAAATGATAAACTGGGAAAAATATTTGTAAAGTGGAAAAATTGTATATATTACAGATAAAGGACAAAAGTACTGTAGACACATGGGCAAGAGAGAAGAAGAGATAACTCATTTACCCAAAAGATAATTACCCTCAAACCTTTCAAAAGATGTACAGCTTCATTCATAGTAGGAGGAATTGCAGATTTAAAAACTTCACTGAGATAACCGTTTCTCCCATGTCCAGCTTAATAAATGCTCAATGAGGCCCTGAAGCAACAGGCTCTTTTGAACATTACTGGTGAGAGGCAGGAGGCAGGATAGGACAGCCCCCTGTGGAGGGGAATTTGGCAGTATTTAATAAAACCTACATGTGCCTTTACCCTTTTACCCAAAAGCAATCCCACTTCTAGGAATTTACCCTAAAATTTTCAAAAGTACAAAAATAAAGATGCACTATGTTGTTCATTGCTGTATTACTTGTAATTAGGAAGTACTGGAAACTATCTGCATGTTCCAATTCAGGAGCCTTATTGAATAAACTGTGGTTCATCTACATAATTGAGGACCGTGCAGCTGTTAAATGAGGAAAATATCTATTAACTGATAGCAATTTCTAGGATATGTTTTTAAGAGAAAAGTAAAGTACAAATGAATAGACTTAGTATGCTTCATTTTGTGTAAAAAAATAAAGCTTCACAAAAATAAATTTATCTTTACAAAACTGAAAACACTGAAATTAGTTACCCGGAATGGTTGAAAGGGCAAGGAAAATATAGAGTAAAATGAATATGGGAAGGAGTGATATTTAGAGAAGAGTATACTTTCTGTATACTTTGACTTCTGTAAAAATGTTAATTACCTGCATAATCAAAAATTAAATTAGGGGCTCCTGGGTGGCTCAGTCGGTTAAGCCTCCGACTTCGGCTCAGGTCAGATCTCACGTTCGTGGGTTCAAGCCCCGCGTCAGGCTCTGGACTGACCGCTAGCTCAGAGCCTGGAGCCTGCTTCCAGTTCTGTGTCTCCTTCTCTCTCTGCCCCTCCCCCTCTCATGCTCTGTCTCTCTCTGTATCAAAAATAAATAAAACATTAAAAAAAATTTTTTTAATTAAATTAAATCAACAAGAATAGAAAGAGAGGAAATGACCAAAACTGAAAGCAAGCTGGGATAAATGAACTCGGGTGTGATCAAATAGTAACATAACCACACTGAAACGAGGTCAGGGTTGGGAGGAGAATTTAAATCAAGTAAATTTATGATCAGTCACAATAAGATGTTTGATTGTATACCCTCAGATTTGGAGAGAGGTGGGAGAGCACTGCAGATAAATCCTAAACTCTGTTTTCTAGATTTGTTGTAGTGATGTGGGTAAGCAGTTCTGAAACTTTTAGGTGGATTATTGTTTGAGTAAATGAGTAATTAAATGTGTTGGTGGTATAGAACTCTCACTGAGGAAGTGAGATGCAAATATGGAATTGAGGAAAGTAAGGGAGACCCAATGACAGTGGATTGGAATTGGAGGTGTTGGTGTGGACCTATAAGGTTTCCAACGTATGGATAGGTATGTGGTTATGTACATATGCATATATACAAGCCTGCATTTCTTAGCTTTCTTTTAAGGTGTTTAGAAGCAGGGACATCTCAATAGCAGTCAACACATACATACTGGTTTCCAGAACATTTCTCACTAAAAGGAACAGTGCTTTCCTCAGAGAAATGGCTGGTTTTGGAATTGGGATAAGGAGGGTATAATATGAATGTGGAACATCATGTGTTACCAGAAAATAAGGAACTGCTTAAAAAGAGGGGTATTTCATAAGGACGTAGCTTGAAGGGACTCTTATTGTCAAAATCTAGACAAGCTGAATGGCAAATAATTAAGGATGGTAATGAAATGTAAACCATTGGAAAAAAGTCAGCACCCATGGGTCCACATTGATAATTTACAGATAAACAAATGAGATAGAAGGGAGGCATTTCAGTTCAAAGCTGACAGATAAATATGGAGGATATGTTGGAGTAGAAAACCCTTCATTTTATAGCAGAATTCATAGTAGAGATTAATTGGTTCAAGTAAAAATTACCAAGAGATGTCTGAGTGGAAATTTGGGTTAAGAGCATCATATTTGGGTGGTTTTAAAGTGCCTCTCCACAGATTACTCCTGAATTGCAAGAAAATAATAACTCTGTAGTAGAGAAATGGAATAATACTTGGCTAGATGGTCAAAATTAATATCACTAATTTGGGGGGTAGATGCAGATTGTCTGCACCGAGATGTGATACTCTGAAGGATCTGACAGCACTTAGGCAGTGATTCAAGAGTGCATATTTTGCATCTAATCATGAGGAAGCATTAGGTAAACCCAAGATGAGAAAGGTTCTGTTTTTAAAAGAGCTAAAAAAAAAAAAATTCTACAACACAACAGTTCTGCGAATATATTAAAGGGACACAGGAACCAACTGAAACATTTCCCAATGGCCAGTACTGGAACAATTTGAGCAACAAAATAAAATACTTTTGGACTGTAACCCAAAGTATAAAATAAACATCCTTAAGTCTAGAGTGATGCAAATAAGTAAATCAGTTGAGGAGAAGAGACCAATCTAATAGAGAAGAACTCCAAATTGACTCTGCCCACAAGGAGGTGGAGCATAAATCCGACTTCATAAACATGGGCTATGCAGAGTGACTTCCTTTAAAGAGTACAGTATGCAAGTTAGAGAACATGAGTAACTTTACAGTGCAGAAATCTGACAAATACTGTCTTAGCCAGGTGAGCAAGGTTAATAATGGGGATAAGTCATGTTGATAGTTTCATGTACTATTGATATGAGATAATGAAAGTAGCACTTTACCTCTCTTGTCTTTCACCCAAAAATACCTAGCCCCAGTTTGATCATAAGAAAAACATCAAATAAGTTAGAGGCACTTGTTACTAGAATTCCTTAAAACTGTCAAGAGCAGTAAACACAAGGTCTAAGAAAGTGTTACCTGTAAGAGGAGCCTAGAAATATATTGCCAAATATAATGTATACAGGATGGGCTCCTGAAATAGGAAAAGGACATAAATAAAAACTAAGGAAATTGAGAGACTCCTGGGTGGCTCAGTCGGTTAAGCATCCAACTTCAGCACAGGTCATGGTCTCACAGTTTTTGAGCTTGAGCCCCACATCGGGCTCTGTGCTGACAGCCCAGAGCCTGGAGCCTGCTGCAGATACTGTTTCTCCCTCCCACTCCCTCTCTCTCTCAAAAGTAAACATTAAAAAAAAAAAAAAAAACTAAAGAAATTGAATATACAGATATTGACAGGATGATTCATAATAGCAAAAAAGAGGAACCAACCTTCATCTGTCAACTGATGAGTAAGTAAAATGTGTCATATTCATACAACAGCATACTGTTGAGCCATAAAAATGAAGTTCTGATATATGGTATAACACAAATGAACCTTAAAAACATTATGCTAAGGGAAAGAAACCAGAAATAGAAGGCCACGTGTTACATAATTCCATTTATATGAAATAACAGAATAGGCAAATTTATGAAGTTCATTTAGTAGTTACTAGGGGCTAGGAGGTGGGAGAAATGAGGGAATGACTGCTGTTGGGTAATGGGCTTCTTTTGGGGTGATTAAAATATTTTGGAATTAGATAATGATGATGGTTGTATAACTTGTAAGTATGCTAAAAACCACTAAAGTATACATCTAAAGTGGTGAATTTTTAGTATGTAAATTATATCTAAAATTTTTTAAACTAAGGAAATAAGAATAAAGTATGGAATTCAGTTATTCAGAAATGTGAGAGGAAGGTACTGTATTCAAAATGTCAGTGTTATAAAAGACTGGAAAACTTACAGATTTGCTGAGATTAATGACATATGGCAACCAGAGGTAATGTATGATCTTTAACTGGATCCTGTATGGTGGTGGGTAAAGGTTATAAGTCATCATGTGGTCTGTTGGCAAAATTGTAATAAGGATAGCAGGCTAAATTAAAAGTATTTGAGGGGCTCCTGGGTGGCTCAGTCGGTTGAGCATCCAGCTTCCACACAGGTCATGATCTCACGGTTCCTGGATTCGAGCCCTGTGTTGGGCTCTGTGCTGACAGCTAGCTCAGAGCCTGGAGCCTGCTTCAGATTCTGTGTCTCCCTCTTTTTCTGACCCTCCCCTGCTCATGCTGTCTCTCTCTGTCTCTCAAAAATAAATAAAAAACATTAAAAAAAAAAAGTATTTGCTCAGTGTTAAAGGTAGTTTATATAATCATAATACTTTATATTTTGATTATATAAGAAAACATTCTTAATTTTGAGAAATAGATATTTGGGAATAAAGGGACATGATGTATATAACTGGCTCTCAGATTATTCAGAAAAAAAATTATGTGTGTATAATATGCACAGAGGAGAGAAATGCATGTAATTAAATGAGGTAAAAGGTGAGTCTTGATAAAAGATATATAGATATATATTATATATATATCTTTTATATGTATACATATATGTTTGTATGTATTTTGTATTCTTGCAAAATTGTTTTGCTACAAAGTTAAGGAAAAGCAAAATTAAATAATAAGTGTTAAGAAAGATGTACAGTGATGGGAACTATTACTACTTTAGATTAGGATAAATCTTTTGAAATTGTTGTAAAGTAATTTGGAATATGACTTCAATATAAAAATACAATCACTTGTCATTGTCTTGTACATATCCTAACTCTGCTTTTAGGTATATGCCTTCAAGAAATTCCTCTACATGTGTACCAGGAAACATGCCCAATAACATAACAGGAACCTTGTTTGTAATAGTCAAAAATTTGGTGAGTGGGGTGAGGAAGTCTATCAATGGAGGAATATTTTATTTTATTTATTTTTTGAAGTTTATTTTGAGAGAGACAGAGACAGCACAAGTTGGGGAGGGTCAGAGAGAGGGGAGAGAGAGAATCTGAAGCAGGCTCTGTGCTGCCAGCGCAGTGCCTGATGTGGGGCTGAACCCACGAAGCCATGAGATCATGACCTGAGCCAAAGCCGAGAGTTGGGGCACTTACCAGCTGGGCTACCCAGGCATCCCTCAGCAGAGGAACATTTTAATATAGCAGTGAAAATGAATAAACTACTGTACGTATCAACATATGCAATCTCAAAAAAATGCCAAGTAAAGAATAAGTCACTGAGGGATGTAACCAGAAACATTTATATAAAGATTAAAACCAGACCAAACTAAACAATACATTGTTTATGGCTACACAGCTCTGTGAGAAAATTGTATTACTTTTTGCGGCTGAGGTCCATGATGGAGGGACCCTTGACCAGGTAGGTACACAGGGACTTGGAAAGTACTGGTGACACTCTGTTTCTTAAACTGGTTGATGTGTAAACAAATGTTCATTCTAAACGGTTCTTCTAAATAGTGTCTTCTAAACTATAAATACTCGCATTTATATTTCTTAATTTAAAAAATTTTCAAACCACAGAAAACTCTCCAAGTCAAAAAATAAAGGTTATAAGTCATTAAATGAACAAAGCAATTTCTAAAAAAGTTTGTGTATTATAATTTTTGTTAAGAATTGCATATGCATCTATTTCTTTGTGTTTAAATGGGAATAGAAATTAGTCTAAGAAGATAAACACAAAAATGGGTTGCTCCTTAGGACGTAGGATTTCTAGAGAACTTTTACATTATACTTCTGAATTTATTTCTTAAATCTGTGAGCATTTATCTTCCTTGCTCATATATGAGATTGCATTTCTTTTATCTTTACTGCTGTTGAATAAGGAGCATAAAGGTAAGGCCCATGTGTTATATATAACTTCTCTGAATTATTTATTTATTTATAAAGTATTATTATTATTATTATTATTTTAAAAGAGCACACAGGAGCAGGGGAGAGGGGCAGAGGGAGGGAGAGAGACACACAGACAGACAGACAGACAGACAGAATCTTAAGCAGGCTCCACCCTCAGTGCCAAGCCTGATGTGAGGCTTGATCCTATGACCCTGGGATCATGACCCAAGCCAAAACCAAGCGTTGGATGCTCAACTGACTGAGCCACCCAGGAGCCCCATCCCTGTACTTTTTCAATCTGGAAAATAATAAAACAATTGCCTTTTCAGAAAAAAACAACAAATCAAAACAAAGCAAACAAAAAAATTAGTGGAAGATATTTTTCAGTGTTTAGAAATCTTAAGTGAGTAAAGCAGGTTACAAAACAGTATTTTACATATGTATTTCACCTAGTATATATATTCAGTGTCTTAAAAAATCCTGGAATAAAAATGCTCTACCATTAACAGTTGTTATCGGTAGGTGGTATAATTTACAGACGTTTTATATTTTCTTTGTATTTTCCTTATTTGCATGTATTACATACGGAAGCAAGGAAAAAAATGTGGGAATATTCACCACTGTTAAAGACTGAAGTCCTGAATTATGTTCAGTGACATTATTCTTACCATTGTGGGTAGTAGCTACTTATCCGGATGAGTATGGCAAAGTACTGACAGAACTCCCTGGTACAGAGGATTTTTTTTCTTTCGTAAATGGCTACTTTATTCTTTGATGGCTGCACTGATCATTTATGTAACTTTGTGCCTCCTTCAGGTGCTGCACTATCTGGCAGTACAGAAGCCTGCAGACCTTGCTCGGCACCTGTTACCTTGTGTAATTCATGCAGCTGTTCTCAAGGTAAAGGAAGAAGGTAAATGTCTTATTTTATTAGTCGTTAGTCCATTTCCAAAATGAAAGTATATTTTGCCTGACTTACTTAATGATGGCTTTGATCTTTTTCAAAATAGAAAATCTGGAAAACATTTCTTCAGTCAAGAAGATTATAAAGCAGATAATAACTCATTCCAGTAAAGTTTTGCACTTCCCTAATCCAGAAGACAAGAAATTGGAAGTAAGTTTGCTGTAGTGTCAGGATCTTGCCAAGTGTTCTCCCCAGTTGGCATTGATTATTTTAAAGATACATTTTATAAAGGCTGCTTTTTTTGCTGCTTTCCAATGTGTGTCTCTCCCTTTCCACTCGTAGGAAATCATCCATCAAATTACTAATGTAGAAGCTATAATTGCCAGAGCCCGTTCACTGAAAGCCAAGTTTGGAATTGAGAAATGTGAACAAGAGGAGGAAAAGGAAGATCTTGAAAGGTAATTGATATTTGTCTGCAATAGGAAAAACCTCCATTCTCTTTAGAAAACAAATAGAGAGATGTTTTGTTAGAGAAACAAATGTTGAGATTCTTTTGTTGTACCCTCTGTTAATTTGTAACAAGCATCAGCTAGAGACAGAGAATAGTTAATTATCATAGAATTTGACCTCTCCTGTATTTCTGGATGGTTCCATTCCTTCATATTTAGGAACGAATCTACCAGGTCCTTTTTTCTAGGAATGTCCTTGTTTGCTCTTGGAGATGTGCCTGCAGTTGCCTGTGGAAGAGCTAGTTTCTCTTGGTTACTTGCAGTGCCCCAGAGCTTTGCTTTCCGCTCGCTCTGTTCTTTAACCACAGTCTGAGGTGTTCCGAAATAGTACTCCTGCTCAATATTTCTAGTTATTTATTTAACTTTAAACAAGGTTTTTGATGGCAAAGGTGCATGTCCTGTGTACCTTGTGAACATGTTTTGAAAGAGTGACCAGATGGCCTCTCCAGGATGATACAGGTGACCAGGTCAGTCATTTCCTCCTCCTGAGAGAGGCTTGGCACCATTCATTACCTGTTAGTATGAGTCCCTATCCATTTTTGTTTGTGGTACTTGAAAGGAAAATGTTGTTTTAATATGTGACAAAGTGTCTCCAAATTAGCTACTTCAGTAACTCAAATTTATCATAATTTTAAAGTCATCAGCCTTTTGAGAAATGAAGTGGCATTATTGATGCTAAATAATCATATATTACAAGACATGTGCTATAGCTCTCACAAGTTCTTGTTAGAATTTTATATTTTGTGTTTGGTGAAATTTTGTCTTAGCTTTCTTTGCTCTTGAAAATTCCTTTCTTTTAAATGAGAAAAATAAATGCTAATCAAGGGAATTGTTTCTAAAATAGCAGTATGAATTAGTGGTGCAGGCACTCTGATAGCTTCAGAGCTTTAACATACATTATTGTGATGTATGTGGAGGTGCAGCGTTTCCACCACCTAATGGCACATTTGAGATTTTGCCCAGCAAAATATATGTTTCAAGCAAGCGCGCGCGCACACACACACACACATACCTTAAAAGAACAAAAAATGAGAAATGTGGATCATTGCTTTGTGTATACATGTACCTTGGTTTTCCTTGTCCAAAAATACTGTTTGAATCTTTTATTTACTGTAGTATTTTCGAAGCTTCTAGTCTGAAAGACATAGACTGAATATTTCTTTTTACCCTTTGACAGAGATGAGTTTTTAAAAATTCTGTGAAAACAGTTGAGTCTATTTTAATTCCAAATGTGACTCTGTTCTCTTATAAAAGTTCCACTCTAGCCTTGGCAGGTTTAGCCAGTATCACTTTGAGAGTTTGTCCACAGCATTAATCTGGGAGGAGGGACACAGTGTGAACTGATTAGCTCACTTTCTGTCCTTTAATCACCTCTCTCCCCTAGGTTTGTGAGCTGCCTTTTGGAACAGCCTGAAGTGTTAGTTGTGGGCGCAGGAAGAGGACACGCTGGCAAGATCATTCACAAGCTGTTTGTGAACGCTCAGAGGGTATGTGAATTTCCTTACTGACCGTGTCATGATGTCTCCAGACCTCTACTCAGGAAGATGCTATTTTGATTCCCACACATGGCTGATAATACAGCTGCTGAGTGTAAGTCTCGGCATTGTGTTCAAACAATATACAAACAAGGACTCTCAGCGGTGACTTCTGAGTCTTTGAAATCCATTTGCTTTCTTACATATTTAAGTAAAAGTATAGGTGTATTTTAGCACATAAATTTCAGAAGTTAGAAGAGTCTGAAATCCATTGTTACGGAATCTAATAGGGACTCAGTTAGCAATGGCCAGTGTAGTGTGGTGTGAAAAAATGTTGCATACTTTCAAATTAGAATAGAGTTCAGTTTTACCATTTTAAAATCCATGTACTCCAAATGGATTCACAGTTTTGCTTGTGAGGTTAGTATATCTGTTTCTGTCATAGTGAATTGATCTTAGGAAGAGCAAGATTTCAGATATTTAGGGCTATGGAAACAAGCTCCAGGACACAAAGAGAGCCCAGTTGGAAAAATTATCTTTGGTATTACCTCTGCTACTAGAGTCAAGGTTCACAAGTTATGTAGTACTTTCTGACATTCTTATTAAAATTTGAATTTTTACGAAGATAATGCTAGTTATACTTTGTGGATACTCTCTGTACTGATGATGGTTAAGATGATTTTGATGTCAGGGCTCATTAATATTAAAGATTGTGATAAAAGTATTATAGAGTGTGCTGTGGACAGTCCCTGACTTATGACGATTTGACTTACAATATTTGACTTTATGATGGTGCGAAAAAAATATGTATTCAGTAGAAGCTGTATTTTGAGTTTTGGTCTTTTTTTGGGCTAGCAGTATATGCCACACAATCCTCCCTTGTGATGCTGGGCTAGGGCAGCGGCAGGTCCCTGCTGTCACACAGTCATGAGGGCAAACAGTTGATATACTTACTTACAGCTGCTCTACCCAGACAACTGTTCTGGTTCTCACTTTCAGTACAATACTTTAATAAATTACATGATGTAGTCAATACTTTATTATAAAATAGGCTTTTTGTGAGATAATTTTTGTCCAGCTGTAGGCTATATGTGAGTGTTCTGAAGCTTGGGTATGGTAGGGTAGTCTGAGTTACAATGTTTGGTAGGATAGGTGTAGTAAACGTATTTTCAACTTAGGATATTTTCTTTTTCTTTCTTTTTTAAATGTTTATTTACTTTGTGTGTGTCTGTGTGTGAGAGAGAGAGAGGGAGAGGGAGAGAGGGAGGGAGGGAGGAAAGGAGAATGCGAGCAGGAGAGGGACAGAGAGAGAGGGAGATAGAGAATCCCAATTTGGCTCCACGCCAGCAGTGCAGAGCCTGAGGTGGGACTCAGACCCACAAACTGTGAGATCATGGCCTGAGGCAAAAGCAAGAGTTGGATGAGTAACAGACTGAGCCACTCGAGTGCTCCCAATTTAGGATATTTTCAACTTAGGATGGGTTTATGGGGAAGTAACTTGATTATAAGTCAAGGAAGGTATGTAAGTACAGGGTGCCCTTTACCTGGAACTGTGATGACTCTAGAATGACCCACTTGTGAAAGTGTCATTCTCAGAATCAAATAAAAACAAATTCCTGGGTTTACATATGATATAAAAGCTGTTTTGAGTCTGTCTGGAGTATTTCTAGTTAATATAGTCAATTTCATAGCCAAATGTACTGACCTGAAGTTTTAGCAAGAAATGAAACCTATGATTATTTATGAGATTGCTCCCTAATTTTAAGATTTCAGGTTAAAACCACGTACTTAATTTTCTTATAGAGTGCCAGAAAACAGTAGATGCTTACTTTGATTTGTTTTGTCTCTGCTATGAAACCAGGAACCAACTTTGTTTTGCATCCTATATCCTTTACCAGCTCATTAGCCAGAGGCTCATAACCACATTTTCTTGTCAACACCAATATGAATTTTTCTCCTGTTGCAGAAATTCTTTCCTCTGTCCTCCCTTTTAAAACCTTGTGTATTAAGAGGACTTAAAATCCAAAATGTTTTCATTTTTAATATAGTATTCTTTGTTTTTGAATAGTTCAGCAAAATTATTTTCTGCCAAATGGAAATAGCCTTTCCTCCTTAGAAAGTTAGTAAAGACTCATTGTAAAAATTTGGATAATACAAAAAAAATTTTTTTTTTAAAGTTTTATTTATTTTTGATACAGAGAGAGACAGAGCATGAGGGGGGAGGGACAGAGAGAGAAGGAGACGCAGAACCGGAAGCAGGCTCCAGGCTCCAGGCTCTGAGCTGGCTGTCAGCACAGAGCCTGATGCAGGGCTCGAACCCACGAACGTGAGATCTGACCTGAGCCGAAGTCGGAGGCTTAACCAACTGAGCCACCCAGGCGCCCCTACAAAAAATTTTTAAGGAAAAATTAATGACATTAATCTTTCTACCTACTGATGATCACTGTCAACATTTGACCTGTGGTATACATAAATACATGTATATTTTACAAAACCAGGATTATGTTATGTATTTTACTTTGTTATTCTTGTTTTCCACTTAATTACCTTATTACATCAGTAAATATAGGGGTGTCTCATCCTTTCAATAGCCTTGTGTAGCTAATCCCCTTTAAGGGATACTGAAATTGCACATTTTCCCCAGTTGTACAATTGTGCTTGTAAAACATTTCAAACTTTCAGACCTTGTAGGGAATGTTTTTCAGGAGTTGGCAGACTCTAATCCATATAACAAGTGCCTGATTGGTACATTTTTTAACTCAGACCTTCAGTGTCTGGCCATAAACCATTAAAGTTTATTGATGTAACTTTTCATTATCAACAGACACTTTATATCAATTCTACTAATCAAGATTTTAACTTTTCAGAAAGTTAAGAAATTTAACTGAGAATTTTGTGTAGCATACATCAGCTTTACATATTTAGAACTTTTTGCTTAAAATCATGAACTTTATTAAAGTTTATTAAACCTCATTATATGTGTCAGTGGTGTATTCCACTGGAATTCAACAAATAAACCACAGATTGGATTGTGTTTGAGTTTTATCAGTTTTGCCCATTAAATGACACTGTACATTGCCTGTTCAACCATCAGATGCATGAGAAGTGGGATATGTCTGCTCACTTTAACAGCTAGGTGTGTTCTATGTGGTATGTGTTTGTCTTGATATTATTTTGATAGGATCATGTTCCTTAATGTAGTGCATGCTGTCTCTGAAATGACCTTGAAATCTCTTGTCTAGCTCTTTTTAAACCATCTTGCTTGTTTCCTTTTCATCACTGTTTCTTTTCTCACCCTTTCTCAAGCTGACTGAATCTTCTGATGAGGTAACAAAATAGCCTTTGTCCCTCATAGTCCCTTGTTCCTTCCCATCCCTCTAACTTCATAAGGTCATTAAGACTAACTGCATCTTTACCAGTCTGGATTTGGCATACCTTTCATGCTGATGTTTAGTATAACATGATTTCGTATTTCCATCGCCAAAACAATAGTTCTTTCTAAATCGATGGTATTGTGAAAGAAATTTAGTAATCAGACAAATGAAAGAAGTATAGTGATCAAGATTAAAATGAAGGCTCTAACTGAATTTTTTATGTAATTTTAATGGAAAACCAGATGCCTTTAATATTGAGAACTCTTTTTGGCCATTGCTATGTTACATGGACCTCTATCATTTCTTTATCACCTTAGCCACCCACCAAACAAAACCAGTGTTCCAGGTTTAATTTGGCAAATGAATCGTAAAATGAAGGAATAGAGATAAAAACTGTCTTTTCAGACTCTGGGGAGAAGCATCTCCTTACTGGACTGAGGACATCAGACTTGAACTTGGGTTGTTGCTAGAAGAAACATGTAGAAACCAGTGCTATATTTTCCCTCTTCATCAGATGTTGGAATATGGCCCTCACTTTTCAGAGCAGATTGCCTGGCAGTCGTGATCTCTTTTGTCTCTGTCACCAGTTTACTTGTAATATCTGGCTGTTCATGCATTGTTTCTAGCTTCTTGCTTTTCCTCTGTTGGTTTTTGAGTAATTGTAACGTGGCTGACTGCATTACTGAGTAATGTAGGACATCTTTTATCTATTTATCATGTTTGTTCATCTGTCCTTCAAAATGATCTAAGTTTAGCATTGGACTTGATCTTGAATTTAGCATTTGATTCTGTTCAAGGCTGCAGCCATGGCTCCACCAGAGGAGGAACTGAAGAGAATGAGCTCTCCAGAAGAGAGAAGGCAGAACTCCGTGTCAGACTTCCCACCTCCTGCTGGCCGAGAACTCATTTTGCGCACCACTGTGCCACGCCCGGCCCCGTACTCCCGAGCTCTGCCTCAGCGCATGTATAGTGTTCTCACCAAAGAGGATTTCAGACTTGCAGGTGCCTTTTCATCAGATACCTCCTTCTTCTAATTCTTCTAGAGCCACCTCACTTATGGCTTCAGAGATGCGCTGACCCCTTCTGTGGGAGGAGTTGGTGCCAGTCAGAATTTGAGAGACCATGAAGAGGACCTGTCCAGTCCATGGTCAGGAATCATACCAGCATCTGAAAGACTTTCCAGTGTCATGCTTGGGCTTTGTTGTATCTTGATTGGGGCAGAGAGAATGGGCTTGAGCTTTGGAAATATTTGTTCCCTGAAGAGATACCCTTGTTTCAACAGGGGTAGGGTAGTGGGTAGGGGGATGTACAGGGACCAGAAAACCAGCAGGAGCTCTCTGTACTCCAGTAGGATTGTGCCCATTTATTCTTTCCTGTGACTGTCCCTTAGGCTGTCGCTTTGCATTTTTAGTCTGTGTAAACACACTTGTATTTGTTAGTATCAGGTATGCAAAACAGAATATCTGTTCATTCAGATTTCTGAATATTTTGGTGATAGCTTCTTTTCCAAGAATCTGTGTTTTCAAACTGCTAAATGAAATTCTGTTTATTCAGTCATCTAGTGGCCATCCTTATTGTATTAACTCTTGATGAACATTTTGAATGTTCTAGGAGAAAGCGTAGAATTTCACATAGTTTGTGTTTTTCCATGTAACTGTGATCTAAATGTATTCCTTCTGATAAAACTATATATTGAATGTCACTGCAAATTAGTTTTATATCTTGTAAGGTTTGTTTCTCTTATGTGTTTTGTTTTTCGTTGACAGTGAGATATCAACCTCCAGACTGTTCTTTTCTTGCAGCATGCATTCCTTTTTTTTTTTTTTTTTTTTTTTTTTTGGTAATTGCTGACTGGATACTATATTTCATGGAGTAGAGATGAGCACATGCTCCAAATATAGCTTTGGAACGTAGAGATTATCATGCAGTTAGTATAATTTCATATATATATACTAATGTAATGAATAGAAGATTATTTCAGTGAACTATTTTGCTTTTGCGTTCTAGGTAAAATGAAAATAATCAATGGGGATGTATATAGCACCCAGCATAAAGATAACAAGCAACATAATTTCTAGTTATTTGGTGATCAAGATTTATCAAGTCTGTGTTGCTGTACGGCCTCTGTTCAGTAATCTGAAATCTATTTTTAGGCCTAAAATTCCCATTTTAATCCAAAGTGAAAAATGGTTATGCTGAAGCATAGACCTTGCCTATGTAATTTAAAGAATTAATAGAGCTGTGTAAACTGTTATATTATTTTTGTAAAAAACGTGTGTGTGTACATATATATGTATATATGCACATATATGTGTATATATGTATATATGGAATAGGGGAGGCCCTAATTGGTTACTTCCCAGCCTTCACAGTGCTTTTCTCTGAGATGCTGGACTCGATGGTGGCTGGTGAACCATACCAATGCAGGCCTGAGGATGGAGCACCGTACCAAGTAGAAAATATATCTTTTGAGGACAGGGTTTGTCTTTTTTCCAATGAGGAAGTTAATAGTAAAGAAACATTTTTCAAAGAGGTTGGATGTTAAAATGGCATTGCAAGTCTAATAAAAAGGAAAGTCTTGCTTTCTCTGGCTACTTTTCTCTCCTCTGATGAGCACTTTATTCTTATTTCAGTTAGTTTTATGCTGTCTTATGTCTCCCTAAATATTTGCAGCCTGCGGAATCTTGCAGGAGTCTCAAGAACATGCTTTGTACCTTCTTTTTTATTGCCATTTACCCCACTTTACTTTTATTATAGTTATATGTTTGTTTAATTCACAGATACTTTTAAGTGACTAATTTGTATCAGATACTGTTCTAGGCAGTAAAGATAAAACAGACACCAGAACACACTCCCTTCTTTTCAGTGACCTTCCTGGCAGGTAGCAAAGGTTGATATCACATTGCCATAAAATGGAGAGTACAGTCAACTCATTTGTATGAATTGGAGGTTTGACATGTATCATAGAAATTCATTCATTTATTCATTCATTCAGTGGCAACAGAATAATATATGCAATAATAGTCAATAGAGTAGTATGTGCAATAATAAGGTGTTATGAGAGGTTTTTCACTAAGGCTTTAGGGATCAGGAAAATCTTTCTAGAGGTAATTTCTAGATTGAGACCAGAAGATTATAGGGGCTGGTAAGGAAGTGAGGAAGTATGTTTAAATTTCTTGAAGGGAAGAACTATACCCTGTATGTACACTTGCCAGTAATTTATTGTGATTTTACCACTGCTACCTTGAGGTAGAGTTTACTTTGTATGTATATTTGCACATTCCTGATCTTTCAATCTGGACTTAGCCATGACATTCTTTGGTCAGTAGAGTATTAGCAAGTGTGACAGGCAGAGACTTGAAAAGTACTTGCACCTTGGGGCTTGCCCTTTCTTCCTCTGGGAACCTTGAGATGTGCAAAGAAGCCTGATGCAGAGAGAATTAGGTGTTTTGTTACACAGCACAGATGACTGGATGCTGCAGGGGATGGGAAGAGTGTTACTGGTAGAAAACACAGCATGGGCAGAAACTCAGAGACCTAAGAAAACCCATCTTTGGAGAATGGCCAGCTTTTCAGTCTGCCAGGAGTGTGATGCCCAGAGTAGTAAGAGGCAAGAAGTGAAGATGTCTAGGTAACCTGACATGGGATTGAGAAGTTCCGCATAAGCATAGCCACAAGTTTGAGCCTTATGTTCAGGACAGTAAGTCATGGAAGAGTTTTAAGCGAGGTGGGTTTCAGCCCACACTGTAGCAGGCTATGAAAGTGTATATACATCCTGGATCTTGTACTAAATTGGAAAGTAGCAGTTATATCAGTGGGTTTTTATCCTCCTCTGTGCTTTGTAATGTGCTGTAAAGAACCTGATTGAAGGCTTGTGGACCAACATGAAGGCTTCTCACTCTGGGACCCTCTCACACCTATATATTACTATAGCACATAATAATTCAGATTTTTAAAGCATTTCTGTTTGTATTTCATTCATTAGTCCAGCAAATGTTTGTTTATAGAGTGCCAACCACGTGCCGGGTACTTATTGTCCTGGGAATGGGGCTATAGCAGTGAACAAGACAGATAAAAGATCTCCATGGATATTACATTTAGGGAGCCCAAATATAAACATTCAGGGGAGGCAGAGTGTTTTTAGACAGAAAGGGAACACCTGTGAGATGGTGACATTGAACAGAGACATGAAGGAAGTGAGTGAACTGGTCATGTGAGAGCCTGGGAGATGGTTCCAAATCAGGAATAATAGTAAATGTAAAGCCCTGAGGTGGGAGTAAACGTGATTAAGTTGAAGTCAGAGAAAAATTGCCAGTGTGGTCAAAATGAGTGAAGGAAAGACAGCAGAGGAAAGAAATTAGGCAAATGCACAGGGACCAAGTTACATAAAGCATTACGAACTTTGTTTGTTTGTTTCTCAATCGAAAGGGAAGCCGGTGGAGAATATTGAACAGGGTAGTGTCGTGATCTTACGTTTACAGAATTTGTGCTCTGGTTGCAATGTGGACAATACACAAACGAGGCAGGGCTACAAGGATGCTGTATATTTTGAAAAGAATGCACAGAATTTTCTCATGGAATCCATGAAGGTATGAGTAAGTCAAGACTACTTGAAGGTATGGGACCTGAGTAACTGAGTGAATGGTGCTGTCATTTACTGAGATGCAGAAGACTGAGGGAAGAGCATTTTGGGGGGGTGATTGAAGATTTGGAGCTAGGATGTATTAATTTTGAAATAGGATTTAGATACCTGTGGTGTGGCCAGCCTCCACATTTTGACCAATGTACATGGAGAAAGTGTTGGTAAGGCACTTCAAGATTACGTTACAAAGGATGTTGTAGCTTCCATTTTAGCTGCATGTTCTTGGGTGTCTCTCTGTCCCTCTCGTCGCTTGCTCTGGGGGAAGTAGGCTTCCATGCCACAAACAACCCTCAGGAGAGGCCCTCATGGTGAGGAAGTGAGGACACCTGCTGACAGCCACATGTGTGAGCTTGAAAGTGGATCCTCCTCAGTCTCAGAAGACTGCGGCCTCCTGAGGAACCGAGACCCAGATGTACCCGGTTGGCTGCGCCTGGACTGCTGACCCTCAGAAATGGTGTGTGATGTTTTTATTTTAAACTCAGTTTCAGGGACAGTTCATTTCACAGCAAAAATAACAAAATACTCAAGTGATGATGTAAGTTTGGGGTTTAAGGAAGAAGTTAGAACTTGTGCAGTAACATGAGGTCAGATATTAGGAGAGCCCTGCAGGGTGAGTACAGTGCAAAGAGAAGGTATGGGGACTGATTGGGAAGAGGAGGAGGACTGCCAGAGGAGACTAAGCAGGAGCAGCCTCTGAGGCCGAAAGAAAACCATGACTGTGATGTTCTAGAAGCTAGGAAATAAAACATTTGAAGGAGGCAGGAGTTGATCAACTGTGTCAAATGCCACGGAGACGTGGAATAAGACGTGAACTCAGAATGCTTGCTGCATCCCTATGGAGGCACAAATAGCTATGTGCAGAAGGGTAACCTCTGTTCTTACCGGGAAAGAGCAGGGAACTGCCTGGCTGGAGGGAGGATAGGTGTTCTCACCTCTGCCCACGCCAGATGGGGCTGTGGTTGGCGGGCACCGTTCCTTGCCAGGGATTGGGAGGCCAGGGGCCGTATACCAGGAACAGTAGAGGTGAAAGCATGAAGTCACTGTTTGAAGCCGCAGTGACCCTATTCCCCGCCCCACCCTTGCTGACAGCTCCCTTCTGAGCACTCAGGGGGAAGGGTAGGGCTTGGCACTCAGCAAATGCTGAATGAGTGCCTCTTGATGGCAAGTTGGGTGGGGGGGGGCACTGATGTACTTGAATCTTCTGGACTCGAGTTTTTAGCTCTTGGGCACCACGAAGCCAGAATATTTCAGAATATGAGCTCATGGAAGCCTGACGACTGCCACTGGCCTTTCTCTAGCTCTGAGAAGTGGAACACAGCATCAGCCTAGATAAATGGGCTTGGCTAATTCTTGAAATCTGATTTTTTATCTAGAGTAAGGCTAGTTCCTAGTAGCATGCCTTCTTTGCCAGCTGTTTTTCCTCTGGCAGCTTGTGGTCTCTGACGGGTGGTCATGGATAAATGATGCTCCCTCAGATGAGCAGTCTCTTCTGTTGCAGGGAGCATTAGCTTATCCGCTGAGGAAGGTGGCTGCACAGAAGGCCCCCACTCGGCCCCTGGTCAGAGAAGACAGGAGTATGGCCCAATCTCTGATTGGTCTCTGGGGAGTGTGCCCCACTGTGTGGCCCTCCTCTGTGGCAGGAGTTTCTGGCAGCTCTTGACAGAGACCTCAGTGTCCACTCAGAGGCACACATCCCCTGCTGCTTTCCAACAAAATGAGCTTCTCTAAGGAAATTACATTCTTCTCTCTTATTGAAAAACAATTGGGTTTTTTTCCCCCCAGGCAAAACCATGACAGAATATTCTTTAAGTTTGTTTGCAGGTTTGTGTTCATCTTGTCCCAGAATAAGGTGGATGAATGGCCTGTGAGGAGATATGTGCAGGCTGGGCCGGCTCATGCCGGAGGAGCTGCTAGTTAGGTTCAAAGCTGGTGAGTCGACTATCTGCAGTACCGAAGCCTGTGATAGAAAGTATTCCCTAGGAGGGCGCCTGGGCAGCTCAGTAGGTTAAGCATCCAACTTAATGGTAATGGAAGAGGGCACTTGTGGGGAAGAGCACTGGGTGTTATATGGAAACCAATTTGACAATAAACTACTTAAAAAAATGAAAATGTGCAGATACCAAAAAAATGTAAAAAAAATTAAAAATAGAAAGTATTCCCTAGAAAAGAAGAACAGAATTAGTTCTTATTTTCTAGAACTTTCTAGCCTTGTTTTCTAAGGCATCTGTATCAAAGTGCCACAGACCACATGGCTTAAAAGCAGCAGAAACGTATTGGCTCATAGTTCTGGAGACTACATGTTTGAAATCAAGGTGCTGGCAGGGCCATGCTTCCTCTAAAACCTGCAAGGCTCCTTCCCTGCCTTTCCCTTGCTTCTGTTGGTTGCCGGCTGGCCCTGCTGCTCCTTAGCTTGTAGCTACAGTGCTTCAGTCTGGGCTCCTGTTGTCACATGGCTTCTCTCCCAGGTGTCTGTGTGTGTTTTCTTCCTGTGACAGCAGTAGGACCTCATCTGAACTTACTACATCTACAATAACCCTGTTTCCAGATAATCACATTCTGAGGTACTAGGAGTTTAGGACTCAACATGTCTTTCTTTTTTGGAAGGGAGCAGGGGTCACAGTTCAACACATAAAAGCATCATTTGGAAGCCATCCAGATGGGCAGATGCCCATCCAGTCGGTGGCAGGCCATGGAGACTGATGTGTATAAGCATCGCCCTGTCTCCAGATGGATGGCTTTCAATCTCTGCCGCCTTTATCAGGCACAAGACACCGGGCAGGTAGGTAGTCTTCCTTTGCCAAATGGAGACAAAAGTAAGTATCCAACACATTGTACCAAAATTAAGATACTACCAAAAAAATGCCCAGCATGGTACAGGTTGTTTAATGAAGACAAGCTTTTTAGGGGAACTGTACTGTAAAGTGGTAGAGCTGTGGGCAAATGAATGATTAGCTGTTGTTTAATATGAGGACGCACATGCCCAGCCAGTGTTCATGAGATGGCTGCCCAAAAAGCCCTGTGGTAACAAGAGTGACTTTGAATCTCCTACCGTCTCATCAAATGAACTGATTTCTTTTGATTCCTTTTTCCCTCCTTGGGTAACAGGCTCCATGGAGAAAACTGTATTTACGCAGCTAAGTAGACTGTCTAGGCAGAGGGCTGGGGTGGGAGGTTGGGGATAGTTGAGGCACGTTCCAGGCAGTGGGGCTAATCTGCAGAGGCCTGCAGACACTGTGTCTGATGTGGCAAGAGCAAAGAGTGACGAGAGAGAGGGGTGAGGTAGCAGAGGAAGTGGTGGTCTGTTCTGGAGCCTCCCCTCCCCATGAAGGAACTTGGACTTGTCCAGTGGCAGTGGAGGAGCTGGAAAGGTTTGCAGTAAAGAAGGAGGAGGAAGACTAGACTCAGACCCTTAGGAGCCACAGTGATCCCTGCAAGGGATGGCAGTGGCCTTGAGTTGCAGTGGTGGTGAGGGGGTGAGAGATTCAGCAAGTGACACCACCAGGACTTGGTGAAGCGTGGGAGATGGTTAGTGAAGGCGGATGTGTCCTGGACGCCCGGCTCTGACTGGAGGGGCCAGCTGCTCTGTCAGATTCGTGGTGCGTCATCAGCTCCAGCACAGCCACCTGCAAACGTAGGAAGAGTCCTGCTCTGTCCACACTCCAGTGAGATCCACACCCTTTTCTGTAACGTGACCCACGGTGGGGCAGTGTCTCTAAGAAAATGCCCATTACATACAGTGTCCAGGAATCCTCAGCCTTTCCAGCTTGCTGATGACAGGGAAGGAGAATGAGCACTGGTTCCTTACCCTCCTGTCCTCTGCACACACATTTGTCAGGAGAGTGACATCGGCTCCCTCCTGGGGCTGGTCAGACCTGATTAACAAGTGATGGGACACAGATCAAAACTTTTAAGTTCTGCAGCCACTTGACAGTTTGAGTAAATAATGACTTCTCGATGCTATTTATTCTCATTCTTCTTTCTCAGCCCTATTTTTGGCCCAGAACACTTTTTATTTTTGTCCGTGTTATATAATGAAGGAACTGCTTTCTTAGTAACCCACTGTCACTCCTGTTATCTTGCCTACATGAAAAAAAGGAAATATTTTTGGAGTGTGAATTTCCCAAACGTTCTCTGCTATTCTGGGACTGAAGGCACAGTGTCAGGGCAGGAACACTGCTGTGGGGAGAGGGCCCAGTCTCCCTTGGCCGAGGCCAAAATCTGGTCCTTGGAAGCTGGAGACTTCGTGCGTGCCCTGCCTGCCCTGTACACGTGGCAGGAGTGCCTCTCTGCACAGGACTGTATGTTTGCAGCAGCTCATCCAGGTGCCCCAGAATATTCTTAATCCCTGCTCTCCATTCCTGTTGTTCCAGGATAGTCACAGGATTGGAGAAACAACAGCTGTAGGCGATGAGAGGCTTGTCCTACGCAGTCTAGTGAGAGGCTGCACCCCCTGTAGGGGTCACAGGAGGACAGCAAAAGCACTTGGAGTAACCGAAAAAGCCTTTCCTGGCCAGCCAGTGCGAGGTTTGTGTAGCTTCACTGGAAGTGGTGTAAGAAGGCAGCTTCCCTCGAATGGGTCTGTGTGGAGGCCACTCAGTCCCGACTGGCTGCATCTTGGGTGAGCCATAGACGGTCTATAAACATGAATCTGTCCAAAGAGCCAGGAGTTTCAGATCTCAGCAGACATGTTTCCTTCATGTGTTTAGGGGATTCCCCAGGAGAATCCTGATTAGGCCCTGCTTCTGGAAGCTGATATATGACCAACCTGTAGGAAAAGCTGACCTACCTACTTTAGGCCCCGGGGTGCTGCTGGAGGCAGCCCAGGAAGGACTACTCAGGTCCTAATGGGAACATCTCAGCTCAGCAAGTCCTGTGAGAAAGTCAGGATATAGGTGACCCTCATCCCTGATGATTTCAGCTGAAACTTTGGCAAGTAGTCAAATTATTATAAATGATCTTAGAGCAGGTAATAAGCTAATCCAGAGTCTCTCAAGCACAAATAGTGTATATCTTTTTTTAAATTTTTAAAAAATGTTTCTTTTTGAGGGAGACAGATACAGAGAATGAGTGGGGGAGGGGCAAAGAGAAAGAGGGAGACACAGAATTCAAAAAATGCTCTGTTGTCAGCACGGAGCCCAACGTGGGGCTTGAACCCATGAACTGTGAGCCAAAATCAGGAGTTGGACACTTAACCGACTGAGCCACCAGGTACCCCTAGTTGGTTTTTTAAAATTTACTATAACAAAGATTCATGGGGAGCAGTGAGGACATGAAATGAAACCCAGCCATCATAGGACTTGATCTCCAGAGTCTGGAGGTTTTCAAATTTGGGTTAGCTCTCGAGAACCTTAGCTGCAGGAATTCACAGCTCCTCCCTGCTGGCGTATGACCATGAATGTGACTTGGCCCCAGGTGACCATCTTTCTGTCCCAGTACCAGCCGTCTTGTTCATATTTTGGTTCCTGTGGATGGTGAGCTTCTTCAGGGCCCAAGACAGCTTCTCTTCCCTTCTACATCAGCACCTTCCAGTACCAGCTTGTTATTTCGTAGCTTGGTCTTTCATTTTTCCAGTTCTGAAAGTACATGTTCAGCCCAGTTCATCTTCCATCCAGCCCATTAGGCATAATCTGTGGGCCACTGGCCAGCCAACAGATTAACTTCCTTGGGTTATCCCTTCAGCCGTACCTGAGAAATGTTCACAGATGGTCATGGATTGCCCTCCTAGGAAAGGGTCTTGAACAGGAAAGAATCCTTTGGCAGGAGGTGTGGCAGTAACTCTACAATGCTTGTGTTCATGCTTTTTGTTATTCCTGAAAGTTTCTTTTTAATATTTTATTTGGTAATTATTTCAAACTTAGAAAGTTGTAAGAATGGTACAAGGAAATCCTGTAAATCCATCACACAGACTCACCCATTGTCAATATTTTGCCATTTTAGTTTTCTAAGCCTAGTTTTTAACCTGTGTTTAACAGAAATGAATGTCTCCATCTCCATCTCTGCCCACTTAACTTTTCTCCTCCCACTGTGTTCTGATGGAGAAACAAAAGCCATGCTGGGTCAGTTCTCAGGAAAGAAGTGGTTGGAACATTTGGAGCTGATTTAGGAGATACATTTTCAAATTTGAGCCCTATCAGACATAGCAGAGATCTGTTGTTATTTTTACTGCATATGATAAAATCATGCAGTTAAAATAAAATTTAAGGGCAGATAAGAAAGTGGCTTCCTAGATTCTCTGAAAAAGCATAGCCAAAGCAACTGAAATACTAGATAAATATTAAATGTCTCTTAAAGTGTATATTATACAAATTTTAATTATTTTAAGAAATAATTTCCAATAACAACAAAAATTGAAAAATTGCCTAGCAGTGCATTTGGGAAAAGATATGCAAGCTTTTTTTTTTTTTTTTTAAAGCATGTTAAGTACTTTTTAAAAAGTTTTATTTTTAATTCAGGTTAGTTAGCATACAGTGTTATATTAGTTTCAGGTGTCCAGTATCGTGACTGATACTTCCCTCCATCACCCGGTGCTCATCACAAGTGCACTCCTTAATCCCCTTCACCTTTGTAACCCCCACCCGCAGCTCCCTTCTGGTAACCATCAATGTGTTCTCTATAGTTAAGAGTCAGTTTTTTAATTTGTCTCTCTTTCCCCTCCCCTCCTGTGCTCATTTGTTTCTTAAATTTCACATATGAGTGAAATCATATGGTATTTCTATTTCTCTGACTTACTTTGCTTAGCATTATACTCTCTAGTTTGATCCATGTTGTTCAAATGGCAAGTTTTCATTCTTTTTTTTTTTTTTAAATGTTTTATTTATTTTTGATACAGACAGAGACAGAGCATGAGGGGGAGGGGCAGAGAGAGAAGGAGACACAGAACCGGAAGCAGGCTCCAGGCTCTGAGCTAGCTGTCAGCACAGAGCTCTATTCGGGACTCGAACCCATGAACGTGAGATCTGACCTGAGCTGAAGTCGGAGGCTTAACTGACTGAGCCACCCAGGCACCCCCAAGTTTTCATTCTTATCCATGGCTGAGTGATATTCTATTGTGTGTGTGTCTACCACATCTTCTTTGTCCATTTATTAATTGATGGACACTTGGGCTGCTTCCATAATTTGGCTGTTGTAAATAATGCTGCTATAAACATGGGGTGCATGTTTCCCTTTGAATTAGTATCTTTGTATTTTTTGGGTAAATACTCAGCAGTAATAGTGCTGGACCTGGGGTAGATTTATTTTTAAATTTTTGAGGAACCTCCTTCTGTTTTCCAGAGTGGCTGTACTAGTTTGCATTTCTACCAGTAGTGCATGAGTGTTCCTTTTTCTCCACATCCTCACCAACACTTATTGCTTCCTGTAGTTTTGATTCTGACAGGTGTGAGATATCTCATTGTAGTTTTGATTTGCATTTCTGTGATGATGAGTGATCCTGAGCATCTTTCCATGTGTCTCTTGGCTGTCAGGCCGTCTTTGGACAAATGTTTGTTCATGTAAGATATGCAAGCTTTTTAAATGAGAAAATCTTAAAATTTTATTGAAACAAATTAAAAAGCATAAATTGAGAGATAAGTTCTTACATATAAGGAGTTAGTATCACAAAGATGTCAGTTTTCCCCACAGTGACCTACCTATACTAGTCCTAATAAAATCTCAAAATAGTTTTTTTTTTCTTTTGCGCTTTTGTGGAACTAGAATAGTCGAGTCTAAAATGTATATGAAAGAGTAAAAGGCCATAAGTAGTCAAACTATTCTTGAAAAAGAGCAGTAAATTAGGAAGTCTTTATGAGATATTAAAACTTATTATAATGCTGTGATAACTAAGAGTATCGTATTGACTCAAAGTAGTTCAATAAGACAGAGCCCCAGCTATAAAAGGAAACTTTAATTCTGGTAGAGACAGTAAGGCAGATCAGTGGGGAAGTGATGGCATATTCAATAAATAGTGCTTGGACAAGAAGTTATCCTTATATCTCAAAAGGGAAAAGAAATAAAATTGGATGTTTATATCACTACCTACTCAAAAATCAATTCTTGGCAGATGAAAGATTCTTACATAAAAACAAAGAACAAAAAGCCAAAAATAACCCATGTAAAATGTTTAGAATACTATGTGGGAAAGTAGCTTAAAAAAAACACTTTCTGGGAGGTGCCTGGGTGGCTCAGTTAGTTAAGCATTTGACTTCAGCTCAGGTCATGATTTCATGGTATGTGAGTTCAAGCCCTGCATCAGGCTCTGTGCTGACAGCTCACGGCCTGGAGTCTGCTTTGGATTCTGTATCTCCCTCTCTCTCTATACCTCTCCCACTTGTGCTTTGTTTCTCTCTCAAAAACAAACATTTAAAAAAATAAGCTAATCTATTTAGTTGGAGAGAAAGTCCAAATGGAGGGAGGGGTTGGCGGGGAGAGAATCCCAGGCAGGCTCCACATTGTCAGCACAGAGCCTGTCATAGGCTCAAACTCCCAAAATATGAGATTATGAGCTGAGCTGAAATCAAGAGTTGGATGCTTAACTAATCGAGCTACCCAGATACCCCAAGTAGCTTTAAAATTTTAGAGTAAGATTTTTCTTCTTTTTAAAAATTTTTTAAAAAATCTTTATTTTTGAGCACAAGAGAGAGAGAGAGAGAGACAGAGAATCAGCAGGGCAGGGGCAGAGAGGGAGAGAGACACAGAATCTGAAGCAGGCTCCAGGCTCTGAGCGATCAACACAGAGCCCGACGTGGGGCTTAAACTCATGGAGCGAGATCATGACCTGAGCCGAAGTCAGTCGCTTACCAACTGAGTCACCCAGGCGCCCTGAGATTAAATAAAACACAAAGAATATGAACCATAAGGAAAAATATTAATTAGGCTACATTAAGAACTTTTTCTCAACAAACACCATAAAAAATATGAAGAGAGAAACCATAGAATGGAAAATGGTAGTTGCACACAGACAACCAGCATGAATTAGTGTCCAGAACAGATATAACAGATTTAAAAATCATGAATCCATGAATCAGTTAAAAAGGGCTGAAAACCTATTAGCAAAATCAGGTAAAAAAAAAAAAAAAGGACATAAACTGGCCATAGGAGAAAAAAAAAAAAAGAGCAAAACATTTATGAGATGTCTATCCTCTTTAGTAACTTGAGAAATGCAAAGTAAAACCACAGTGAGATACCGTTTCACACATGACGAATGGACACAAACCTTAAAGTTAGACAATATTCAAACAGTGACAAGGATTTTGAGCAAAAAGGGCTCACCATTGCTGGCAACAGTGCAAATTGGTACAACTTTGGAATATGATTTGTGTTTCCTAACAAAGTTTCAACATGTACATGGCCTATGATACAGTAACTTGTCCCCGTGTATGTCCTTTAGGGAGTGGTTGTCACAGTGTGATCCCCGGATGAGCAGCGCCAGCATCTCCCGGGAACTTGTTAAAGGTATACAGGCTGAGCCACCCAGACCAGCTGAACCAGAGCCTCTGGGTCTGGAGCCAGCAGTATGTGCTTGAGCAAAACTTCCAGGTGATTCTGATGCACATTCAAACTTGGAACTGCTGCTTTTCAGAAATGTTTGTGCATTTGTGTACCAGGAGACATGAGTAGGAATGTTCACAGCAGCATTCATAGAATCTGCAGACCAGAAGCCCTGATACCCTCCAGCAGTAGGAAGGATAATCACATCACAGTATGTCCCTAGAGTAGTGAAAATAAAACGATCCATTGTGACACTAGCTTGGGTGACATAGAACTGAGTATGAAAAGCCTGTCACAGAGGCATATATGTAGTAATATTTCATTTATATAAAGGCCCAAAACAGGCAACTCCGAACAGTAAACTGTTTAGTTTATGTACGTATATAGTGTTCCTATAAAGAGAAGCAGGGGAATGATTTACACACACTTTAGAACAGTGCTTCTGTCTGTGGGGATGGCAAGTGGGTGTAGCTGGGGAGCAGAATAAAAGCATTAAAGGTACTGGAGATATCCTATTTTTTAAACTAGGTGGTGGGTATATTGCTGTTCATTTCACTATTTTAAAAAATAGTATATTGAGTGGGAAGTGAATACTTCACTCATGTAAGATGTAGGATTGCAAAATTGAGAGGTGGTATTTTCCTGATAGAAAAGACTTTCATATGGAAATGAACATGGACGTTAAAAGGAGCAGAGCGCAAATATGCATGATGTTTTGTTTTGTTTTTCTCTTTTATAGTTTATTGTCAAGTTGCTTTCCGTAGAACACCCCGTGCTCATCCCCACAAGTGCCCCCCTCCATGCCCATCACCCGCCTTTCCCTCTCCCCTTTCCCCAGCAGCAGTCAGTTTGTTCTCAGTATTCAAGTCTCTCTCCCTCTCCCCTCTGCATGATGTTTTAAAAACACTTTAGAGAAGGTGTGCGCTGGTTGGGACCCCACCCCCTCCGAGGGCTACTCCCTCAAGATTCCTGATAGTAAATTGTCACTTTGCTCTGTCATTTTAGGTGCTGTTTTTAGGTAGAAAAGTTGACAAGATGTTCCACGAGCAAGGCAGGGACTTAGAGCTCATGAAAACTTCCCCTAATGATCAGGGTGTTGAAGCCAGTGGTCTGTGAGCTAAGCGAGGGGGCGGTCAAGGGCCCCAGGCACCTGTGTCCCTTTCCCTGCATGACAGTCCGGGAGGATCAGTAGATAGATGTAAGTGGGGGAGGGTTGCTTGGCCCACTTCAGGCTTTCTACAAGTTAAAGAATAAACCTTATTTTGTTAAGCTACTGAGAATTGGATATGTTTCTAATGTGGCAGCTAGTATTGGGTATCCTAAAATAGTTACTAATGGAGAACAGAGAACAGGTCACACTGGTGCTGTATAATAACTACTCAGGTGGCCATTGGCAAGGCTGGTGGGTGGTTGCTGGGAGTCTCTTTCGGGGGCCATCGCTGTCCAATAAATGGATGTTACCTGTCTCTGAGAATGACAGATGCTTGCTTCTCGCGGATGCTTGTAGCTCAGGCAAAAGCTGTGGCGTTTGTAAGAGAGCTTGAAGTCTTTCGGAGCTCAGGAAGGGTTACCCTCCTTTCAGAATAAGTCCATCCTTCCTAAACATCCAAGGAAAGTATTTAAGTGAGGACTGGGCGGACCACAGAGAGGAGGTCTCTAGAAAGACCTTCTCTAGTATCCCCTTCCAATGTCCAGAGATTAGTCAGAGATCCTGTCACTGGACTGTTAGCAGATCTCAGTGTCTGACAAACAAGTCAGGCATGCCACCAGCAGGCTTCCCCTGGGAAGGAGCAGGCTTCTTGGGGAAACATTATCAGCCATTCTTTCACAGAAGGGTCACGATGGACAGTAGAAAAATGGCATGTAAATTCTGTGAGTACAGACCTGGGTGTGGAGTCAGGTTGGAAGCAGGGCATCCAGAAGAGTGAAAGGGAGCACATGCTGTAGCCTGTTTCTCTGACTTTGCCACAGCTCCCAGTTCCTACCAGAATGTTCTTGGCCAGGAATGAGGATTTGTTTGTTCAAATCATCCTGAAATCTAGCTTTAACGGCTTTTACTGATTTGGAGGGAGAATGGGACTAGATCCTGATGTTGGCAGCCTTGAGTCTAAAGGTTCCATTATGCCCTGCAGTTCATCCTGCCTGTGCTCCACTGCTTGAGGCATGCTCCTGAAAACATGCCGCATTCCAACCTGGAGCTGTGGGCTGGCTCAGTCACAGTGGTTCAAAAAGCCAAGAACTCTGGAACCATTTCAGCAGGATGATAATTCCTTTGTTATCCTCCTCTGAAACAATGGAAAATGTCATTGGGTTCTCATGTAGAAAGAATATTCTTTGGAAGAGTGTCCAAAAAAATTACCCCAAAACAAATCTTTTGCCAGGACACCATCTAATCAGCTGAAAGATATTTATAGCTATGCTGATAGTTCTTGTGGCTTAGCATGGAAAGGAAGAGGAGGGGGCTAGCGATCAAATGCTCCCTCATTTTTCAAAGCAGCAATTAGAGGACACTTTGGGAAAATACCCTGAGTCGTTGAGTTTACATTCACCATCCATGAGGTTTACTAGGAACAATAGGCTGCTTTCTAAGTAAAACATTTATAAAAATAACAAAAGAAGACAAAAATCATGCCAATTAAATGTGACGATTCATTTGGTTGTTAATTCAGATTGATGGAGCAGTCCATATAGGAGATGCCTTATTAAGAATTTTATAAATTGTGTTTGTGAATTGTGCTAGAATTGGTATTTTGTTCCTCAGCTCTCCTGACTGCTTCCTTTTAAGATCCAGGTGCCCAAGAGCCTTTTCAGCAATAAACATACTGAGCTGTAAGTATTAGGTGCAAGGGCCTGGTGCACGGAAATGGGGCAGATAGGGACGGGGGAGGAAGGTAGGATGTAGGGTGCTACATGAAAAACTTACCAATAAAGTAACGGACTCATGTACAAAGTGATGCCCCCAGGGCAGGGAAGGCAGCGCTACCCAGGGAGACATGCATTTCCCAAGAATTAGCTTTCAGCTTTTCACTGTTGGTGATGTTATTGAGGATGATATTAGCTGAGGGTTTGTCACATATGGCAAAAGGGGTATATTTCCTTTGTACCTACTTTGTTGAGAGTTTTAATCATGAATAGTTTTTGAATTTTGTCAAGTGCTTTTTCTGCATCTATTGAGATGCTGGTGCAGTTTTTATCCTTCATTTTGTTAATGTAGTGTATCATATAGGATAATTTATCTATTTTTTTAATTTTTAAAAATGCCTTTATTATTTTTTAAAATTTTTATTTTAGAGAGAACAGCGGGGAGGAGTAGGGGCAAAGGGAGATCTCAACCAGGCTCCACACTCAGCACGGAGCCTGGGGGGCTGGATCCCATGACCCTGGGATCATGATCTGAGTTGAAACCAAGAGCTGGACGCTCACCTGAGCGAGCCACCGGGTGCACCAGATTGTGTATATTGAACCATCCTTGTTTCCCTGCAATAGGTCCCACTTGATCATGGTGAATGATCATTTTAATATGTTTTTAATTTATGTTTGCTAGCTTTTTTTGATGATTTTTGCATTTATGTTCATCACGGATATTAGTTTGTAATTTTTTGTAGTGTCTTTGGTTCTCATAGAATGATTTTGGAAGCATTCCTTTCTCTTCTGCTTTTTGGAATAGTTTGAGTAGGATAGGTATTAACTTTTTTTTATTATTTTTAAAAATGTTTTATTAGTCTCCCTTGATCTGTGTCCCTCACAAGGGAGACTACTGAATACTGAAAACGAAATATGGACTGAAGGGGGAGGGGGAGGGAGGGGGTGATGGTCATGGTAGGGGGTACTTGTGGGGAGAAGCACTGGGTGTTATATGGAAACCAATTTGATAATAAACTATTAAAAAATAAAATAGGAACCATAAAAAAATAAATAAAAATGTTTTATTTATTTTTTGAGAGAGAGTGTAAGCTGGGGAGGGGCAGAGAGAGAAGGGGACAGAGGATCAGAAGCAAGCTCTGCACTGATAGGTTGACAGTAATGATCCCAATGTGGGGCTTGAAGTCATGACTACAAAGTCATGACCTGAGCTTAAGTCAGATGCTCACTGTCACCCAGGCGCCTTGGTATTAACTATTTAAATGTTTGGTAGATTTAACTGTGAAACTATCTGATCATAGACTTTGGTATACCGGGAATTTTTGATTCCAGATTTAATTTCATTCACTTTAGGTTTAGTTTTCTCTTTAGGTTTCTATTTCTTCTTGATTCAGTCTCAGAAGACTGCATGTTTCTAGGAATTTATCCATTTCTTCTAGGTTGTCCAATTTGATGGCATATAATTGTGCATGGTAGTCTTTTATGATCCTCTGTATTTCTGTGTTAACTTCTCTTTCTTACCTGAGTTCATTTATTTGAGTACTCTCTTTTCTTGACTAGTCTGGCTAAATACCATCCTGTATTTCTGAACAGGGTAAGCAGGGAAATGTCAATTCTCCCAGTGGCAAAAATGAGAAGATGCTATCTCCCTTTTATTTGACATAGAATTCCGAAGATTTAGTGCAAATTTTCAGCAAAGCTATATAAATGGGTGAAGTATATACTTGAAATCCTGCTATTTGGGAATTGTACCCTCCTTTCTAAAACTAGTCATCCAGTTTGCCACCTGCCTGGTCTCGCTCTTTATATACTCCTCTCCTGTAATAAGCCACTCCTCACTACATTTACCCAGCCCTTCAAAGCCTTTTTGCCAGCTAAAATAAAGCATAAAGGATGCCAGCTGTGATTGTCAGGATATATTAGCAACAGACATGAAAGCTGTTTGAATCTGCTAGACCACACATCTTGAAGGGCAGACACTATCACATCTTTCTCTAGTCCATCAAGTTTCTGCACTACATATGACTGTTAAGTGAATAAGTAGTAGAACTGATACAGAACTGCATTTATTATTTTATCATCTCCCCACTTTCCATGGTTTCCGTTACCCATAGTCAAGAAGCAGAAGATCCTCCTGGTACATCTCCAGAAGGTCACTAGTAACCAAACACTATGTCACAGTGTCTACACCATTCACCTCACTTCATCACATCATGTGGGAATGTTATCATCTCACAGCATCACAAGAAGAAGCATGAGTACACTGTAATAAAATATGTTGAGACAGACAACATTCACATAACTTTTATTGTATATTATTATAAATGTTCTATTTTATTTAGTTATTGTTAATCTCTTAGTAATCTGCCTTATTTATAAAGTTTATCATAAATATCTCTGTATAGAAAAAAAACATAGAATGAGAAAGACCACATTCACATCTTCTACTATAGTATGTCGTTATAATTGTTCTATTTTGTTGTTAATTCTTATTGCTAATCTCCTATTGTGCCTTATTTATAAATTAAACTTTATTATAGGTATGTATGTGCAGGAAAAAACATGGTATATTTTGGGTGTAGTACTATCTGTAGTTTCAGGCATCCACTGGAGGTCTTGGAAAGTATCCCCGATGGATAAGGGGGGACTACTGCAGGTATTGGCGAGGGGCCTGTAACCTCAACTTGATTGGATAATGTCAAATTGCTTTTCCAAAGTGACTGAAATAATTTATGTTCCCACTAGTTTTGGATGAGAGTTCCTTCTCATATTCTTGCCACCTCTTGATACTGACGAAGATAAATTCTTTTTACCAATTTGATGTTTGTGGAATGGGAATGGTAGCTTCTTAGGGTTTTAACCTGTATTTGCTGATGTTTACCATCTTGTGTTAGTTATCGGAAATTAAAAAACAAACCATGAAACATTGAAAAACGCTGAAGTTCCGGTCGTCACCCTCATTCAGCAATATTAGAAATGGTTCTCCCTGAAGCAGCTGGTATCCACCACATGGATGGTCGCAGCACGATCCCCATAGACAGAGCGGAACTTCCTTGGGGTTTGGAATATGAAATGGAAGCTGCTGCCAGCACTGTTATTCTCTTCAGAACTGGTGGGTTTTTTGGTGGATTGACTGTGAACGTATTGCTGCTTCTAGAATGGAAGATAAGTACTAAATGATTCATGTGTACTCCCACGCCTTCTGGAAACTTTTGCCTGGAAGATCCAGCCACTCGTTGATACGCTGGGAGTGGTCCAGGAGAGGGCTTCGGCAGCCGGCCAGCCTTCTGCGGATTACCGGGCTGCCTCGCAAGGTACCTGTCTAACCTAATCCAGTGGGCGTTGTGGAAAAGGAAGAAATAGAAAGCCCTTCGGTAAAGCATAGAAGGTAAACCACACCAAACTGCACCTCACAAATCCCATTTTTCGAGATAGGAATTTAGAACTGTGCTATTCAGTACAGTGACCAGTGCCACATGTGGTTGCTGAGCAAGTGAATTGTGGCCACTGCAACTGGGGAGCTGAATTGTATATTAAAAAATTTTTTTTAATGTTTATTCATTTTTGAGAGAGACAGAGCGAAATAGGGGAGGGGCAGAGAGAGAAAAGGAGACACAGAATCTGAAACCAACTCCAGGGTCTGAGCTGTCTGCACACAGCCCCACATGGGGCTCAAATTCACAAGTTATGAGATCATGACCTGAGCCGAAGTCGGACGCTTAACCAACTGAGCCACCCATGTGCCCCGTACGTTTTGTTTAATTGTAATTAAAGGTAAATTGTAAAACTGAAGCAGTATAAAATATTTCTTCCTTAAACATGTCATTATTTTGGTAGTACAAAATTTCACTTTAACTGTTGAAAATTAGCATCTGAGTCGAAATATTCTCTAAGTATAAAATACATCCTTTTGAAGAGTAAAATTTTTTATATTGATTACATTGAATAATCATATTTTTGATACATGGGTTAAATATATTGTTAAAGTTTTTATTTCTTTTTGCTTTTAAAAGTGGTTATTATACAATATAAAGTAAACATGGCACGACAGCAGGGAAGATGAGGGAGGAAGAACCAGGGACCCATCTCCCTACGTGACTGTACCAGCACGGTCTATCTGCTGTAACTACTTTAGAGCTCTGCAGTCTATTCAAAGACTTAAAGCTTCTAGGGCAAGTTTGGGACAGTAAATTGTGGTTAATTTTGGTGAATATCAGCTCTTGGTACCTGAGTGGCTCTCTGTCCCCCATTCTCACTCCCAAGGTGGGCAGCCATATACATGTGATGGGAGCAGCTTGTGGACAGCTGGTAGGAGCCGCGGTGAGCAACATGGCCCTCCAGATATCAGGCCTATGTGTTCTGATTGGTGGTTGTGATTGCAGAGGTGTACAGCAGTCATTGTCCCAATCTCACCATCTAATGAAGTTTCCAAGGGATTTAAAGACCCAGAGCTTATTTTTTGTAACCCATTCATTCTGCCATTTCTCCCTTGTTGAAAGCTAGGTATTTAAGGACTAGGGTGCTCAGAGCAATTGCATAGACAGAGAATTTAGAGAATCACTATGTATACCCAGGGAAAGGTGCAGGCTTAAAGAAGACATGGGAAGATTTTTTTTTAATTTTTTTTAAAATTTATTTTTGAGAGACAGAGACAGCACAAGCAGAGGATGTTCAGAGAGAGAGGGAGGTACAGAATCCGAAGCAGGCTCCAGGCTCTGAGCTGTCAGCACAGAACCTGATGCGGGGCTTGAACCCACGAACCGTGAGATCATGACCTGAGCTGAAGTTAGATACTTAACTAACTGAGCCACCCAGCACCCCAGGTTTTTTAAAAATTTATTTTTAAAGAGAGAGTGTGAGTAGAGAAGGGGGAGAGAGAGAGAGAGAGAGAGAGAGAGAGAGAGAGAGAGAATCCCAAGCAGACTCTACATCATCACCACAGAGCCTGATGCAGGGCTTGAATTCATGAGCCACAAGATCATGACCTGAACTGAAATCAAGAGTTGGACACTCAACTGATTGAGTCACTATAAGATTTAAATGTCCAGGTTTTAGGAGCCTGGCTAGATCAGTCAATAGCACATGCAACTCTTGATCTCCACTTGTGAATTCAAGCCCCATGTTGCGTGTAGAGATTACTTAAAAGTAAAATCTTAAAAGAAAAAGTCTTGTTTTCAACAACAAAAAAATCCTAAGACATACAAAGAAGAAAAGAACTAAGACAAATTCAAAGTAAAGAAATTAAATCAACAGAAACCATCCCCAAGAGAGCTCAGAGGTGGAGGTACTACACAGAGACTACAACAACTGTCTTATAGAAGCTCAGAGAGCTGTAGGAAGATGAGGGCAAAGTCAAGACAATTATGAATTAACAATATGGGAATATCAATAAGAGGTAACAACTGAAAAATTCTGGAGCTGAAAAGTACAATAACTGAAAGGGAAAATTAACTAGAAGGGTTCAAAGGCAGATTTAAGCTGGAAAAATAATCAGCAAACTTGAAGAAAATATGAGTGAAATGATTAAGTTGAGGAACAAGAAGAAAAAAGATTGAAGAAAAGTAAACAGAGCCATAAAGCAGACCAATATATGCATTGTGGTCTCATGAGAACAAAGAAGTTATCTGAAGAAATGATGGTCTCAAACCTCAAATTTGATGAAAGACGTGAATACACAAGAAGCTCAATGAGCTCCAAATAGAGTAACTCAAAGAGACCCACATTCAGATGCATTCATTCAAACTGTCAGAAGTGAAGGATGAGAGAAAATTGGAAGCTTCAAGAGAGTAATGGCTCATCAGGTACAAGGGATCTCAAGATTATAAGCAGATTTTTCATCAGAAACAATAGTGGACAGGAGGCAGTGGGTTGATATATTTAAAGTGCTGCAGGAAAAAAATCTTAACCAAGAAAACGATATTGCATGAAGCTGTCCTTCAAAGGTGAGGGAGGAATTAGATAATTAGATATCAGATAAACAAAAGCTGATGGAGTGCCCTACAAGAAATGCTAAAAGGAGTCCTTCGGGTTGAAATGAAGTATACTAGAGAGTAACTCAAAGCCATATGAAGAAATAGTTCTAGTAAAGAAACACGTGAAAAATTATAAAAGCTGGTAACTTGTAACTTTTATTTGTTAACAGCTATTTTAAAAAAAATATATATATATAATTTAAAATACTAATACATGGAGGAGTGCCTGGGTGGCTTGGTTGATTGTCTGACTCGATTTCAGCTCAGGTCATGATCTCATGGTTCGTGAGATCAAGCCCTGCATCAGGCTCTGTGCTGACAGTGCAGGGATTCTCTTTGCCTGGGATTCTCTCTCTCCCTCTCTTTCTTTGCCTCTCCCCTACTTGCACACTTGCTCTCCCCCTCAAAATAAATAAGCTTAAAAATTTTTGAAAGGCTAACACATAGAAAAATTATTAGTCTATGTTCTTGGACACACAATAGATAAAGATGTAATTTTCTATAACATCAGTAATGAAAGGGGTTAGGGATGGAGCTATATAAAAGTATTTTTTTGCCTGTTATTGAAGTTAAGCTGTTATAAATTCAAATTTGAGTGCTCTAACCTTAGGATATAAAATGTAATCTCTAAGGTAACCACAAGGAAAATAGTTATAGAGTATATCCAAAAGGAAAGGAAGAAGGAGTTAAAATGTCTCACTAGAACAAATCAACCAAACAGAAAACAGCAATGCAAGAATAAGGGACAAAAAACTGTAAGGCATAAAGAAAAGACATAACAAAATGCCAGAAGTCCTTCCCTCTCATTAATTACTATAAATGTAAGTGGATCAACCTCTTCAGTTACAAGAGTTTGGTGGAAAAGATAAAAAACAAAGAGCAATTTTACACAGTTTTCAGGAGATTTCATTTAGATCCAAAGACAAATAGGTTGAAAGTGAAAGGACTAAAAAGGGTATTTATTCTGCCTGGGAAACAAAGAGAGAATACTAATAATATAACACAAGATAGTATTGTCAAAAATGGTTACAGTAGACAAAGAGTGACATTCTATATTTAATAAAAGGCTCAATAAATCAGTAAGATTTCTCAATTATAGAGCAAAAATGAAAAAAAATGAAGGGGAAAATAAAGAGTTTTTTAAAAAAATTTTAACGTTTATTTATTTTTGAGACAGAGAAAGAGTGCGAACAAGGGAGGGGCAGAGAGAGAGGGAGACACAGAATCTGAAACAGGCTCCAGGCTGTCAGCACAGAGCCTGATGTGGGGCTTGAACCCACGAACCATGAGACCATGACCTAAGCCAAAGTCAGACGCTTAACCTACTGAGCCACCCAGGTGCCCCAATCCAGTTTTTATTTAATGACTGGAGATTTCAATATACCATTCTCCACAGTAGATGGAACAACCAGGAAGATAAGTGTGCAAAGGGAAGACTTATTTACTTTGTTAGGAGAAGGAAAAGAACACCATAAAGCAACTAGATCTAATAAATATATGGAACATTCCACCAAACATTAACAGAATATACATTATTTGCAAGTGGACATGGAACATTCTTCAGAATAGATCATAAATTAGGCTACGAATCAAGTCTTCATATATTTAAAAGATAGATGTGTCGCAAAGTATCTTCCCTGACCATAATGGAGTGAAATTAGAAATTATTAATGGAAGGAAAACTGGATAATACAAAAAAAATGGAAATTAAATAGCACACTCTTTTTTTTTCTTTTATTTTTTATTTTATTTTTAATTTAATTTATTTTTTTATGTTTTTTATTTATTTTTGAGAGACAGAGATAGCACGAGCAGGGGAGGGTCAGAGAGAGAGGGAAACACAGAATCTGAAGCAGGCTCCAGGCTCTGAGCTAGCTGTCACCACAGAGCCCGGTGCGGGGCTTGAACCCATGAACCATGAGATCATGACCTGCACTGAAGCTGGACACTTAACTGACTAAGCCACCCAGGCACCCCAATAGCACACTCTTAAACAGCCACAGGGTCAAAGAAGAAATCACATGGAAAATTAGGCAATACTTAAAGAAGAATGAAAATAATATAGCCTTCCAGAACTTATGGGATGTAGCAAAAGTAGTGCTAAGAGGTTAATTTGTAGCTGTAAACACTTATATTAAAAAAAGGAAGAAATTTTTCATTAACAACCTAACTTAATACCTTTAAGGAACTACGAAAGAAAGAACTAGAACCAAAGCTAGCAGAAAAAGGAAATAATAAATATTAAAGCAGAGATAAAATAGAGAATAGAGAAAAATCAATAAAACCTAGAGCTGGTTATTCAAAAGATCAATGCAATCAATAAACTTTTAGCTAGATGGACTAAGAAAAAGAGAAGACTCAAATTACTAATTGAAAATAAAAGTGGGACAGGTGCCTAGGTGACTCAGTCAGTTGAGTGTCTGGCTTCGGGTCAGGTCATAGTCTCAACGATTTGTGGGTTTGAGCCCCGCATCAGGCTCTGTGCTGAAAGATAGCTTAGAGACTGGAGCCTTCTTCAGATTCTGTCTCTCTCTCTCTCTCTCAAAAATAAATAAAACATTAAAAAGATTAAAAAAAGAAAACAAAAGTGGGTTAATTTCTACTGATTCTATAGTAATAAATAGAGTATAAAAGAGCACAATGAACAATTGTACACCAACAAACTGGATAACCTAGATGAAATGGACAAATTTTTCAAGGCAGAAAACCTACCAAGACTAGAGCATGTGACTCTTGATCTACACATTGGGTGTAGAGATTACTTAAAAATAAAATCTTAAAAAAAAAAACCTACCAAGACTGAATGAGGAAATAAAGAAAATCTGAGTAGACCTATATAACTAGGAAGCTGCTGGTTTCACTGATAAATTCTACCAAACATTTAAAGAACTGGCACCAGTCCTTCTCAATTCCAAAGAATTAAGAGGAAGGAACACTTACTAACTCATACCGACAAAACCACCTCTGTCATGATACCTAAGCCAGACAATGATCCTAGAAGAAAACTACAGACCAATATTCCTGAGGAACAGCGATTCAAAATTCTCAACAAAATGCTAGCAAATCAAATTCACCTGCAAATTAGAAGGATTATACACCATGACCAAGTGAGATTTATTTCTGAAATGTAAGGACGGATCAACACACAAAAACCAGTGTAATTCACCATATTAATAGAATGAAGACAAAAAACTACTTGATCATGTCAACTGATGCAGAAAAAGCATTTGACAAACTTTAGCACCCTTTCACAATAAGAACACTTAAGCTCAGAATAAAAGGAAACCACCTCAACATCATAAAGGCCATACACTAACATCATTCTTCATGCTGAAAGACTGAAGGCTTTCCCTCTAATTCAGGAACAACACATGCCCAATTTTAGCACATCTATTCAACACAGTCTTGGAACCTCTGGACAGAGCAAGTAGGCGAAAAGAAAAAAGACATCCATATTGGAAAGGAAAAAAGTACAATGATCTATGTGTAGATGCCATCATGTTGTATGTAAAAAAAATACTTAGAGATTCCACACACACAAAAGATAAAGAACTTATTTTGCTTAGCAAAATACTCTCTAGCTCCATCCATGTCATTGCACATGGCAAGATTTCATTATATTTTATGGTTAAAGCAAAATAATTCAGTCACAGAAAGACAAATGCCAAATGATTTCACTCATACGTGGAATATAAGAAACGAAACTGAAGGTTACCAGAGGGTAGGGTCGGGAGGATGGGCTAAAGGGTGATGGGGACTCAGGAGTGCACTTGTGAGGAGCAAAGGGTGATACATGCAACTGTTGAATCACTACATTGTTCACCTGAAACTAATATAACACTATGTTAACCAACTAGAATTTAAATAAAAAATGTAGAAATAACAGCAAACATGAAGGACAAAATATCATGCAAAAATCAGGTTTCTGCACACTGAACAATCTGAAAAAATTTCAGGAAATTCCATTTATAATAGCACCAAAAATAATATACAAAAACTAATCAAGGGAAAGGAAGACTTGTAAACTGAAAAATACAAACAAACCTGAAAGAAATTAAAGAAGACATAAACAAATGGAAAGACATTTTGTGTTCATAAGCTGGAAAACTTACTGTTGTTATGATGTCAGTATTACCTGAAGTCAGACTTACCTACAAGCTGGTCCAGGCACAAGAGGACAAAATGGTTCTCAGAGATGCATGTTAGGCTAGAGAGGGCAAGAATCAATTTGAGTGGCAGTTGGCTTCCAGGGCCCAAAGGGAATTTAGAAATTAGTGAATACATTTCCAGGGGTCAGGAACAGGATAACATTCATTAGGAACTAATTCTGTCATTGTGCTACATAAGAGCATACAGTGATGAGACATGTAAACACCTATACATCAAAACTCAAGTTTTGCCAAATCAAGAGACTATATATAGATGCTGGCAAGGATGTGGAGAAACGGGTACCCTCTTGCACTGTTGGTAGGAATGTAAACTGGTGCAGCTGCTCTGGAAAACAGTGTGGAGGTTCCTCAAAAAACTATCCGTAGGAGAAGGGAGGCGGCGGGCGAAGCGCGCGTGGAGCCGGGGAGCGGCGCTGACTGTGGAGATCCGCGGAGGCCGTCGGGATTCGTTGGCTGCCGTCCCCGCTGCCGTGCACTGGGTTAAAAACGACAACTAACGCCAACCATGAAAGATCCAAGTCACAGCAGTACTAGCCCAAGCATCATCAATGAAGATGTGATTATTAATGGTCATTCTCATGAAGATGACAATCCATTTGCAGAATACATGTGGATGGAAAATGAAGAGGAATTCAACAGACAAATAGGAGAGGAGTTATGGGAAGAAGAATTTATTGAACGCTGTTTCCAAGAAATGCTGGAAGAAGAGGAGGAACATGAGTGGTTTATTCCAGCCCGAGATCTCCCACAAACTATGGACCAAATCCAAGGCCAGTTTAATGACCTTGTTATCAGTGATGGCTCTTCTCTGGAAGATCTCGTGGTCAAGAGCAATCTGAATCCAAATGCGAAGGAGTTTGTTCCTGGGGTGAAGTACTAAAATATTTGAGTAGACGGGGCCCTCTTTTGGTGGATGTAGCACAATTTCCACACTGTGAAGGCAGTATTAGAAGACATAATTGTAAAAGCTCTCTCCTGTCACTGTGTTACACTTATGCATTGCCAAAGTTTTGTTAGTCTTGCATGCTTAATAAAGTGCTGAGACTGTTATTAAGTAATAAGCTGTCAAACATTTACTGAGAATAGAATTGGCCCCATGGCTTGATGTGAAGACAGTGAGGAAAGAAGCACCAGTCAAGTTGTAACAAAGCACCAAATTAAAATGACTTCTAAATCTTAAAAAAAAAAAAAAAACCCAAAAAACTATCCATAGAACTCCCCTGTGACTCAGCAATAGCCCTGCTAGGGATTTACCCAAGAGATACAGAAGTGCTGATGTATAGGAGCACATGTACCCCAATGTTCATAGCAGCACTGTCAACAATAGCCAAAACATGGAAAGAGCCTAAATGTCCATCACTTGATGACTGGATCAAGAAGGTGTAGTTTATATATACAATGGAGGACTACATGGCAATGAGAAAGAAAGAAATCTGACCATTCAGAGCAAAGTGGATGGACCTGGAGGGAGTCATGTTAAGCAAAATAAGTCAGGCAGAGAAGGAAGATACCATATGTTTGCACTCACAGGTCTAACAGGAGAAACCTAACAGGGGACCATGGGAAGGGGAAGCGGGGGAGAACTAGGGAGAGGGAGGGAGGCAAATCATGAGAGACTCTTGAATACTGAAAACAAACAGGGCTAAAGAGGGAGGGGGGAAATGTGGTGATGGTGATGGGGGGCACTTGTGGGGAAGATCACTGGGTGTTATATGGAAACCAACTTGACAATAAACTATAAATAAAAACAAAACAAAACAGAAAAAACCCTCAAGTTTTGCTAAAAGAGAAAATGTTTGGCCTGCTCCCTTTGTCCCTCCTCCCTGATAGGGACAGAATAACTTACGCCATTGGAGAATTTAGGAGAAGGTATAGAGCATAAAAGTGCCTGATCAGCCTTTCTCTAAGATGGGAACTTTCTGCTCCCCCACTTTTATGTGCTGAGGACATAGGCCCTGAAGATAGGCCAAGGGATACTTCTCTTGTCCCCAGAATGAGGCCAAGTGGCTGTGGGGTGGGGTTTTAGGGTAGGTGTGCTTACCCTCCAAGATAGGTTAGGCTCCTCCTTTCCTGCAAGGGGCTGCCCCATGGTCCCAAACAGGAGACCACAGGTATCAACTTGAAAATGGAACAGATTCATACATGATTCCCAATTCTACTTTATTAGCCTCAAAACTGATGTTTTAAATTCCATCAGTCTGACTCCTGTGCCTCATTTCTCAACCAGTTCCCAATTTGGTGTGGGGAGAGAGGCACTAATAATTATCCTCCCCAAACCTAACAGACACCTTTAAAACAAGAGAGTAACAGCATAGCAGCATTTCATGCCTTTTTCTTTATTTTGTTTATTTTTATTATTTAAATTTTTTTAAATGAAGGTGTAGGTAACCTGCAGTGGTATATAAGTTTTAGGTGTATAATACAGTGATTCAACAATTCCATAGATTACTCGGTGCTCATCAAGGAAAACATACTCTTAATCCCCTCTACCTGTTTCACCCACCGACCCGCCCGCCTTCCCTCTGGTAGCCATCTGTTCTCTACGGTTCAGAGTTTGCTTTTTGGTTTGTCTTTTTTTTCCCCCTTTGTATGTTTTATTTCTTGTATTCTGCATAGGAGTGAAATCATATGGTATTTGTCTTTCTGTTTTATTTTTATTAGCATTATACTCTCTAGATCAACCAATATTGTTGCAAATGACAAGATTTCATTCGTTTTGTGGCTGAGTAATTTTCCATTTGTGTGTGTGTATTTCATCTCTTTTTAAATGTTTATTTTGAGAGAGAGAGAGCGAGCAGGGGAGGGACAGAGAGAGAGAGAGAGAGAGAGCGCATTCCAAGCAGGCTCCGCACTATCAGTGTAGAGCCTGACACAGGATTCAAACTCATGAGCCGTGAGAGTATGACCTGAGCTGAAGCCAAGAGTTAGACACTTAACTGACTGAGCCACCCAGGCCCAGTATATCTCATTTGCTTTGTCCATCGGTTGGTGGATAGTTAGGTTGCTTCCGTAAGTTGACTATTGTAAATAATGTTGCAATAAACAAAAGGAGGGCATATATCACTTTGAATTAGTGTTTTCGTATTCTTTAGATAAATACCCACTAGTGTGTTTGCTGGATTGTAGTGTAGTTCTATTTTTAATTTTTTAAAGGAAACTCCATACTGTTCCATAGTGGCTGCAACAGTTTACATTTCCATCAACAGTGCAAGAGTCTCCTTTTTCTTCACATCCTTGTCAAAACTTGTTGTTTCTTGTGTTTTTGATTTTAGCCCTTCTGACAGGTATGAGGTGATATTATAGTTTTGATTAGCATTTCCCCGATGATAAGTGATGTGGCACATCTTTTCAGATGTCAGCCATCTGGATGTCTTCTTTGGAGAAATGTCTGTTCATATCCTTCTACCCATGTTTTAATTAGGTTGTTTCTTTGGTGTTGACTTGTAGAAGTTACTTCTATATTTTGGATACTACCCCTTTATCTGATATGTCATTTGCAATGTCTTCTCCCATTCAGTTGGTTGTCTTTCAGTGTTGTTGGCTGTTTTCCTTTGCTGTGCAGAGGCTTTTTATTTTGGTCCCAGCCCTTTCATGCCTTTCAAAACATCCATGTGATGAAGGCTGAGACTAGAGTGAAGACATAACGCTGCAAGGGAGTATTCTGTGGAAAGTGGGTAAAAGATTTCACAGGATTGAACAGGTTGCTCTACAGGTGAACTGTAGCAATCTGGCTTTACAACCAAGAAGACTGGTTTTCATGTTTGGCATCTGTGAGTAAACTACATTTGCTGAGAACTTGCTAGGGCCAGAACATTGTGGTTTTTTCAAGCTCATTTTGTAGAGTAAGTCGAAACCTTCTTGGGACCTTTCCTAGACAGAGCTTAGCTGTCACACAGATACAGATGTTTGGAGTTTCTGTAATATGATGAAGAACTCGGATTATAGGGAAGTCAGGTATATAAAAGCAGAGAGACTGTAAATATGAACACTTCAGGACATGCAGGACAATTAGGTAGTTTTAAGGTGTTTCATATGCCAATTTCTATTTTATTTTTATTTATTTATTTATATTATTTAAGACCTTTATTAACAGGTGCTTGCTGTTTGTTGACTTTTTTGAAAAAATCAAGTTGTAAACTTTTATTACAAGTTAAAAATGAGGTTCTTAAAAATCTCAACTTGACCAGATATGAAACAATTTAAAAACCCTTAAAGATATTGAGAAAAACCAGGCTTTTTTTTTCTTTTTTCTAAAAAACACGTTTGTCATTACCAAAAAGAGACGTCTTTAGGTAAAAATAATAAAAACCCCATGCTGCATAGATAATGCAGATAGTTCTAGTTATCTGGCCAATGGTCAAAAAGCAAGCACTTAAAGGTCTTCAGCTCCAATCTTTTGTTCATTTATTGCTGGAATTTCATATTCATTTCTTCTTGTTGGACGACTCAACCGGATGATGGTAGAGATGGTAAGCTGGCATTTACTCGGCCCCGACCTGCTCAGCCTCGGGAGTGGATGAATTCTCAGCTGGTTTTGTCAGCTGGAACGGCTGCTTTTGTCTCTTTGCATCTTGTGGTTTAGGGTTTTCTGGGCGTCTGCGTCGGTAATTGAAGTTGCAGCGCTACCAACGTTGAGGTGGCTGCTGACCTTGGGTCTCATCTCCTTGATTTTCCTTATCTTCTTCATTGCCGTCCTCTCTAGGCTGTCTTTGGCGAGGAGGACCCCTGCGGAATCGTGGTCTATAACCCCGATACATATTCTGTCCCACTGGTCTACCTTGTTCTCCTGCACCCCGGTTGTCAGCACCTTCCATCGCTTCTCCTTGCACAGGAGGGTTGGAATCCTGTGGTCGACGCCCGCAGGGTCTCCGCATGTAGTAAGGTGGGAACGTCGCCTGCGGTAGGGCCTGGCCTTCGGGAGCGCTCTCCGATCCCTCGTTCTTTTCCCCCCTCTCACTATTCTGGTAGTTCTGCTGGTAATTGCGTGGAGGATCCCTGCGAATGGTTACGGTCTGCTGCATATTTACTGCCTTGCACTGGAGCTCCACCAGGGCCTGTAACATTTACTGCCTCCGCACCCTTTTCTCCTTCAACAACATCAAACTCCTACACTTCGAAGGTACTTCCTGGGGTTATTCTTCTTTATGGCAGTCTGGTGTACAAATACATCTTCCTTGGTGTCATTCCTGTTGATGAAACCATATCCCACAACCTTCTTTGCGATGATCTTCTTGTCCCCGCCGGCAGGTGCCGCCGATGTGAGGCCACCTGGGCCGCTGCTCCCCGCGGTGCCGGGCTTGGTGTCGGCAGTGCTGAGGGCGGGGGCCTCGGGCGGCTGCTGGGTCTCGGCCTCGCTGCTCACGGTTGCGGTGATGGTGACTAGGCCAGCGGCGGCCGTGGGGCTGCTCAGGGCTCTCTGGGGTCTGCTCTCCGCTCCCGCTACCGATCGAATCACTCCAGTTTCTATTTTTAAAAGGTAATATCTACTAATGAGAAAGAGAAAGTCAATAATTTCAAAGAGCTAGGAGAGAAGCTGTTGAAGCACAGAGGTGGTAAGCAAAGCCCAGAGTTCATTTCAGTACCAGTGATGTTTCTCAGTAGTAAATATAAACATCACCACTATAAAGTAACTGACAAACTGGGGAGGAGAGGGGGCATTTTTCTGGTGGTTGGATAATTCAAATCAATTTTTGCAGCGACTAGGAGCTTGCATTTTCCAGTTTCAAAGAATAAAAGGCAGAATGAGAGACAGGTTAATAACATGCAACAGAAAATGAGGTATTATTTTTACACGCTATTTTTGATGTTCAATCTCCATGATTCTGTATGGCTAAACACAATTTTTCCATTTTATTCTGAAAACCTCAAGAATGTTGACTTCTTAGACATATAATTTGAAGTGGTTCATACTTTTATTTCCAAAGAAACTGTATTTTAAATATTTCACTTAAGGATCTGAAGATTAGTAAGACATGTGGGCAGAAAATCCTGTTCCCATCTACAGTTAAGGAAATATAGAAAGGTATTCGTCACAGGAAAATCTCCCCAAGAAATGTACATTAGGTTGTGATTAATGTCGAGAGTGAATTTCTTTAGAAATTTCAAAGGATTTAAACATTTCTTCTCCATGGCTCTGGGACTACTAAAAGCAACTTTTCCGTCATCCGAGAGTGTCTGGAGATTGATGTCACAGAGCTTGACATCAGGCATATGTACTTGGATGCGTGAGCCACGCTGCCCAGGAGGTGCTCACCCTCTGCGGCCAAGCAGCACGCTCCCCGAGCGGGGTGAGGGCACCGCTCCGCTGCCGGGCACAACCACATCTCTCAGTGAAGGCATATTCGCTCACCTCCCATACTGTAAACTGGTTCACTCTTCAGCCATTAATTCCCATTTTTGTTCTGCAGATCCAGATCCTTCTCTGTTAAGCCTAAACTGTATCCTGTGACTTCTGAGACTTTTCAGGACTGGGCCCTCCCTTCTTCACACCCGCCCTGACCCCACCGCTTTTCACGGAATCATCACCTCCTTTGTGGCAGCAGCTGTCTTCTTCTTTGGAAGCCACTCTGGGGTCACTGCTTGCCCTGACACTTTCTTTCCTTTGGGGCATTTCATTTGCACAACACAAGGCAGCTTCTCTTTCAGATTGTGAGGACAAAAGAAGCATCTCCCTAAAATGCCCCTGTAGGACATACCTTCTCAGGTTCTTGCTATTAGATGGATTCAATCCAGAAAAAATCAGGAAGGCAGGGTACAAAGACCTCTGAATGGCCAGAAGGGATAGGGACAAGCCAGTCCACATCCTGTGTGGCAAATGCTTTTTTGTTCCTTACAGTGTTTTATTCATCTTTTCCCTGTTTTAATATATAAATGTGAGATCGTTAAAGTGTACAACATGGTGATTTGATGAACGTATAGTATGCATTGTGAAAGGATGCCCACCATCTAGTTAATTAACACATCTATCACCTCATGTATTTATCTTCTTTTTGTGTGTGTGATAATATTGAAGTTCTACTGTCAGCAAAATTCAATTACATAGTGCAATGTTATCAATTATAGTCACCATGTTATATATTACACCCACAGATTTTATTCATCTTACAACGGAAAGTTTGTATCCTCTTGGGAAACGCCCTATCTCCCTCACCTCCCTGTTGTAGTAATTACTTTTTGACCCTCTATTTATAAGAGTTCAGCTTCTAAAAATTATTTTATTTTTTTTAGACTCCACATATAAGCAAGGCCATGAATTATTTATCTTTCTTTGGCTTATTTCACTTAGCACATGTCCTCCAAGTTCATGTTATTGCAGGATTTCTTTTTTTCTTCATTGAGGTAAAATTAGAATATAACATGTTTCCTTTTTTATTTAAAAATATTTTTGCGTTTTTTATTTATTTTTGAGAGACAGAGAGAGACAGCATGAGCAGAGGAGGGTCAGAGAGAGAGGGAGATACAGAATCTGAAGCAGGTTCCAGGCTCTGAGCTAGCCAGCAGCACAGAGCCCAACATGGGGCTTGAACTCATGAACCGTGAGATCATGACCTGAGCTGAAGCCGGACGCCTAACCGACTGAGCCACCCAGGTGTCCCGAGTTTCAGGTATACATTATAATTCAACATCCATACTCATTATGAAGTCGTTACCACCCATCATGATTCATGTGACCCCTTTGCCCATTTCTGCTACCCTCTAACTCCCTTACCTGTGATAACCAACAGTCTATTATTTGTATTTCCTTTTGTTGTGTTTTATTTATTTTTTGTTGTTTTAGATTCCACATATGAGTGAAACTATACTTTTTTTTCCTCTTTCCCCTTCTAATTAATTTAATTTAACATAATACCCTCACAGTCCATCCTTGTTGTTGCAAATGACCAGATAACACTTTTTTATGGCTGAGTGGTATTCCATAGTGTATATACACCATATCTTCTTTATGTATTTATTCATTAGTGGACATTTTAGGTTGCTTCCATGTCTTGGCTATTGAAAATAATGCTGCTCTAAACATCAAAATACATCTTTTCAAATTACTGTTTTCCTATTCCTTGGATAAATACCCTGAATTGGACAGCTGGATCATATGGTAGTTCTGTTAACTTTTGGAAGAATCTCCATATTGTTTTCCATAGTGGCTATGACAATTTACATTCCCATCAACAGTATGAGGGGTTCTCTTTTCTATACATCTTCACCTACATTTGTTGATTATCTTTTTTATGATAGCCAATCTAATCCTTGTGAAGTAATGTCTCATTGTGGTTTTAATTTGCATTTCCCTAACAAATTAGTGGTGTTGAACATTTCTTAATGTGTCTTTTGGGTTCTTGTATGTCTTCTTAGGAAAAATGTCTACTCATAGGCTCTCTCCATTTTTAAAATTTTGTTGTTAAGCTGTATGAGTTCTCTTTATACTGTGGATATTACTAATGTCTCCCATTCAGCAAGTTGCCTTTTCAGTTTGATGATGGTTTCCTTTGCTGTGGAGAAACAGTTTACGTTAATGTGATCCCATTTGTTTATTTTTGTTTTTGTTTCCCTTGCCACTGGAGCCTGATCCAGAAGAACATCACTAAGAATGAGGTCAAGGAACTTACTGCCTATGTTTTCTTCTAGGAGTTTTATGGTTTCAGGTCTTACATTCAAGTCTTTAATCCATTCTGAGTTAATTTTTGTGTATGGTAGAAGATAGTGGTTTAGTTCCATTCTTTTACATGTGGCTATCCAGTTTCTCCAGCACCATTTATTAAGACGGTCCCTTCTACACTGTAATATTCTTGTCATAAATTATCTGTAAATGTGTAGGTTTATTTGTGGAGTGTTGATTCTATTCAACTGATCTGTGTATCTATTTTTATGCAAATATCATACTGTTTTGATTATTATACCTTTGTAATATAGTTTCAAATCAGGATGCATGAAAGGCACCTGGGTGGCTTAGTCGGTTGGGCATCTGCCTTCAGTTCAGGTCATGATCTCACTCACGGTCAGTGGGTTCGAGCCCTGAGTCAGGCTCTGTGCTGACAGCTAGCTCAGAGCCTGGAGCCTGCTTCAGATTCTGTACCTCCCTCTCTCTCTGACCCTCCCCTGCTCGTGCTGTCTCTCAAAAATAAAAATAAAAAAACATTAAAATAATTTTAAAAAATCAAATCAGGATGTGTGATACCTCAGTGTTTGTTCTTATTTCTCAAGATTGCTTTGGCTACTTGGGATCTTTTGGGGTTCTATACAAATTTTTGAGTTATTCTATGAAAAATGCCACTGAAATTTTTATAGGAATTGTATTCAATCTGTAGATTGCTTTGGGTAGGACAGACATTTTGACAATATTGATTCTTCCAGTCCAAGAGCACAGAGTAGTTTTCAATTTATTTGTGTCTCCTCCATCAGTGTCATATAGTTTTCAGTGTATAGGTCTTTATTCTTGCTTAAATTTATTTCTAGATATTTTATTCTTTTTGATGCAATCATAAATGCAATCATTTCCTTAATTTCTCTTTCTGAGAGTGTTATTATCGTATAGAAATACCCCCTATTTGTGTATATTGATACTGTATCTCAAAGTTTACTGAATTCATTCATTAGTTATAACAGTATTTTGGTGGAGTTTTTAGGGTTTTCTACTTATAGTATCATGTCATTTACAAATAGTGAAAGTTTTACTATCTCCTTTCTAATTTGGGTGACTTTTATTTCCTTTTCTCACCTAACTACTGTTTCTAGGTATTAAAATCTGTTGAGCAAAAGTGGCAAGAGTAAGCTTCTTTGTCTGGCTCTTGATCTTAGAGTAAAATCTTTCAGCTTTTACCAATGAATATGAAGTTAGCTGTGGTTTTGTCTCATATAGACTTTCTTACATTGAGAAATTAATTGTTGAGTCCTTTTTTGGTAATATTTTCTTGAGTATTTTTGCATCAATGTCCATTAAGAATATTGGCCTGTAATGTTATGTTTTGGTGTTGTTTTTGACTGGTTTTATTTTTTTTTGTTTTGGTTAAAAATTTTTTTTTTGTTTATTTATTTTTGAGAGAGAGACACACACACAGAATCTGAAGACAGGCTCCAGGTTCTGAACTAGCTGTCAGCACAGAGCCTGATGTGGGGCTTAAACCCACAAACCATGATCATCATGACCGGAGCTGAAGCTGGACTCTCAACTGACTGAGCCACCCAGGTGCCCCTTTTGTCTGGTTTTAATATCAGGGTAATGCTTGCCTCATAAAATGTGTTTGGGAGCATTGCCTCCTCTCATCTTTGTTGTTTGAATGACTTTGAAAATTACAAGTTGAATTTTCTTTGCATGTTTGGTAGTATTCACAAGTGAAAGCCATTTGGTCTTAGACTTTTATTTTCTTAGGGGAAGTTTTTGATTATTTATTCAATCTCCTTATGAGTAATTAGTCTATTCAAATTTTCTATTTCTTCATGATTCAGTCTTCGAAGATTTAATCTTCTAGGAATTTTTCCATTTCTTCTAGGTTGTCCAATTTGATGGTGTGTAATTGTTCATAGCAGTCTTTTATTTATGATCCTTTGTATTTCTTTGCCATCAGTTGTAGCTTCTCTTTCATTTCTGACTATTTTACCCTTCCTTTTTTTGTGTTGGTTAGTCTAGGTAAAGGTTGTGAATTTTATCTTTACAAAGAACTCTCCCACTCAGCACTGAACCTGACACAGGATCATGACCTGAGCCAAAATCAAGAGTCAGAAACTCAACTGACTCTCAACCACCCAGGTATCCCTTTTCTGTCATTAAAAAAAAAAGTTTCTATTTCATTTACTTCCACTTTGATCTTTATTTCCTTCCTTTTACTGAGTTTTATTTGTTCTTATTTTCCAAGTTCCTTTTGGTATAAAGTTAGATTGTTTGAGATTTTTCCTTTTTCTTGAGATAGGGTTGTATTGCTAAGAACGATCCTCTTAAAACTGCTTTTGCTACATCCCACAGATTTTTGGTGTGTCTTCTCTTTTAAATTTCTTTATTATTTAAAAATTTTTCTTTGATATTTTCAGTGACTCACTGTTCAGTAGGGTGTTGTTTAATCTCCACATTTTGGTGGGGGTTTTTTCCCCCCAGTTTTCTTTTTGTACTTGGTTTCTAGTTTCATACCATTGTGGTCAGAGAAGATGCTGCTTATGATTGCAGCTTCTTGATTTTACTAAAATTTTTCTTTTCTTTTTTTTGTGGCTTAATATGTGATCTATCCTGGAGAATGTTCAATGTACACTTGAGAAGTAAGTATATTCTACTGCTTTTAGATGATGTGTTCTGTATCTATTAGCTACATTTTGTCTAATGTGCCATTTATGGTTGATGTTTCCTTATTGAATTTCTTTCTGGTTAATTTATTCATTGATGTAAGTGGGATGTTAACATCCCCTACTATTATTGCATTGCTGTCAATTTTCCCCTTTGGGTGTGTTAATATTTGCTTAATATGTTTTGTTATCTACTTTGTGTGTGTGTATGTGTGTGTACATGTTATAGCTTCTTGATGAATTGACCCCTTTATCATTATGAAATGCCCTTCATGGTTTTTGTTGTAGTCTTTGTTTTAAGGTCTGTTTTGTCTGATTTGAGTATAGCTGCACAAGCTTTCTTTTCACTTCCATTTGGAATGAAATATTCCATGGAATATCTTTCTCCTCCCTTCACTTTGCGTCTTTGTGTGTCTTCTGAAGTCTTATTTTTGAGGGAGACACTTTGTGAGCAGGGGAGGAGCAGAGAGAGAGGGAAACATGGAATCCAAAGCAGGCTCCAGGCTCTAAGCTGTTAGCACAGAGCCCAACGTGGGGCTTAAACTCACAGGTGGTGAAATCATGACATGAGCCAAAGTCAGATGCTTAGCCAACTGGGCCACCCAGGTGCCCCAAGTAGGTTGTCTTTTCATTTTGCTAATGGTTTCCTTACTATGTAGAAGCTTTAAAGTTTTATAGAGTCCCACTTGGTTATTTTTACTTTTATTGCTATTGATGTCAAATCCAAAAGACTGTAGCCAAGATTAGTATCAAGGAGCTTACCCACTATTTTTCTGGAAGTATAGTTGATATATGTTATATTAGTTGAACTGTATAACAAAGTGATTCATCAGTTTAATGCATTATACACTGTTCTCCATGATAAGGGTAGTTACCATCTTTCACCATACAAAATTACTAATTATTGACAATATTCCCTGTGCTGTATTTTCCATCCCCGTGACTTATTATAGCTAGGAGTTTGTACCTCTTAATCCCTTCATCTGTTTTGCCTATCCCTCTTCCTTAGGCAGCCATCAGTTCTCTGTATTTAAGAGTCTGTTTCTGGGTGTTTTTTGTTTTGCTTTTTTTCGACTTGACATGTAAGTGAAAATATATGGTATTTATCTTTTTCTATGTGACTTATTTCACTTAGCATAATGCCCTCTAGGTCCATCCATATTGTTGGGAATGGCAAAAGTTCATTCTTTTTTATGTCTGAGTAATAGTCCACTACACACACACACACACACACACACACACACACACACTCCACATCTTCTTTATTCTTTCATCTATTGATGGCTGCCTGGGTTGCTTCCATATCTTGGATGTTGTAAATAATACTGCAGTAAGCATAGGGGTACATATATCTTTTTAATTTTGTGTTTTCATTTTCTCTGGGTAAATACCCAGCACTGGAATCACTGAATCATATTTTATTTCCATTTTTAATTTTCAAAAAAACCCTCCATATTGTTTTCCATAGTGAATGTTCAATTTGCCTTCCCACCAACAGTGCATGAGGGTTCCTGTTTCTCCATATCCTGTGAACACTTACTATTTTGTGTCTTTTTGATACTGGTCATTCTGATTGGTGTGAATTATCTCACTGTGGTTTTGATTTGCATTTTCCTGATGATTAGTGATGAGCATCTTGTCATATGTATATCTTGGCATCTGTATATCTTCTTTGCAAAAATGTCTATGCAAGCAATCTCAGTTTTTAAATTGGAATTTTATTAATTTTTTTGGTGTTGGGTTATAGTTGTTTATATATTTTGGATATTAACCCCTATAGGGGATATTTTTTGTAGATATCTCCTATTCCATAGTTTGCCTTTCAGTTTTGTTGATGGTTTACTTTACTGTGCAGAAGGTTTTTATTTTCATGTATTCCCACTATTTTTTTTCTGCCTTTGTTTCTCTTGCCTTAGGAGACAAATCTAGAAAAATGTTGGTATGGCTGATGTCAGAGAAATAACTGCCTGTATTCTCTTTGAGGATTTTAGTGGTTTTAGATCTCTCATTTAGGTCTTTAATCCATTTTGAGTTTATTTTTGTGTATGGTGTAAGAAAGTGGTTCAGTTTCATTCTTTTGCATGTAGCTGCCCAGTTTCCCCAGCATCATTTATTAAAGAGAATGTTTTTTCCCCGTTGTATATTCCTGCCTCCTTTGTTATAGATTACTTGACCATATATATGTAGGTTTATTTCTGTTCCGTTGATCCATGTGTCTATTTTTGTGCCAGTACCTTATTGTTTTGATTACTAGAGCTCTGTAGTATATCATGAAATGTGGAACTGTGATACTTCCAGCATTTGTCCACTCTTTTCTCAAGTCTGATGAGCATCTTTTTGACCTTGCTTTGAACTGCCTATCAGATAGATTGATGACTGCCATTTCATTTAATTTTTTTCTCTTAAGTTCTGTCTTGTTGTGTTGTTTGGAGGATATTCCTCTGATTTTGCTTGACTTCCTGTGTTTATTCTATGAATTAGGCAAAACAGCTACATCTCCAATTCTTGATGGGTGGCCTTGTGTACGAACATCCCTGGTGCAGACTGTGTGTGCCTGGTGGTTTTGGCTGGCTGGCTGGAGCTGAGGGGGTGTGGTCTGGGAATTCCCTGGGCAACCTACACTGGGGCCACTTTGGTAAGATGACTGGAGCTGAAGCAGGCACAGAGCAGGGGTCCCTGGCTTCTTCAGAAAGGGTGCCCTGGTGGGCTAGCTGGAACCGAAGTGGGCATGAGCTGGGCGGTCCCAGGGCATTCTGTGCATGGGGCACCCTGGAGGGATGGTTCCAGCTATAATGGATGTGGCCTAGGGGCCCCAGGCTACCTCACACATGGGGTACCCTGGTGAGTTGGCTGAAGCTAAAGCGGGTAGAAACCTGGGGTGTCCTGGAGTGCTCTGTGTCTGTATGACCTTGATTAAGTTGGCTGGAGCCATAATGGGCACACTAAGGGAGTGACCTGGTGCGCTCTGCACTGGGCTCACCTCAGCTGGAGCTCAGGCAGGTGTGGTTGTGGGTTGGGGCCTGATGTTTTGCTAGTGCAGCAGGCCAGCTATAGTGCTGGGACCTTGAGCCCATCTGTGCTGTCAGAGTGAAGGTTATATATAAACAATGGTACACCCCAGCACCTCTGAGTGTAGGGAAAGTTCTAGCAGCTTCTTCAGTTTGTTGGATGCTCTAGGGTTAGTTCACTTATAATATAGTTGCCTTTTGAACTGCTTTTTTTTTTTTTTTTTTTTTTTGCCCCAGCATGCAAGAATCTGCGCATGGGTCCTTCCGTGCTGTCCCTACCTAATGCAGTTTACATCAGGGTTCGAGTCCCCATTGCTAACATGTCTGTTTCTCCTGCTAGTCTCTATGTGGTCTCTCTTTCCTTTGGTGTACAAAAGCTGTTCAATCAGTCCTCAGTTCTTCTTCAGGAGGAAATTGCTCTACATGTAGGTACAGATTCAGTGTCTATGGGAGGAGGTCTTCCTAGCCCCCATCTTGGACCTAAATCATTCCTGTTTTCTTTGAGTAGTTTTATTGTTCAGGTCTTACATTCAAGTCTTTAATCGATTTGAGTTGATCTGTGTGTATAGTATAAAGTAGGGGGTCCAGTTTTCCCATCACCATTTATTGAGGAGACCATCTTTTTTCCACTGTATATTCTTGGCTCATTTGTTGAAAATCAGGTGAATATCTCTGCATGAATTTATTCCTGGGCTGTCTGTGCTCTCTGTTGATCTATGGGTTTGTTTTTATGGCAATACCATAATGTTTTGATTACTACAGCTTTGTAATACAGTTTGAAATCAGGAAGCCTGATGCCTCCAGTTTATTCTTCCTCAAGGTTGTTTTGCCTATTTGGGGGTCTTTTGTGGTTCCATACAAATTTTAGAATTTTTTTTCTATTTCTATGAAAGATGCCACTGGAATTTTGATAGGGACCGCACTGCATCCACAGACTTCTTTGGGTAGTATGGACCTTCTTACAATAGAAATTCTTCTGATCCATGAATATGCAATATTTTTCCATTAGTGTCTTTTTCAGTTTTTTCATCAGAGTACGGTAGTTTCAGTGGACATATCTTTCACCTCCTTAGTCAAATGTATTCCTAAGTATTTTATTCTTTTAGATGCTCTTATAAGCACTTCTGTTTGGTTGGGATTTTGAAATCTGCAGAGAGACCATCTTCATGGGTCATTTCATCTGAAACCATCATACATTTCCAACATCTGAGAACTCTGTTCCTACAACTGCCACCTCAATTTAATCTAAAGAGCAAGCTCCACTGACATCTGACCTACTTAGGCCAAGTCTCACTTGCAAACACCCCATGCTGGAGGAAAAGCAGCCTGCCGGTTTCTCAGCTCTCACCGTGAGGGATCCCAGGTTACCCTGGCAATGAGGCAGAAAACTGCAAAGAGCCCAACCAGCAAAGCAGAAAGGAGGCAAAAGAAAGCCTGACCCAATTTATAAAATAAATGTTACTGGATCTTGTACAATAAAAGTTATAAACTTAACAACTCTAGAAGGATAATTCATGATTGTACAGTCTTTCTAAAAACAAGTCCTCTACATTGTAAAACCCCAGCTACTAATTAAAATGGTAAAGTGCTCAAATAAAATATAAGTTAATGAGGTTTACATCCAAATAGTATGTACAAACAGGCCTTTCAAGAATGTATTCTTCCTTGGACCCGGATTTTGTGTAGTTCTTACTCTTTCCTCTCATGGTTTTGACATTTTGCAGGATTGTACCCTGGTCTTGTTTTTATTATCATGCTTTTATTTTTGAATATCAGTTACACATTAATATTACCATTGTATTTTTTATTATTAAAAAATATATTTTTAATGTTTATTTTTGAGAGATTGCAAGCAGGGAAGCGGCAGAGAGCGAGGGAAACAGAATCTGAAGCAGGCACCAGGCTCTGAGCTGACAGCACAGAACCTGACGCGGAACTCAAACCCATTAACTGAGCCGGTGACTTGAGCCAAAGTCAGACACTTAACCAACTGAATCACCTAGGCGCCCCACCATTGTATTTTTTTAAAAGTTCATTTATTTATTCTGAGAGAGAGAGAGAAGCAGAGGGAGCATGTGAGTGGGGGAGGGGCAGGAAGAGAGGGAATGAGCGAGAATCCTAAGCAGGCTCTGCACTGCCAGCACGTATGACATGGAATTTGGACCCAGGAACCATGAGATCAAGACCTGAGCCAAAGTCAAGAGCTGAATGTTTAGCCGACTGAGCCACCCACTGTATTTCTGAAACTCCTATATGCATCTGACCATGCTTTAGTATGAAGCATTTTATCATCCTCATTCCTTTTAAAAAAGGTAACATGAATCCACTTTTAATAAGACAGGATTTTAAAAACTAAATGATAACCAGGAGCCAAAGGGTGCTTTGATAGTAAGCCTAGTTTTATGCATTAACTTAAACTTCATTTTTCAGTTAAATTGCCATTTTATGTTTTTGTTTTTAAAATATTTTTAAAAATTACTTGATCTAGAATTCTAAATTATCTACCAACATCATAGATCCAATTAGCGTTTTCTCAGAAGCATCTTTTCAATAAAGACAATTAGCTAAGAAATACAACAAACGGGGCAACACTCAAAATGTGTGCCCCAAGTCCGTTTTGGAGGCAGTCAGGGAACAGGAGTCTCTCTTGCATACTAACCAGGATGCTCAGGCTTGACCCAGAATTCCTGACTGCTCTGCCTCCGAAATTTCCCGTACAGCTCCCCAGTGTTCCATTTATACACACAGCGGTCTAGAGGCGACACTAATCCAGCAGCATTTTTCAAGTAATTCAGAGTATATTTTTCAAACACAATCTAGGCGTAATACCATGATTAAGGTACTGTAGGGGGAAATGAAAGCTTGACAAAACCTTACTGAAACATAATTGAGTCTTCATGAAATCAAGGCCACAGAAATATTATTGCAACTCAGTTTGTGTTAAGTACTTTCAGAAGGTTGTGAACACTAAAAGCATATAATATGAAAAAGAACATTGGATTCTTAATTTTTGCTCTGAAAATTTTCACCATTTAAATGAGAAACATGACAAAACTTTTTGTGTTAAATTCCTCTACCCGTAAACCATTTGTCATCCACTGAAAAAATTTTCTACTTCATTTCTTTACCAAAAATCTTGTGATATCTGATCCATGCTTTGATGCTAGAGACTGTCTTCTCCCCTGGCTTCTTTCCTTAGCTTGTCTGGCAGTTCTCTAAAAGTCAAAAAATATACAAGTGTATACTTGTTAGGAAAAAAGTGGTGGCTTCAGAAACTCAAAAGTTTTGTGCATTTTGTTATTCTGGAAAAATCTACATTATCAACACACCCACTAGCAGAGGATCGCAGTAGCTCTGGTAAGTGCCCTGAGGTCCTGGGTTCACTTAGGATCAGATGCCTTGCCCCCCAGTGAGTGTGGATCTCTCCTTTCTGGACTACAGGAGGCCCTGATTCTCCTCACCCAAGTGAGGCCACACAGAAGGCGCCTGTCTTGCAGTTTCTCATAGTGCAGTCATGCAAGGCCCTCCTGCTTCCTGTTCTGGGGACTCAGAAGCCACTCCCAAAACGAGGTAGGTCAGAACTAGATTCTCCTGCTATTCCCACAAATAAAAATTTTCATGTGAGTCTAAAAAAGTGATCACAGAAAGGTGATGGGTTTCCTTTTTGTTCTATCTTAATTTTCTTATAAGTCTTGAATGTGCTAATAATTTTCACGGCTGAGAAGTATATCAGATGACTAATTTTCCCCAGATGAAGTTCATGTATGTGTGAAGTTATCCAGGGGGAAGGGGTGGGGAGGGAAGAGAGGGTTAAGAGACGAAAATAAAACAACCCTGCTTACATTACAAGATCCTGTTTATGTAAAATTTATATTTGTGAAGGAATGAAGGAATTTAAAATATGAAAAGAAAGCTAAGAAAGTGCTCAAACACTATGAACACTGGTAAAGGATTTGAAGACTTCTTGGGAGTGTAAATACTGTTGATCAGCATTTTTAAAAACATCAGTGTCTTTGGTCCACAAAAGAGTGGCTGGCCATTCCTAGCCCACCACTCGGGCACCAAGGAGTGCAGCTGAGTGAGCCCCGCCTCCACCGACGGGGTGGGAGGAGCATAGCGAGCATGTCCTTTGGAAAACAGCTTGGTAATAAAGTCCTTACTGTCTCAGAAACATCCAAACACTTGACTCAGTGACTTTACATCTGAGAATCTATCTGTAGGAACAACCTCAAAATGTAAAGAACTATGTGTAAACAGAAGAATGTTTGAATAGCTTCAAAGTTCACCAGTATGGGCACGACTAAATCAAGTGCAGTAGACATGTACCCAACAGAATGATGTGTAGCCTTTTTGGAGGACAGACAGTAAGAATGCTCATCACAGGAATGTGGGGAAATGCTTAAATCTTGCCAGAATTGGTAAAAAAGTTGGATACAAAGTTGTATGTGGAATGTGTGGTTCTAAGAAAATTTTAATCAGATCTTTTTGCTAGACTGCCGGTTAAAAAGTCATCCTAGTTATTAAATAAAATTGTTCTATTTTTCCCTCCTGTTTTCAGCAAGAGGTAATTGCTCAAAGAGGTGCCAAGTGAATAGGTTTTGCACTTGGGCCAGGAGTGTAATGTTTGCATGTTGAACTGGGTTAGCCCTAGAAATAATTTATTAATGTTCTCTGACATTTTGGGACATCCTTAGCTGCAAATGCACATATATGTTGCTTCTCCAATTCACCAAACTTCTACTTTGATGGTCTGGGTCTCCTCAAGATTGTGTAAGTTATGTTCATTTTCTCCTAGGTGGCGGTGACAATTTCCTGTCCTAGAATGAAATACAAGGGAAGTAGCTTCTCTTCTGTCTGTGACTAAGAACTTACATAGGCCTCAAAACGTTTCAAAGACGAAAACTCAGGTGATGAAAGAATTAATGCATCTTGGATCCCAGACTCCTCCATCCCGCCCTCCACCTGGTTCTCCACCTGATGTCCCAGGATGAAGTCAAACAGGTCCGTAAAGCTCCACCCACCTCTTTGTGACAGACTGTGCAGAGGGTCTGCAGGTTGTCCAGGGAGCACTGTCCTCCGCCGCCAGACACTGGCCTGATGTGGTCCACCTGCCAGAAATGCCCTTCTCCTGGGTTTCTTATCATCTCATTAAGCTACAATAAGAACACAAGATCAGCAGTTTTCAACACACACTGTGGGTTGCTTTTGCCTTGTGCAATCATGTTTACACAGCACAATCACAGCGAAAAATACATTAGGATGGCTTTTTATAGCTTTTATTGTGAATAGGAAAAAGCCTCTAGGTTAGCAATTTGAAAGCAATAAAATACGTTTCTGAAAAAGTTCTTTTTCCCTTACCTAACCCATTTTGAAAAAAAATTACAAACAAGTATAAAATACCACAACTCCTGACAGATTGAGAAAAATTACTTGCTTCTGCACCTTTGGGCTAGTTTATATAGTCAATAAAACAAAACTGTGAAAAGAATAAGAACACATTATAAATCAAAAACTTCTGAATATTATTGAGTCGGATAATCTTTAATCACTGACCCAAGTTCATTTGTTACCGTCACAGTGAGACTTTAATATTAACAGCTGTCACCCAGAACTTTTTGCCATTTGTCTGAGAACCTCCCTAGTTACATGGACTGGGATGAAGTCTCTACGACAGACGTCTGTCACTTGCATATCTGCAATAAACAAACATGTCCATTGAAAGCAGCTCCATCTAGGCCAGCTCACACGTGAGCACTTTGTTATCGGTGATGACCTACATTAAGAGGGGGTGTATTTTCACATTCTACTTGAGGTAGGAAAACCAGCTCACAGCGCTGCAGATTTTTAAATATGACAAAGATGAATGCAAAGATTGTTTTTATTTCCATGGTTTTGAACAAGGATGACATTAAAATCAGCTTCATGCTGCCGGGCACGGGGACCTATATCTAATTAGACAAAAGGATATTTTAGGAACTCGAGGTATCGTGAAGGAAGTAGTAGAATTCTCTAGCTCTCAGTCATGCTAATTGATCTTTGCAGAAATGCTTAATTAATTAGTTCTGTCATAATTCAGTGATACTAAATAATAAAAAGTGGGTGATTTGACCAACTGGCAGAAATTTATTCAATATTTTAGTGGGCACAGAATGGCTCAGGAGTGATTTTTTAAAAGTAAGCACACTACAAAATTACACATTTTGCTCTAGTTTGAAACTTACAACTGATTAGGTCACAACATTAGAAACCAGCCAAGTTTTGGAAATAAAAGTGACTATTTATGATTGTTTACTAAGAATAATATTTTTCATAAATTGCTCTGCTAAGATTATATTTTACAGTGGGATGAGCACAAATGTTTCCTTCTCATTGTAATGAACTACATTTTGGGGGTTATCTGTTTGCCCCTTGTCGTTCAATACTAACATCATGAGAAGTGACAATCAGACCATAGGTACTTCTCCATGGAATGTATCTTCTGTTAAGATCTCTCCCCAATATAATTTAATCAGAATCTAATTAAGCTGCTATATCTTATAACTATAATTCTGGAATCAGGGGGATAGAGAAACATGTCAAATAATACCATGAGGATACAGGAAGACAACCCCATAATGTAGGAAATCCTACAGGCAAATTTTTCAGTTTCCTGAACAATCGATGGGGTGATATTATAGATTAAATGGAGCATAAGAGGCATAATGAACAAATACAGTATGTGGGTCATATATTGATCCTAATTTGAATGAAGCAACTGCAAAAAGACATTTTTGAGACAATCTGGGCAACCAACCCTGGACTTAAAATTAAGGAATCCTAATTTGGGTGAAATAATGGATACTGGGGTATGGGAATTTTAAAATTTTATGTATGTATTTATTAAGAGTATGAGAAGGGGAGACGCAGAGGGGGAGGGTGGAAAGAGAGAGAGAGAAAGAGAAAGAGAATCTTGAGCAGGTTTCACGTTCAGCACAAAGCTCAGTGTGGGGCTTGATCCCACACCCCAGGATCATAACCTGAGCGGAAATCAAGAGTCTCAGACACTCATCCAACTGAGCCATTGTAGGTGCCCAGGTATGGGATTATATTTGAGAGAGACAGAAAGAAGGAAGGAGTGAAGGAGGAAGTCTTTATGGGAGATGCATAATGAAAGGACTTAAAGAGGAAATGAGGGGCGCCTGGTTGGCTCAGTCAGTAGAGCATGTGACTTGATCTTGGGGTCATGAGTTCAAGCCCCACAGTGGAGATAGAGATCACTTTAAAAAAATAAAAGAGGAAATGAAATATTGTCAGGAATTTGTTTTGAAATAATTCCAGGAGAAAAAAAGAACTGAGGTAAGGGACAGATGAAAATGAAGGCAAAATGTTGGTAACTGTTCAAGATTGGTGATGGGTATATGGTTGATTATTCTCTCTACTTTTGTATGTGTATTTCTAAAAGCTGCTATATTAAACTATAAAGTTTAAAAAAATGAGTCAATATTCATCACTCAATACAATGCTGCCTTCTCTCTGCCAGAGGATTATAATTTACCTGTTCTAATGGGAGCTTTGAGATCCAGGAAATATCCAGAAGAGTCTTCCTCTGACTTTTGGGGGCATCTCTCAGACGTAGAAAGAGTTCTTGTGCATTTAGGTTACACTGCTGACACACACCATGTTCAATTTCAAATACTTTGGCTCGCAGGTAATTGTTATTAGATCGAATCCAAAACTCTTCCTGACATTTCAGAGAGCAAAACCGTGACTCCCAAGCATTCACTTTACTCTCTTGCTTAGTTTGGCAAGTGGGTTGCTGACAGTGAAGGCAAAGTGGATTTCCTGCATTATCCACAGCTTGCAGATAGCCTCTGGATATAGAAGGCTTCACAGTGAGATCCGCTTGGGCTATGCAGGGATTCAGAAATGGGACACACGCTCCATCATCAAGGAACTTTCTAGAAGTGAACAAAACATTAAGTAATGAACACATACACTAGTCTAAATAGTCACTACTTCATATAACAGCCTTTAAAGTTTTAATACTGATAACCAGTAAATGTAGGACCCATGGGTTCTATGACTGAGTGTGGAAATGAAAACGCCACAGTCAGCACTCCATGCTCTGTGCCAAATGAAGGAAGGAATGGTGTGTTAAAAAAATTCATTTGACTACAAATATGCTGCCTCTCTTGGGAGCCTATCTTCAAGTTAAACAATCAGACTTTGAAACATCTGGAGAAGTTGGAAAATGAGAAGCTAAAAAATGCTTCTTCCAGCTGGGAAAGGACAGGCTAGAATCCCAGCTGGAGTTGGGGCTACCGTGCTCTACACGTGTTGGGCCACAGACCTCACTAGGGCAGAGAGGCCATTACTAAGGCGTCCATGACACCCTCTGAGAGCCTCTGCCGGCCTTCTGGAAACACTCACATCCATAAAGTGACAAAGCCAAGTATGTGCCTCCTCCAGGTAAACTCAGATTTGACCGAATTGAAGTTAGAAATGAAATAGGACATTCACTCAATTGATTAATTATTGTAATTCTTTTAAAATTTGTTAAGATAAAAGAAAAAGGTACATTACTCAATTATGTTGAAAAGTCCTACATGGGATTACCACAAATGCTTGCCTTTTTTTCACGGCTGTTTGTTACTAGAGTTAAAAGGTAAACTCCTGGTGATAGAAAAAGCTCATGACTGGGAAGCAGAGCCCAGACTGGACCTCAGGTCCCCTAGCATCTAATAGCTTTGGGCAGGCCACGTGGTCCACCTGGTTTCAGGTCCCTTCTAATTTCTAAGGTGAGACATCCTATTCCTCATAGGGTTGGTAGGAGGGTGGAGGGGCTACCATATTGTGAAAGCTCTTTCTAACTGGCAAGGTGGCCACATCAAGGTAAAGTATGATTACAAATATGAATACAAACATTTAAAGGAATACACACAGTACTACTGTGTCCTACTAGTAAATGAAACCTTACTTTGTAGAAGGGTCCTGTGACCTGGAGTCCTTTGTGATCAGACGAACATGGCCCCCCTCATTCTTCACCTTGTCCAGTGAGGCTATAGCAACATCTTCTTTGGTGATGTATCTAAAACAATTTTACGGTGAGTAGATTTCCTTTCTCTCCTCTAAGAGTTTCTCTGTTTCACGCTCACATTTCTCTTTGTAAAACCAATAGCAGAAAAAGCAAGATAGGGGTCTACATTGTGCTAATACTGAAGTTAGGGCATGGAATTTTCTACCCTAACATTGGTTTCCGTGTGTGGGAAAGACACCTCTGTTCAAAATTAGTTTTCTTAAGATTTATTTTTCTAAGACATTCAAGGGTCACTCAATATCCTTTGGACCAATTTTCCCTCGGGACAAGAGGCGTGGGTGTAGGACTAACAAGTGATCAGATACCTGCACAACTGACGGCCTTGAGTAAAGACCCGGACAAGCTGTGCGGAGAATCTCTCACTACATTGTTACCTCCCTTTTGGCCTTTTCCTCAAGGTTCCTCACGTCACCTTGATCAGTTATAATGGTGCATCAGCATTAGTTAACCAGGTTCAAGCACAAGTTCTATAATCCCAAGGTTGTTTCCATTATTATCAGCCATACAGGGTTTATGGAATCTTCCGCTGAAATAAAGCCATCTTGATGTGGGATTCAGAACCTTATTACACAACACTATCAATACCACACAATGGTTTAGGGACTGGAGGTAAAGAGGAGAGTTATTCTAATTAAAGGTGACGGGGGAATTTAAGTAGGTAAAATGCAATTACCCAATTAATTCCTTCTAATTAGCATGGCCCACTTTCTCTGGTAGTTTACACTTTTGTAGTTTTTTTTCTTCTTTTTAATTAGTTTAAACATGAATTTCTTCATATTTCCAAGTACTTCATAGTTTGCTAGCTTGACAAAATTAAAGTTAAATCACAATGGAATGGCACAATCTTAGGTAAATTCTTAGAAGTTTGCTTTATGTTAGAGTAGATTTAATAATCAACAGATTTACTTCTTTTTATGAACTATTATTGTTTTGACTAGATGATACATACACATATATCAAAACTCAGAAGGCATGCAGCGGTGTTTATGGTGAAGAGTACATTTACCTTCCAGTCCTATCCCCTCCCCCAAAGCTATCTCTTGAGCAGTTTTTAATACCTTGTATGACTTCTGTATTTTTATTGACCTATCACTCACATATCATAGAAGTTACCATTTTAAAGTTTACAATTCTGTGCATTTTGGTATACTCACACAGCTGTCCAACCATCACCACTAATTCCAGAATATTTCATCACCCCAAGAAGAAACCTGTACTCATTAGCAGTCACTCCTCATTATACTTTTTATTTTTAAAAACAAATGGTAGCACAATATACACACTAATCTTTACCTTGCTTTTTTTGCCTACACATACATCTCAGAGATCTTTCCATATCAGTACACAAGGGTTCCCGATTTCTTTGATGACTGCATGCTATTCCATTATTTAAACAATATGTCTAGCCAGTTTCTGATTAATGGCATTTAGGTTGTTCTAGTCTCTACCACAATGCTGTAATATCCCAACACATCAAATCCATTGGATAAATTCTCAGAAGCAGAATTGCTGGGTCAAAGGTCCTGGGTGCTTTAAATGCGGACAGATTTTGACACGTTGCTCTCTCCTTTGGGTTTGTGCCGATCAATACACAAGTCCGCAGGCAAAGCAGGAATGTACCTGCTTCCTCACGCTTATGCCAGCTCAACTGTGAGGGAGCGTGGGGCAAGCTGAGGACAGAGGACAGCCTAACAGCACCCCCCACCCCGCCTGGTGGCATATGTGTGATGTTCCTCAGATACGCTGGCTGCCCAAGAACAGGGGAAAGGAAGAGAGCAAACGGGTGACTGACAGAGGTCGCGGTGCTGCAGGACAAGAGTCTCCTTCAGTTTACGGAGAACTCAGTGAACTGCAAGAAAAAGGCCATCTGCTCCATAGCCTCATCTCCAGAAACCGAGAGACTCCTTATCCTGGAGCCCTAACATCACCCTCAGCAAGATGTAGAAGGGTTTAAGTGCTTGCCATGGCGACGTGGGAAACAAAGCCAAATGAAAAACTAAATTCCCTTACTGCCTACAGCCCAGTGACAAGTCCTTGAAACAGGCAGAGTGACCTTCCTCTGGGAGCTCAGCTGCCTCGATGATGACACTTTGCTGGAGGCAAAAGGGAATCTTGGCTTGACATTATCCTGACCCCCTCCGCCCCCCCAGGATCCTGTGAGTCCACTTTAACATATAAAAAATCCTTTGGACACTTCCTTTATCTCAAGTCCCCCAAGATATATGCTGGCAATCACACTCCAAGCTTCTGGTCCTCGGACACACATCTGTAGGGTCTCATGACTGAGGTTTTATTAAATGGTAATAAGTGGTGTTTCCTAACAGCAGCTAGCCCCTCAAGGTCCTGGAAACCTTGCTTCCAAAATTCCTTAGAGATTTACGCTGTCCCTAACCCCCTCCCCACCTGAAGGTATAGAACGAGTTGCCCATCACAACCCCAGTGCAGCTCCTTCTGCTCTCGGGTCCTGTCCCTGTGCTTTAATAAAATCACTTTTTTGGCACCAAAGACATCTTCAAGAATTCTTCCTTGGCCATCAGCTCTGAGCCCCACCATCACCCCAAAACCCCATCAACAAGATATCTCCGTTAAAACATCTCTGCTAATCATGATACCTATCTCATTAAATTTGCATTTCTCCTATCAAGAGTAAGAGTGACTCTTTTCCTATATTTGCATTTCTACTGGTGTTTTTTTCTTAAGGCAAAAGAAAAAAAATAAATTCTTTTAGAATTCTCTAACCTGCCCTTTGGGTTTTGAAACTTCCCACATCCGTCCATCCCCCGATTCTTCAACCATTTTATTCCCTTGACAACAGCACTTTGCTAAAGTATTGCAGTGGATTCTAATGAACTCAAACACTTCCTAGCTTCGAGGGGCAAGGGGGTATTAAGCCTTGCCTCAGGTATTATTCAATGTTTAAAAGCTTAGAATCCTAATTCAGTAAATTTAAAAGATGCTGAGAAATCTATTCAGAGATTTAAGAACTAAAAATAACCTTTCCTACAAGAGATTTAAGCACAAAATTCTGAAAACCACAAGAAACAGATCAATCAACCCCAAAGCAGGAAGTTGGCAACTTTTCAAACATGGTTGTGAGTTACCAACATTTAATTTTCCTCTAAGGTTTGCTAGGAAGTTGATATAAGTATACCACCTCTCAAAAGGATTATGGCAAATCTCAATTTTGAAAAATAGGGAAGGGAGAATGTTGTCTACTAATTAGTAGTAATTCCCGGATGGGGATGGCAGTGGAGGATGGCAAGTTTTGCAAGGAGAAGAGTGTGTTGGAAAGTGGCCCACAAGAGCAAAAACAGTGCTGGGTTCTAGGTTGCTGACCTGCGTTGGGGGTCAAAATAAATAGGTGGCATCTTAAACCTAACAGGGTTCCCAGGAAAGCAGGCCTGCCTCTGACAAACAGGAACTCAGCAACAGAAACAATGGCTGGTGATCTTGGCTTCATTCACGTAATTTAAGACTGAGCTGTTTAAAAGCTAGGTGTAAATTCTAAGCTTGGACTGGTCCTGTGACCTGGTGGAAGTCAATGCAGGATAATCTGGCTGGAGATCTAGTCATGGCTTAAAATCAGTATCTATGTGTCTTTATTCTAAGGCCATTCCATTTTTTCAGAGAGGAATCCTCTAATTTTTTGCTAGGAAGTAAAATATGCCTCCTAGAATTTTACAAGTAAAGAACAGGGCCTGGGGAGTGCTGGTTTCCAATAGCATGCCTCTCCTTCTGTCACCACTAAGCCTGGTGTTTCCAAGGCTGGTGCCTCTCGGGTTCAGGTTCTCTAGAAAGTAAACTGGTAGGACAGGGGCCGGCAAGGCAGCCAGTGGCCACCTGCTCCTCATACAGACTTGCAGCCAGTGCTGTTGGGCAGCCCCGTCTTTAACACTTTCAGAGAGAGACAGCTCCTCCGATTCACTGAGACTCGCTGGGGTTCTCCACAGGAACCGGCCCGCCTGCCCAGAGCACACTCCTCTGCAGTCGCACAGGTTTTATTTTCATGGCTCTGTGAAGTCCATTTCCCTGGAGGCTTCCTTCTCTTCCTTTCTCTGATCAGTGACCAAAGTGTCTAGATTTACCCCCAAGGCCTCTCTTCATCCTCCTTCCTCCATTCCCATTGCTCCTGCCTTAATAACGGTCTTCAGGGGTACCTGGTTGGCTCAATGCAACTCTTGGGATTGTGAGTTTGAGCCCTACGTTGGGTGTAGAGATTACTTAAAAATAAACTCTTAAAAAAAAAAAGTCTTCATCTATCTCCCCAGCTCTACTATAGTATAGTAGTCTTTTTAACTTGTGTGGAAGGCAGTATCCTTAACAATCTCTCTCTAGTATTCTCGTCTCTGATATTCAGTCCATCACTCATTTAGATAATGTTGTAAAGGGACTTTGCAGATATAATTAAGGTTACTAATCAGCTGACCTTAAGAAAGGAAGCAATTCCAAGCATGAGAAGGATCTGACATACTACTGCTGGCCCTGTGATGTAGGAACCCACATGCTAGAACTCGAAAGAAGCCTCTAGAAGCTAAGGAGGGTCCCCACCCTTACAACTAGCAAGAAAACCCAAGTCCTACAATCACAAGGAACTGAATTCTGCCAACAACCCAAATGAGCATGGAAATGGAGTCTTCTCAGACTATCAGTTAAGAATTCATCCAGACAACACCTCGAATGCAGTTTTATACAATCCAGAGCAGAGAAACCGTAGAGCCACCTCAGACTTCTGGCTTGCAGGACTGTGAGATAATACGTCTGTTGCTTTAAGCTGCTAAGTTTGTGGTAATTTGTTAAGGCAACAAAAGAAAAATAATGCACCTTCTCCCCACTTCAAGCCTGGTCTTAAAAAAAAAGGTTATTTTTGTGAGAGCAGGAGCAAGAGAGAGAGACAGCATCTGAAGTGCAGGCTCTGCATTGACAGCAGAGAGCCCAATGCAGGGCTTGAACTCACAAATCACGAGATCAAAACCTAAGCTGAAGTCATATGCTTAAGTGGCTGAACCACCCAGGTGCCCCTCAAGTCTGTTTTTTTCTAAAACGTTTTTTTTTTTTTACCGTTTACTCATTTTTGAGAGGCAGAGCACAAGTGGGGGAAGAGCAGAGAGAGGAGGAGACACAGATTCCGAAGCAGGCTCCAAGCCCTGAGCTGTCAGCACAGAACCCAATGTGGGGCTCGAACCCACCAACCATGAGATCATGACCTGAGCTGAAATCGGACGCTTAACCAACTGAGCCACCCAGGCGCCTGCAAGTCTACTCTTTTGATCTCATCCCCCAACTGTGCCAGAGCAAGCTGTTAAAAACTCAATCCAATTGCTGCCTGCCCATGCTGCTTAACACAAGTTTTAACTTTACTACATCATCGACATAAAGTGTTATAGCTAATACTGTATGTCTGATTTTGGTTTGTATTGATTTCATGACTTTTGCTTTTACACCTGATTGCCTTTCTCAGGTAGTTCTTTAAGTGACCATCCACGTCTGATGGGGAGGAAACAACACGGCCTGTCCAGAAATGGCTGGAGAGGGTTATAAATTCAGTTAAGAAGGAAACTATGGTCATGTAAAGAGAAGACCAATACTTCAACAAAGATGGTGGCTGTGACATTGCGAAAATGGAAAGGACCACAAGAGTTCTTAGAAGATTAAGAGGCATCATGCTTTTTGTTACCCATGAGTGGGTATCAGTATGAGGGGTGTATGCATGTGTGTGTATGTATATATTATCATGTTTACATGTATTTTAAATGTATTTTTTATATAAAGTAATACACACTCGTGAGAACAGTTTAAGCAGTGCATAAGAATTTAGGTGAATCCAAAACAGGCAGTTCATGGAGAGAGCCAACTAGTCAAAGGGCTTTCATCAACTCATACAGCATTTTTATTTTTTAATCTGAATCTGAATGATTTCCGATGGGTTATGCACTCTCCGATTTGCCATACTTTTATATCCTGCCTCAACCTTTTCTGGTTTTACACTTGATCTCATGTGTTCATTTATGGTTCCTGCTTTGAGTCTGTGATCCAGGCATCAAGTGTAAAGGCCCCATCATCTCCACAAACCCCCTATCATGGTCTAGGGCAAGATCCCTCAACAAGGGCACTAATGATATTGTGAAACAGATAATTGTTTAAGTGCAGTTCTGTTCACTGTAGGGTACTTAGCAGCGGCCCAGGCCTCCAGCCTCTAGATGTTACCCAGTTGTATGCCCTAATCTTAACAAACTAAAATGCCTCCTAACACTGCCACCCCGGGGTGGGGTGTCGTGGTGGTGGTGGTGGTTAAAATTGCCCCAAGCTAAGAACTACTGTCTTAGAGAAAACTCTGGTAAGGCTTTCTAGTAACCCTTCCAGAACTTCCTATGTGCTAGCAGCAACCACATATGGTTGTGTCTCCATCCTCTGTCATATTTATTTTCCCTCTTCATAGTTTATCACAAGTATCACTCCTTATTCTCATATATGGATATACCATAGGCCACATTTGGAAACAGAGAGACAAGCTGTTTGGCTAAGTGCATCCTCTCACATATCACTGACGGATGTTTTTTACCTGTGTCCATGGAAAAGACTAGAGATGGTAACTGATGGGAGGTGAGGATGAAGGCAGATTACAGGTGTATGGAGACAGCAAAAGCTACAGGGTGTCTTTGGCTACGCGGCTGCCTGGTCAGGGCTTTGAGATCTCTTCCCAAGCGGGAGCGGGGCAACGGAATCACTGACCGAGAATCACTCCTTCCCACCAAGGGAAGGGTCTACAAGCACTGGGGACTGAGCCCACACAAGGGGACACCTGAGCGGGGCACGGAGGGTTCTGATGCCAAGAAAGTAAGTGTACAGAGATTAGAGAGAAACCTGTAACGATAAGGGGCAAACCAGTTCCACAGACCTGAGACACTAAACTTTTCACTCTGCCCACCGTAATTGTCACCTCCCACCCCTTGGGCGGTGGCATGTCAAACGGAACTAGCTTCCTTGCCACATGGCACCCAGACCCGTGCCCTCTCCCACCAGGGAGATGTCTTCCTGTTACAGTGTCCAAGGCCTGGCAGGTGGCAGGACACGTGGGCCTGTGACTCCGGCCTCTCTCCTGATGAGCGGGACTCATGGTGACCAAGACCTGGCCAACCTGATCTCTTCTAGCGATGTGATCAAATTCACAAAATATCTAGTTATGTTGCTATAAAATAAGCAACTGTTTTATGTTTAATTTTCTCTTAACTCATCAGGATTTCATGAGTGGTTACATAAAATGTATCAGATCCCCTGTACAAGTAACCATGACAAAATAATAAAATCCAAAATAAAGAAGAAAGACAACTCATACCTTTTAGTACTATTTGGCTTGGTTTGTTGCTTTGTGATCTCCTCCAAAGCAAGAATTGGGCTACAGAACAGCAGCCCGCTTCTCCTGATTATCTTTTGCTTCATGGCAGTTAGACTGCTCCATTCTCGAACAAACCTCAAAATCTGGTGGAAAATGAGATCATGAAAAAATCTAATGGCTCACCAGGCATCTTCCTTTGAAAGTAAAGCCACTTATCACATCAGAAAACCGATGCTTTGTTATATCCCCCATTTAAATAGGCTTCTGAATGTCACAGTTTAAGGCTTTCTTCAGATTGATGCCATCTTCCTTCTTTATTGTAAAGTATCGACGGCCAGTTCTCTTTCAATCCAAAGACACATTTCAGGATGCCCCAGCATCTGTCCTTAAAGCACATAGGGACCAATGGCAATAATGTGCCCAGTGCGACCGAGAGGGGCCTGGCTCTCAGAAGCACACCCCGAGCAGTGGGTGCGGCAGAGCTGTGGCAGGGAGCAGGGGTCTTACAGCGCTGGCTGGTTTCCGGGCAACATCCGAGAACTACCTGGTTACCCTCTGCCTAAGTTATCACAGCAAAACAGCCATCAATAAATCTGGGACATTTTTACCAGGGTCACTATTAATCGTACTGTAGTCACTTATATGGAACTGGCCATTTCTTGGGAATCTGAGAATCAGGATGAAGTGGTACCAAAGAAAACAACTCACGGCTACCTTTTCCTTTAAGACAAGCGCCACTGACCCACGGGCAATGTTTGATTTCTGCCCAAAAGGCAAAAACAATCACTATTTTCTCATAAAAAGCGGTACACTGCATGCTGTCAGCCCCTGCACGTGCTGAAGCTTCAAGAGCAGAGGATAAATCGGCCACAGATCCGAATTAAGGACTCCCGAGCAGGTGCTTGGCCTACAGCAGTATGCTGGTGCTTGCGACGAAGCAGGAGTCACCCACCATGGCACCAGCCCTGCTCTCAGAATTTGTCACTGTTAGAACTTGACTGTCAGAGATAAATGAGGACTCTGTCAGATACAGATACAGGGCTGCTCATCCTGTGAAGGAGATCCAACAATGTGAGGACGACTCTCTCCACAGAAACAGCAACCCTGGTGTGATCACTCACCCAGGAAACAGATTTCACGGTTCCTCTTAGCACCAAGGCTATCAGTGGCAGTGCCTGGACCGATGAATATGTGTCCAGTGACCTGACTCTGCAGGCCACAAGGTGCTTTCATGAAACTCAGAACGGCCTTACACAGTACTCAACACACTTTAACTTAAAACACATGCAGAGGACTGTTCTTACCAGGGAGCGGTTGTGTTTCAGCTGAAAGCTTGCTGGTAAATCTTCCCAAAGGTCTAATTTTATATCCAAAGGAATGAAGTTACAGTTCATCTGGTTTCCGTCCTGATTACAGATTAGGAAGGCATGATTAATCTACTTTGTCTAGAGGCACTCCTGAAGATTCTAAAAGTAAAGAATTATATGACAGCACAATATCCCCTGTCCCCTGAATGATAACCTGGGGTGCTGCATTCTAACAAGGCTCCCCCATCCACAGCCCCACGCAAGCGCGATGAGTGGAGAGAGTGCCAGGCTCTCCGGTGCCCTCCGAATGCCTCCACCGCTTTCTCTCGAAGGGCAAAAATACCACGGAGAGTGGGCTTAGTCAGTTACACATGAGGTTTAAACAGGAGTATTTCTTTTAAAAAGGGGGAAAAACCCCTCTGCATATGAAAATCTATTGTATCAACATCAGCTCGACTCCTCTTCAATTCTCAGCTAAAAAGAAAGTTACAGCTTCCACAATCACTTTGGAAAAAAACACACAAAAAGTACTTAACACATGGATTCAAAGTTTAGACATGTAATGGTTACTCTGAACTCTGAATCAGACTTGGGGTTCTGGCTGAAGCCAACAGCTCTTTAGAGGGATACTGTTACTGACACACAGGATGCTAAACAGCTGCTTCTGATCTTCCTTTTAAGGGGAGTGCTTTTAGGCAGTGCACTGGGGTTTTTATCCAGATCCCTACCTCCAGATTCACCTCAGCTCACCTTACAGCCGTGAGAAGACCTGTTAATGTTCCCTCTGTTTCACATCTCATGTTTAGAGATGACTTGAATAAATTTTATGTTAAAGGGGCATGCAGGTATTTTTGCGCAGTCATAAATATGCACTCAAAATTATTAAGAGATGTCAAAAAAAGGTGAGGAGGCCCATGTGACACCGGAAGGTGCTGGAGCCGGAATATAGGTCAGTGAGGCTGTTATTCCAGGACTTTGCAGCTTCTCCTCTGTCTCCACCCAAAGAGTGGAAAACGTTGACCAGATGATCCAGGATGCAAGTTTCCACTGCACAGAGTAGAAAGCTTAAGGAGGTTAAGTGCTTCTGAATTCCTGGGTTGTGTCTGCTTTTGATTTCCTAAGCTTCAGTCCCCTCTGGGGACCAGTTCTGTGTTACCCCTGTGTGATGGTCTGAGAAGCATGACTGGAGCCCTCCCCACACTGGGGCGAAGGGGCCCAGGCCCTCAGACTTGTCTCCAGATGAGCAGAGGATGCTAGGTGCTCCCTCCACACTCAGAAGGTCCACGTGGTGGATGGGGTCCAGGCCTTGAAGAGGAGCCCTGGTCTCTCTTGGCTGTGGTCCCACGATGGAGGCTGCACGGGGCTTCTGGCATTCACGCTCCTAGTCAGCTCCTGGTAGTCTAGCAATCCCTTCTAGTTATTAATTAGCACCAGAGATGATTACATGGCCGCCACCATCTCTGTATCTACTTGGTTTAGTATAAAACCTGTAACCTAAGTTATCTTGACAAAGGCAGTTTTTCAATAGGCTGGCCCATGAGTTGAAAAAGGTACAAATACTATTTTATTATACTTATAATTGTAATAGTTAGAAATACTGTAGACCAAAAGGAAGTATTCATAATCTCAGCAAGTTTTTCCTCAAATACTCACACTAGTTTACCTAAGCCAAAGATCCTCACTGAGATCACTTCAGGGGACCCACAAAGGCAAAGTGTTTTCATTAAGAACACTAAACCAGTATTTGCCCTTTTCACCCTCATTCTGTCAGAAATGCATGGTGACGTTTCCCAGGGAGAGGCAGAGATGAGAGACCCTAGAGAAACTGCTTAAAAGGTAAAACAATGCCAACTCTCCTCACTAAATGTTATCTTTGTTTCAGAAAACATAATGATGTCTCACAAAAATAAGTTATTGACAAGAATATCAATGATGGGTTTATTGTTATGGCCCTTAATTAATAAATATTTTAAGTGTTTCCACCTTAATTTCAAATGTAGTAAATATCAATGGATATAACCCACACAACAAAAGCTCATTGGGGTTCTCAACAACTTTTAAAAAGTACAACGAGGTCCTAAGACTGAAAAGCTTGAGTACCACCAACCTACGTCATGGCATGCATCAGAGCAATCATGTTTTAAAGCTTCCTAGAATCTACTCAACATAGGCAGGCAGAGTCCCGCTTCTGCAAAGGTGCTGCTGCTGGTACTAATGATCCATTAAGGAGAGAACTTTGTCTTATTTGAAGTACGGTTGACACACAGCGTTACGTCAATTTCAGGTGTACAACATGGTGGTTTGACAAGTCTATAAATCATGCTGTGCTCACCCCAAGTGCAGCGAGCGTCTGTCACTACACAGCACTCTCACTACGGTGACACTGGCTACATTCCCTGTGCTGCAGCTTTCATCCCCGTGGCTTACTCATTCCACAGCAGGAGGCCTGTCCCTCCCCCTCCCTTCACCCACTGCCCACCCTCCATCCCTCTCCCCTCTGGCAACCACCAGTTTGTTTTCTGATTTATGGGTTTGTTTCTGCTTTCTTTGTTCATTTGTTTTTTAAGATTCCACACCTAAGTGAAATCATGTGGTATTTGTCTTTCTCTGACTTGTTTCACTTAGTATTACATACTCTAGGTCCATCCATGGTGTTGCAAATGGCAAGATCTCATTCTTTTTCATGGCTGCATAGTGTAGCCATTGTGCAGATGTGGTGCGCACACATGCGTGTTGTGTGTGTGTATATACCAAATCTAGGAGCTAACTCTTACTGAGAGCAGTAAGTGATTTACAGGAATTAGCTCATGTTACTCTTGTAACAACTCCTTTCCATGATTTTCAGTTGAAGAAAGTGAAGCATAGAGTAGTTAAGTAATGTAACTTACTTTAAGATTCCACACTCAGTAACCAATGTGAATTGAGGCAGTTTGGCCCCAAAGTCTCTGCTCTTAACTACCATGCTGTTTTGCCTCTCACTGTCTTTAGATTTAACAAAGAAATTTTAGAATTAGCTTTAAGGAGGAAAAGAACTAGATGCCTATCTCATTGTTAATAAAAGTAAATATCTCCACTGACACATGAAAAAAAGGAAGCTTTCTGTACATTTTAAGCTGTAGAATCTGCGTGATGCTTACCTTGGTATAGAGGTGAATCCGGTCAGTATTCCTACTTGCACAGAACATTAAGGTATCATACACTGGCAAATTGTCTGGAATCTTCAACAGTTCTAATAAAGAAGATAAAAAAGAACCTGAAGGCTTACCTCCTCTCTATCCAAAATAGCTTATTTTTATCTTTTTGTGGGTTAGAAAGATAGAAGAGCTATATAAAATATATAATCATATTTCACAAAGGACATGTGTCTGAATTGATATAAGACTACCATGGTAGGCCATCTAAGACCATATTGGCCTATGTGGGAACCAGTTGCTTTGGACTTTTGCTAATGATCCCACAAGAAAAAAACAAACTTGGAATTAGCTGAGAAGACAGGAGTTAGGTATGAGGGAGAAATTCCTGCCACCAAGAGTTGTTACCAATCTGGAGGGAGTCTAAAATCTAGACATTTTGTTAGAGGGGTTCAGGAGATGAAAGGAGCACCGTCTTGGTTTGGCAGCGATGCCGCTCTGTGAGAGACCACCTGAATGCTGGATTCCCTACAGCCTGGTGCCCACGCTCACAAAAGGAGACAGATGTGAACAGGCTCTTTTTCTGATCTTTCATTATCATTTCTGATTCTCACTGACAAATTCTGTGGGGGAGATAGGGTTATCAAAGTGGATCTAAATATTAATTATATTTAAGACTTATCAAGTCCTTACAATTGTGCCAGCATTGTTCTAAGTATATATATTAACACCTCTCAGAAATAAGTAGTGCATTTTACAGAGGAGAAAACTGAGGCACATTAGCTTGCCCAAGGTCACGCCACCAGTAAGAAGACTTAAGGCCAGTCACGTGGCTGCAGAGCCTGTGCCCTTAACCTCTGCCACTGTTCCTAAATGACTTTTATTATTATTTTTAAAAAATTTCCCTCAATGACTCTTTAAAGTGTTTCCCCAGATCTGGAGGTCTATGCTTTGTCATTCTACTTGGCAATGTCATAATATTTTAATTTTTCTATTCAAAGCACTGGCCACTTTACAAACTTGGAGTATTCTTGTATTTCATGAATTCAAAAATGTCCATTTTTCTCACAAGTGAACACCTCTGAAACTGGCATGCTGACAGGCAGTAAGCATGGCATTTTACAATCATTGCTGGCCAGGTGGCAGTTGTGAGGTAGCAGGCACACTCCGAGCACGCAGGGGCTTGGTCGTGACTACAGTGGTGTTGTTACTTTAACACCATGCTCGAATCAAGTGCTTTGTTGTTACCACATGAGTTGAGCTTAATTACCTCTAAAAGGTCTTCAAAATGCTTCACTCTGATCTGGTATTGAAATGAGAAGCTATCATGTATACCAAACAATTTTTGGATATAAAGTGGAGAGCATAAATTTGATATTTAAAGAAGTAAATATGTATCACTGGAGAAACAGCCATTGTTTTTTATATTCTTGCAAAGGAATAAGGCAGTGCTTCAGGGGACCTGCTCTCTCACATCTGGATACAATGATGCAAAAGGCCCGTCTATCACATGCCAAGAACAGTAGAAGAAGGCAGGAAAAACTGCCACCTCCCTTAGGGCAAATGAAAGAAACAGAAAAGCAACAGAGGGTGCTATGACCTGGTCTGGGCTGTCATTAAGGGATTAAGTCATGGTTTAACTTTCAGATTTTCTTTCTTAATGTACATAAGATAAATGCAATGTATAATCACTGTCTTCAGATCTTTTTTAAACATTTTTTTTAATGTTTTATTTATTTTTGTTACAGAGAGAGACAGAGCATGAAAGGGGGAGGGGCAGAGAGAGAAGGAGACACAGAACAGGAAGCAGGCTCCAGGCTCTGCGCTAGCTGTCAGCACAGAGCTCTATTCGGGACTCGAACCCACGAACGTGAGATCTGACCTGAGCCAAAGTCGGAGGCTTAACCGACTGAGCCACCCAGGAGCCCCACTGTCTTCAGATCTTTTGAAGAACCATGGTTAATGCATTCATGTTCAAAGATCAGAAGTCATTCTTTGTAAAAAGCATTACAGGACTGATTCCAAATCAGCTGATATTCTTGGTAGCTAGTGGCTACATGGGGGGATGTATTTCTCTTTTCACTGTTTCCCTGAAATGTAATTTAATGGTTTGAGACGACAGAGGACACATCTTGTGAAGACCCAGCCATCCTTCGAGACCCCTGGAATTCCAGTTAGAACAAAACCACAGTCCCTGCAAAGCACATACCACTCCAGTGCTAAGAGTTTATGTGGATAGAATAAACACTTCAACATCTGTCTCTCTTCTGTTTGTTTTTCATGGAAATCCATGTTAGCGGGGAGAAATGAAGCACATCACTTGTATGAAGTTCTCAGCCCAGTGATCTGATAAGTCAAAAAAAAAAAAAGGGGAAGGGGGGCAGGTGTGGGGAATAAGCTGGCATTGTCTGGAGTGGATGAGGCCATGGAATTTTCACTGGCAGAATAGAATTTCCAAAGGTCTCGTGATTTCTGAAAAGTATGTGTAAGTGGAGCTAACATATGCCTTCATCAAAGGACCAATTTACAACGAACAAGCTGGAATTTCCCTGCCACAGATGAAGAGACTCAAGGCCCGGGAGTTGATGACAATTGCCAGTTGTTTGTTCTGGGTCTGCTGGTTAGACCAGCAAGCCCCAGGCTGTCCTACAACAAGAACAAGTTCTGCACTTGAGGCATTGTCGGAGCAGGAAGGAGACCAGAGTTATGAACGAAATGCCCACCTCAGACTACACCTAAAGACTGTTAAAATTAACACACCGAAATGGGGGGGGGGGGCATTTCAAGATATTCTTTGAGAAGATCCTGAGGAATCAGAGGGAAGGAGGGCTGAGGGAAGGAGGAGAAGCCCTGAGCTCAGAAGTTCTTAAATGAATATTTCATTTTAAAGCTATGAATCTGACTCTGAATTAGCAACTGGTTTAGAAGAAAAAGTTCAACTGTCCATTCACAACAGTTTTGGGGTTGTTATAGTGAGAACCTCAATCTGTGGGCTACTATCCTCACTAATTGATTAACAAAATAACCCCACGGGTGCCTAAGTGTCTCAGTTGGTTAATCATCTGACTCCTGATTTTGGCTCAGGTCCTGATCTCACGTTTCATGAGATTGAGGCCTGTGTTGGGCTTGCACTGGGCACAGGGCCTACTTGGGATTCTCTCTCTCCCTCTCTCTCTGCCCCTCTCCCACTCAGGCTTTCCCTGTCTCTCTCAAAATAAATAAACAACAATAACAACAAAACTCAATAAAAATGTTCTTACTAAAAACATGTAAAAATAAATAAATAAATAAATAGAAAAGAACCCCAAAGTACTCACAAACTCTGGCCAGCCACCCCATAAAGATAGTGATGTCTGACATACGAGCTGGTAAGTGCCAACCATCACAGCTCTATGTAATGAATGGAATCAACGAAAAAGTAAATAAATCCAAACACTACATGGCTGGCTCCAAGTGTAGTCATGATTAATGCTGTCTTGACATTATGTACCTTAAAAACATTTTCTTAAAAAAACCCCATTACCTTCCATTTAAAATATACCAATTAACTGCCATTTAAAAGAAATTCATGTGCAAATGATTAGTATCTGTCAAGTGCCTTTTAATAATCTGTCCATCTTTACTGTTTTGTTCAAAAGAGCCTCCTAAATATCAGAAACACTGCCTCCCACGTGGAGGGGCCTGGCGTGGATGAGGCTGGGGCACAGGCCAGGGACAGCATGGGAAGTGACAGGTCGGCTCTGCTCTCTGTGTCATATCTGAGTGCCCACAGCTCTATTCCTCCAGCCATTTGCTGTTTCAGGGTGTGGTTCCAAATGGTTGTATTTTTAATATAAATGGGAATACAAGAACCCTACAGCATGGTAGTAGTCACAAATCTACTAAAAGTCTTCTCCATCTAAGTGCAGGGTTCTCATCTGGACACTGGAAATGGAAACGAGACTTACCATCACCTGGCTGGGGTGGGAGTCCATCTTCTCTCTCAATTTTTGCTATTTCTTCCTTGTTCTCAGCCAATGGTTTAGGTTCTGAGGGGGTAAGACCTTGTTTTGCACAGTCAGAACTAGTTCCAGCTTTGCTGGAGGTGTCTTTCTGAGGATCACTTTTCCTGTTTTCATTTGTATCCTGGGTATTGCCGAGGTTATCTGTTTGTAGAATTATGAAAATCAAACAATTTACACATAAATTTAAATAAAACTATTACTTACTCTAAGACCAGTTTTTAAAAAGTCACAGCTAGGTCTTATAAAAAGAAAGAAAGTGAACAATGCTTATTATCTGGAGACATTTATTGGGAGTCACTAAACACCACATATGACTCTCTGTGCTGGACAGGCAGTGAGGAATGAGGTATGTCCTTGCTTCCTGGAGATTCCATTCCAAGTGCCCGAGATAGAAATGGAAGCCAGTGAAGGTTCTAGGCAAAGGAATATAATCAACCGGGTTTTTAAAGGGTCACTCTGGCTGCTATGTACTGAAGGGCCACGGGGAGTCTAGCAGGAATGCCACTGAGGTCTGGGAGAGAAAATGGTGGCTTCTAGAAGGATGGTAGCAATAAAGAAAAAGTGGCCAGAATCAAGATACGCTTTAGAAGTTATGCCAGCAAAACCTGGCAGTGTTGGAGGAGAGAGAAGAATCAAGGATGCTGCATCATGTAAGGACAATGAGGGAAGAGAAGATTTAGGTGTTGGGAGTGGTGGCGGTGAATCAAGAATTCCATCTTGGACATATTCACCGTGAAGAACCCATCAGTCCCCCAGGTGGAGATGTTGCATAGGCATGTGTACAAGCTGCAGTTCAAGTGAGAGACAGAAGCATAGGTCTAGGAGCTATAAAATGTCAAGTATAAGCTATGGATGTTAAAAACAAAGCACAAGAGGGGCATCTGGCTGGCTCAGTAGAGTATGGGACTCTACATCTGAGGGTTGTGTGTTCAAGCCCCATGTTGGGCACAGGGATTACGTAAAAAAAAAAAAGAAAAGAAAAAAAGCACAAGAGAAGTGTTACATATTGACAAATATTAGTGTTCAATATATACCATTACCAAATTTACCAAATGTAATGGAGCATGCATTAGCAACCTTTATAGGACTGTAATTTCCTAATATTGCTCCTTTAGTGTTTTGGATTCTACCATTTTCTTAAAGCATTGTATTAAAATAAGTACATGAATTCAGGGCACCTGGGTGGCACAGGTGGTTAAGTATCCCACTTAGCTCATAATCTCATGGTTCATGAGCTGGAGCCCTGCATCAGGCTCTGCACTCTCTTTCCCTTTCTCTCTCTGCCCTGTGGGGGATGCTCTCGCTCTCTCCCTTTCTCTCTGTCCCTTGCTCATCGGTCTCTCAAAAAAAATTTACATGAATTAGAATTCTGCCTTTTGATACTTTTAGGGATACTTCCAAATCAAGGTTAGAAATTGTTATGCCAAGTTCAGTAATACTAGCCTGTTAACTTAGAATATGTACTTCTGTTTAATCAAACTTTAACAGTCACAGAAGGAGTTTTGTTTTTCTTTAGGTTGTTTGAGAGTTCTTAAGTTACGGGTCTTGAAACTTTCACTGTTGCCCTTGGTATCACAAAGAAAAATCAGAATATAAAAACCTATTAAACTGTGATTTTCATGGCTAAATCACTCAACTTATACTTAATGTGAACTGACACTATTCTGTAGTCATGAGATACTTACTTTATTTTTACGGCCTAGAGTAGTTGGAAATTGAATGAGATAATGCAAATTGTGAGAGATATTATATGGAATAAGCTTGTGGTTCCTATTTAGTTCACAGACAACAGGTGTCGATATTACAAATATAACCACCCAGATGGCAGACTTGTCATTTTTGTAGGAACACCAAGAATTGAAAGAGGAAAGACTCAGCTACTGATTACATTTTCTTTCAGATTAAAACTAAGACTCAGAAAAGCAAGAAAGGCAGGCGGGACCTGCAGTGCTGCCCGAGTCTCAGCTGACTCTTGGTGAATGTCACTTCTCTAAAAAATTCACCTATGATGGGACAGGAGATGTGTTCAATGATCACAGCTGATAAAACGACTCCTGTCAGTTTCTAAAGCTGTCAACTTTGCATTTTGAGTTACCATGAACTTGGTCTCTAACACTGGAAACATAAGAAATACCACTGATCTTTTTTCTTAAGACAACCTCAGTATTAATAATCATTTCAAAACAAAACATCAGAAAAAGGCATATCATGCTATAAAACATACTCTGAGGTATATTTATAATTTCTACTTTTAAAATAGCAGACTTTGGAAAATAATAAACTCATAAAACCTATAACATTCGTTCTTAAAAGAAGATCTGTAGAGGAATTTTTATGATTTGTCATGCAAGAAACAGGACACCATATATACGGTACTAGGCAAAGAAGCTACCCTGGATTATTTTGCTCTTTAAACAAAAACAAACTATAATTTCTTTTAAAACAAGGATTATCTACAGGAGAAAGAAAACAGCAGGTCTATGACTACAGGCATATTTGCTGCCATAGCAACTGAGCTTCTATTCCTGCCCGCTGAATTCACATCCTGCAGGCATTAATGAGAAATGTCCATTTGTGCCAAATTAATGCCATGTCACAGACGCTCCGGATATACATTTTTGACAGAACTGGGAGTTTTGCACATTCCACAAGGGGATCAATTCAGTCTTCACTGGATAAAGTTCTTACTCCAACTTAAAGGCTGAAGTCAGTGCCAAGTCCTACTAACCCCTGACCCAGCAGTAGCCTCTGCAAACACTGATCCTGTGAAGACGACACCACCAGCCCCCTCCAGGGCCACACTCCATCTACTCACCAGCACCACCTCGAGGATTCTCACACATTTCACAATATGGTAACACGGAGTTATTGATGTAGGTGCAGAGGCCACACTGCCAGCCCCTTCCAGGAAGGGGTGGGGTAGTTTGCCTGGGCCAGGACGGCTTCTCCTCTGGGGCACTGTGGCGGCCATTGTCGGCAATCCACTTCCATCTTTTAGCTTCAGGTTCACAATTGCTTTCATAATCAATGATAGGTCTTGTGGCTATTTTTCCAGGGTTTGCTGGCACGACAGTCTTTTTCTCCTGGAATATCCCAGCTTCATCGCAGGAGGTCACCAACTGCCTTTTCTTAGGTTTTGGTGAAAAGAATGATCGAATATCATGCTGTTTTTCCTTTTCAAACTGGGAAAAACAAACAGCAAATTAAGAAGCAATCTAATATGTTCTTCCTAAATGAAAGAGCTTAACAACTATTTTCAGTAACCATATTCCTTTATCTTTTGAATTCCTTGTTGAAAATGAATTCAATTATGCTCTGACTCTTCATATACACATATATGCAGAATATCATTAACACATCTATATACTTTCTGTGTCTAATTTTTTGTTAGAACTTACAATGTGTCAAGCACTTAACATATATTAACTCATTTAATCCTCAGGCCAGCTCTGTGGGACAGGTACCAACAGTCTTCCTACATTTTAGATGAGGACACCAAAGCTTTAGAGATGTTAGGTAACGTGGCTATGGAATTTATGTAATAAAATTATACTTCAGTAAACTATGCTCTAGAGGGATGTCAGGGAATGGAGAACTGTGTATTTAAATATTTTAAGTCAGTCAAGAATCTACAAAAATGTTCCCATAACCAAGCTACAAATACAGTGTTCATAAATAATGTTTTTCATATTAAAGTGTTTTCTTGACTAGGGAGCACTTTTTTTCCAAATAGAATTAAAGCTATTTATTAGAACTGCTTCTTTAATAGACACATCTTGATAATTATCTTGTTTTCAATAAATATATTTCTCTTTTCTAAGAAAAGCTCCATATTATCTTCTGTTTTTAATCTTCTTTCCACGTGTAAATCTAAACCTCCACATTACAGAAAGTAGGATACATATCACCACAACTGACTGGCTGCAGGAAAGGAAAATTAAAGGAGTCTGTTTTAGAGAATTCCAGCGGAGGTACCACAGTGGACACACACTGCATTTCCAGAGACGGCCACACCAACTCTTCTCTCTGACATGCTCTTCTCACAGTGTGACACTGACACCCACCTGTAGAGGTGGGATGTGTGTTCCTCTCCCTTGAACCTGGGTGGGCCTTTGTAACTATCCTGATCAACAAAATACAGTGAAAGTGACAGTGTGTGTGACTTCGATGGCTTCCACTTGGTTGCTGAATCTCGCTCTCTAAGTCTTGGGTTGCTTGTGTTTGGAGCGTAGCCACCATGTTGTGGGGAAGCCCAGGCCACGTGGAGAAACCACGCGTGGATGTTCAAGTTGACAACTCCACCCAAGCCGCTAGGTTACGGACATCATCAACTGCCAGACATGTGAGTGAATGAGCCTTGAGGTGTTTCCAGATCTCAGACTTGGGGTCTTCCATTAAAGGCTCCAGTTATCGTGGAGCAGAGGCACATCATCTCCATATGGGTAGGTTGAATTCCTCACCCACAGAAACCATAATAAATAATATGTGACTATTTGAAGAATAGTTTGAGGACAAAGTGTTGTTTGAAGACACTAAGTTTTGAGGTAATTTGTTATGCAGCAATAGATGAACACTGAAAGACACTACAGGTAATGATAGCAAAATACCATATACTGTAAAGATGTTTTACAGAATAAACTTTACCTGCACTTAGCAATGCTGCATAAGAAAGCTAGATATAGTAGATCCATAGAAAGAAGGACTAGTGGTTAAGGGGGAAAGGGAGATGGGAGTCATGGTAAATGGTTAGAGTATCTGGCTGAGGGGATTTAAACTCCTGAAAATAGTGATGACAATTGCACAAAACTGCCAATGTAATACCAGCATTCAACTGCACACTTTAAAGTGGTCAAAATGCCAAGATTTGGGATTATATATTTACAAATATAATCACACATTTTTGTCATTTTTCTGGTTCTCCAGAAAGAAGTCCTCCAATCTCCTGCCTGAAGGTTACAAACTGGCTACCAGTAATCCCGGGGCAGATTAGGAGAAGGGTGCTAAGGATGCCATCATTACTTAAGGAGTCTTATTATGCTTGTTTTCAATTTACTGTCTCACCCCCCTCCCCTTCAAGTGACTCTCTTCCCATATACATTTGGAGATACATCTTTTTTAACATTTTATTTTTAAGTAATCTCTAATCCCAACATGGGCATGGACTCACAACCCCAAGATCAAGAGTTGCACGGTCCACCGACTGAGCCAACTAGGCATCCTTGAAATATATTTGTTAAGAGAAGCAAACAAAACAGTTAAATAAGTAAAATATACAGTAACAGGCCACTGTCACTTACATGGAATAATGTTTGGATAATATCTTTCATCCTATTCTACCTTATAAGGAATTTGTTTCTTTAAAAGCATTTTAAAGTCTCCATCTTCCCACAAAGAACCAAACCAAAATTGTTTTAGATTTGCTTATAAAAAAGCAACACTCTCAACAATACAAAATAAAAACCTAAGAAATCTTTCAAAAAAAAAAAAAAGAATTCTCAGGGCCTTAAAATATCAGCTTTTATAGTAGATCTCTTTAATTAAGATAGCTAATTAAGCTGTTTTTTTTAAAGAACCTCTTTTACTATTTAAGTAATGCTTAATTTTAGAATTAACATTTGAGAAATTCTCGTTATGTGCCAGAGGCAAGTCACAGCAAAGGTTAGCGGTGAATGACAGACACTGACGGCTGCCTCTGCCGCACAAGGGCAGGACCAGGAGTGATCAGTGTCCGTGGTATTTGGAAAGCCCAGGGGCTCGAGTAATAACAAATTGAGACCTGAGCACAAAAAACCCAAAAAAGGGTTAAAGGGAATCATTTTACACAGTTTTGGGAACTGAAGGATCACGAAGAGCATAATCTTAGAAAAATGAGAGGGCAAGATTAATTAGTGGCAATGACTTGAGTTACTGTTATGATGGCTACATTGGACAATGTGAACATGGTCATAAGTAGTGAACTTGCAAATTAGTGCCGTGGCCACAGGGTTGCCAGAAGCTATCAGACCTAACAGAAATAAAGGCTTCTACTGAGATAATCAATTACAAGCCCGATCTGTATTATCAGCTATGTTTTCTGAAGGCCACCTCCGAGCAAGGCGCCAGGAGGGTGGTTGATGAGTTTTCTCTGAGGCTTAGCAGCTGGGAGTGACGGAAACACAGGTGGGAAGGTCTCTCTGACACATCCTAACGATAATCACACGTGTTGGATGGAAACAGAAGGGCTGCAGGTTTACTGAACAGGAGTTCTTGAGACCCAGGCGCTTTTCAGGCCTCCTGTGAGCCTGAGAAACCCCTGAAATGATCTATAAAATGTTGTCTGTATTGTGTGTACATTTTGGGAGAGCACTTCTTGCTTTCGCCATGGTTTCAGAGGGATGATTCAGGACCCAACAAAGACTGAGCGCCACTGGACTAGAGTAAAACACCTGCATGCGCACCTGTGATTTGAGCAGCTCCGTTTCTCTCCCTCATTGTCCAGAAGTAAAGACAGATTGAAAGTTCATATGTGAGCGTACAAAAAGGTGGAGAATTAACTTTTTTTAAGGAGAAACAAAGAAATACATTCCCCTAAATACTGAGAATCCTCTAGCTTCTCTCAATCATTTGTACCTATTGAGTATTAATACCAAAACAGGGTAACTTCAGTGCAGGCATGAAAGGTGCTCCGTTGGTTCATCTGTCATGGAAACTAGACTCTGAGCACCTTCCTACAGGAGAGCAAAGGACAGGGAGTGCCCACACGGCCAGAGAGACGGAAGCGACAGATGAGGTGAGCAGAGGACAGGGCAGGGGCTGTGACGACTGGGAGGTGCAGGAGACACTAGTGTGCAGGCAGGACACACAGGTCCAAGGTCAGGTCGGTCAGTCCAAGCAAAACACACTTTCCTTGATGGTTTGGGACAGGGATATATCACCATTAGCTCCGCATGGAGACTCTAGCAGGTTCTTGGGACATGTTGAGATTAAAGACGTGACCATTAGTCCTTTTTAAATTAATTTTTTATAAAATGAGTGTGGATACACCAATGAAAGCATCTGACAAAAAGGCAGTAAAAAAAATTGTAAACAAAATGCTTCCTAAATCATGTTTTCTAAAAATATTAGATTTATTAATAATAAAACTCCTTGCAGGAGCAAGCTTTACTGTTATTACCAGAACAGACCAGAATCTTTAAACTGTAACAGCTACACTGATAGTTAAATACTCAGTATGCATACTGTTCTGCCAAGCCTGTATTTGAAGAGTGACTGGCCTTATTAATGTTATCAGCATTTCTCAGTGGTGAAGATAAGCAGAAGACAGGAAGACAAAATATTTTTTTATGGCTTAGGAAAGCTTTTTTACTTAAATAGCACAATTATGCTAAAAAGGTTTTTTTTTTAAGTTTATTTATTTTGAGAGAAAAAGCGTGTGCATGAGTTGGGGAGGGACAGAGAGAGAGAGAGAGAGAGACAGAGAGAGAGAGAGACAGAGAGAGAGAGAGAGAGAGAGAATCCCTCTCATTCAGCTCAGAGCCCAATGCAGGGCTCAATCCCACGACTGTGAGATCATGACCTGAGCCAAAACCAAGAGTCCGATACTTAACTGACTGAGCCACCCAGGTGCCCCAAGCTGAAAAATTTTGTCTTTTCTGATTACATTCTTGCATTTAGAAGAGACATTATACTAGCAAATTACTGACAAATATCCTAATTCATCATCACTGTTTGTCCTTGTAAAGAAATAACTATGTTAAGTGACCCTTTTAATATGTGATAAATAAAGAAGTAAAATGTAGGTGTTTGAAGGAGGAGGAATGATCTAAACTTAGAGTAATTTTTATCACAAGGCTTTGGGAAAAATATACTTAAGCCAACATTCCCATGTCCTAAGATGTGAAAAATATAAGAATGTATTCCTCTCTTCGATTATATAGCTGACACTCAGTTACTGTGTTCCCGTCTTTTGTTCAATCTTGCTTTTGAAAAAAATAAAACATTGCTTTCAGTGCTGGGAATAAAAACTATAAAATGCTTAAGGTGGAAAAATGTGTGTTTTTATCTGAAAGGTTCAGGGACTTAATATATTTGCTCTGTTTTGCACCATGGTAAACTAATGCTTTTAGAGACAAATTTCTTGGCCATGATGATAGGATTAAAAGTTATTAGAAATGAAGACAAGGAAAAGGAAATCTCGTAAAACTCATTGATACAAATGGGTGATGGCCCCGCACAGCCTGTGATTGGTGAGCAGAGCTGGAATGAAGGCATCGCTGGGACATTTGCAAACAAGCCAGAGGACACACAAGGGCAAGAGTACAGGTTTAATCATCTTTAAGGAAAAAAAAGAATTTCAGTTCTCCTAAAAGTGGACTTTTTCGAATTTTGTAAAATGTCCACTCTCATGTAGCTAACTAAAATGTTAATAGGGATCCACTCTTAGGTACAATGTTTTTCTCTGTGGGCATAAAGAAAACACAGCAAACGAAATAAAATAACACTAGTTTTAAAAGAACAACGTGGTAAAAAAAGAAAATATTATATTTATCAAATGTAGTGCAGGGACACCTGGGTGGCTCAGTTGGTTCAGCATCCAACTTCAGCTCAGCTCAAGATTTCATGGTTTGTGAGTTTGAACCCTGCATCGGGCTCTGTGCTGACAGCTCAGAGCCTGCTTCTGATCTTCTGTCTGCCCCCGCCCCTCCCCCGCTGGTGCTCGCTCATCACTCTCTCTTGAAATAAATAAACTTAAAAACAATTATAAAGCAAAACACTGCATAATGCACAGAGCTCTAGAATGGAACTGGAATGTCACCTAGTCCCACACCTCTGGTCATGACATCTCCCCTTCCTCCTCCTGCACAAGCTGCTATTAGGCAGAATTTCTCCCAGGTCCTACTAGGCTGGCCCTACCTCTGACATGTCAGGAATTTTTCTTTTCCCATTACCACTACTACTGTTAGGAGTTCAGGGTGGTATCTAGTGCCCCAAATTCCATCTGGGAATCCCTGACAAAGCAGCCTTAAAAAACATTAAAAAACATTTTTTTTAATTGAGAGAGAGAGAGAGAGAGAGAGAGAGAGAGAGAGAGAGGGAGGGAGAGGGAGAGGGAGAGTGTGAGCAGAGTAGGAGCAGACAGAGAGAGAGGGAATCCCAACAGGCTCTGCACTGTCAGCATAGAGCCTGACCTGGAGCTTGAACTCATGAACTGTGAGATCATGACCTGAGCTGAAATCACAAGCCAGCCACTTAACCAACTGAGCCACTCAGGAGCCCCCAAAGCAGCCTTTTATAAAGTAATAGCCCTAAGAATAAAAAGAAACTGGCTTTATTAATAGGCCTATACGTGTCTACTAATAAAAGTAAAATTTTGGTAAAAGATATATTAAAGAAACCAGCTAAAACCCAAAGCCATCGTGGGACTTCCTACTTCTCAGCTCAAATCTAGCCTGTAGGGCCTGCCAGGGCAAGGTGCTTTCACTCTGCTTACAGACACAAGTGCAGGAGAGGCACGCCTCTGGGGAGGAAAGTACTCCTTATCCTTCAACTGTGGCCCAGTCAAGTTCTTGGGCTCTGAAAAATTCTCTCTCAGGGACAGGAGGAGAAAGCACGGGACAGAGTAGAGACAGAGTAGAGTACCACGGCTTCAAATGGGATGGGAGGGATGGCAGACATAATCCTTTCCCCATCGACCACTGCCTTCAAGAACCTCTGTCCCTTCTCCCTCCCATTCATTTCCCACATTGCTACCAGTATCATCTTATGAAAACAGAAATCTGATCAGGTCATTCATCTGCTCAAAAGCCTTGGATGACATCTTTCCAGGATAAATCCAACTTCTAGGGACGCCTGGGTGGCTCAGTCAGTTAACTGTCCGGCTTCAGCTCAGGTCACGATCTCACGGTTTGTGGGTTCAAGCCCTGCGTCAGGCTCTGTGCTGATAGCTCAGAGCCTGAAGCCTGCTTCAGATTCTGTAACTCTCTCTCTCTGACCTTCCCCTGCTCACATTGTCTCTCTCTGTGTCTCAAAAATAATAAAAAAACAAACAAAAATAAATAAATGGAATCCAACTTCTAGGCAGTACCCGGGTAGGCTCTTCTCCATCTGATCGGGGCCAGAGTTTTGAGGTCTTCCCCATTTGAATCCCTATGCTCACACATTCACGTGGGATTCTCATTCCCAGAACAAGTGGTAACTGTGCTTTGGGGCACGCGCTAGGTGCTCCCTGGGGCTGGCTGAGCTAGGACCCACCCGCTTTGAACTCACCCTTTATAAGTCAGCTCAGGTGCTTCCAACGGGAAACCTTCCCACATGCCCACAGTAGTCGTTTATTCTGACCTGTGATCCCAGAGCCTGGTTTATGTATATCTATTTTGACATATATTGTATCTCATTAAAATGATTTTATAACAATCATCTCTCCCAATTAAAGAGCAAGCTCCAAAGGAATGTTCGCAGTTTTCCTTATCTTTGCACCTAGCATGTAATATTTTAAAACTAACTGCTTTATTGAGATATAATCTATTTATATACCATAAAATTCACTCTTTTCAAGTGTTCAATTCAGTGACATTTGGAGTATTTCAGAATTATACAACCATCACCACTGCTTAATTGTAAAACATTTTCATCATCTTCAAAAAGAAACTGCATACCAATTAAGCAGTCATTTCCTATCTCTCCCCCCTCCAACGCCCTGGCAATCACTAATCTACTTTATTTCTCTATGGATTTGCCTATTGGGGCCAATTCATACAAATGGAACCACACAATGTAGCCTTTTGTGTCTGGCTTCTTTCATTTAGCATAAGGTTTTCAGGATTCCTCTATGTTGTAGCATGTATGAGAACTTCATTCCTGTTTATGGCTGAATAATATTCCATTGTATAAATATACCACATTTGGTTTATTCATTCATCAGTTGATGGATATTTGGACTATGACATTCATGTACAAGTTTTTATATGGACATATGTTTTGAATTTCTTTGAAAGTGAACCTGTTGGATTATATGGTAATTCTATGTTTAACACTGTAAGGCACTGCCAGACTATTCTGCAAAATGGGTGTACCAATTTACATTCCTGCCAGCAACGTATGAGTGTTCCAAGTTCTCTACATCTTTGCCTCTTGTCTGTTTTTCATTTTAGACATCCTAGTGGGTATAGTGGTATCTAATTGTAGTTTTATAACCTTAGTAAATATTCATATAATGGATAGTCTTTAAATGCTCTGTACATAGTACATGTCACATAAACACTGACTAAACCAAACTGAAGTGTTTCAATGCTCTATTCATTCCATAAATAACTGAGGGTCCACAGTGTGCTAGCTCTAATGCATCTGCTATAATTTGGCAAGGTCATGAAGGTAGACTGTGGAAAAGAAAGGCCTGGGTTCAAATCCCTCATCTGTCACTTATTGACTGTATAAACTTGGGCAGATTATTTAACCTTTCTGAGCTTTAGTGGGGCATGGTAGTAGTATCTACCTTGTGGTATAGCTATGAAGGTAAAATAAGATGATGTGTTTTAAGGGCCTAGCACAGTGGCTACATGGAATAGCCACTTGATGCATGTTAATTACTAGTACTGAGTGAATTGTTATTACTGAGTGGACTGAAGTATTAAAGACAAACAAAGCAAAATGCCTAATAATAGCACTATGTCATGTAGGCCATAATGGAGCTATTTATATGTCTCTGTCCGTAACAATGAGGTCACCCTCTTGTCCTTATTATTAGGCTATTATACAGACTAATTATATACTGTTTACACAGTGGTTTGAGTTCTAAAATACATATAAATGAATAGTCTAATTTAAGATGTGTTAGCTTTAAGAAACTAATCGCATATTCAGAAACAAGAGATTTTGGCTAAGAAAAACTTAGACTTCATGAAAGTCACAGCTCCTACAGGCAACATTATTTTGCTGTTACCCTTTTCTCAGCTAGTCAGTATGTGGGAAACAATATTATTTTTCATTTGTATGAGACAATTCCTTATTGCACTCCTTAGCCCACAACAGAACAAACATTTCATACGATGTTAGCTCTTAATAAAAAATGCAAGGTTTGTTTTTGAATTTTGAGGACATATTTTTAAATTTCATAGTTGGGCCAGAGAGCTTTCCTTCCAACTACACACATTTTTTTTTTCAGCAGACCAGCAACCATCCTACATATTTAAATGCAAGGGTTTGAAATAGAAATCTGCTTTGGGTTAAGGGTGTTTGGGAAGGCCTTGAGGTCAGCAGACCAGGAGGCTGGAGGATGGTTTTGATAAAAAAAAAAAAAAAAGGC
>NC_043702.1:90861106-90886146 GCF_006229205.1 Suricata suricatta | reverse complement strand
CTCAGTCGGTTAAGCCTCCGACTTCGGCTCAGGTCAGATCTCACGTTCGTGGGTTCGAGCCCCGTGTCAGGCTCTGTGCTGACAGCTAGCTCAGAGCCTGGAGCCTGCTTCCGGTTCTGTGTCTCCTTCTCTCTCTGCCCCTCCCCCTCTCATGCTCTGTCTCTCTCTGTATCAAAAATAAATAAAACATTAAAAAAAATTAAAAAAATAAAAAAGGCAGTGGTGTGAGCCAGGTCAAAGGTTCAAGTGCTAAGGTGGGGTGATAGGGTAGGCAACCAGAAAGAGTCTAATGGGGAGAAAGGACAACTGGAAGCTATTGAACACTGAGCCCACAAAATGAAAACAACTGGTAAGGTTAAACACAGACCTCAAAATCGGAGACTGAATTCGGGATCTGGAGATCTGTTCCAAAATGGAAAGAGATCTTCTGTGTGAAGTTAGAAAATGGAAGTAACTCTGGCTTACTGAGACTTGAAGAAGAGAAACCAAGCAGAAAGAAGACCTGCCCTAGGCAGAATTGGACTTGTTACCCAACTAAGTTAGATTCCTTTCTTTTGCTCATGAATGAATCACGTATGCACCAAGTTTCTTTTTGGATACTTTACAGTATATATAATATGGATGAAGGGGACCTCATTCATCTGGTGATCTAAGGACTCAAATGGCTGGATAGTGATGTTACTGTTTATCCATTAAGGGCCAAAAGAGAGAAAGGGCTCTGTAGAGGTTAAGGAAAGGGTCCAATTCCCACACCTATTGCTAAAGAAAGGGATACCCCTCCTATTAGAATACCCCACTTAGTGTATTTTATTCAGAAATGGCCTTTAATCACTAGGAAATGACAATATACAATAATTAACTCCATGCATTTCTCTCCTATCTATAAATGACCAACTTCATCACTCAATGTAAGCCACTGTAGGACAATCAAAAACCCCCAAAACCAAAACAGTAGTTAGATGTCATATACCTTCAGAAGTAGAAAATAAGGAAGAAGACTGAGAGATAGGATTGCATCTGAGGCAGTGACCCTGGTGACGGTCTCCTGGACAACACTCGTTATTTAAGGGACAGTCAACTGGGCTGTGCACAACTATCTTTCCTCATGGTGGTGGGATGTTTTCACTGAGTTAGACTTCCATTTGAATTACATCTGGATTAATGAGTTCCTTAAAAAAATGTAAATATATTTAGGAGGGGCAAAGAACTGTGGCTCATTCACTTCTGTGGATTAATTCCACGCAGGGTATTATGCACATATTTAACAACAGGAGCATTAACCAGTATTGCACTGAAGCAAGGTCCTGGAGGCCCCATGCTATGCCACATCACAGGGATGTCCCGAAGGCCCTACTGGTGCGGTGAGGGACTACAATGAGGGGATTGAAGAAGAGGCTATATACCAAACATTACCAAAGGAAATTGAATATTTTAACAACCAGGACTCTTATACCCATCTATACTGGTAAAGTACCAGCCCTGGTACCATATATTTTTTATCTTAATAGTTAGCTGAATTATGTGCAGAAGAGAATTCTGATTAAGAGAGGAAGGAGATGAAGATAATTCCAATGCCATGCCCTCATTTTATCCTCTCTTTGCCATTTAAGCTCACATTCTGCTCCTTGATCTCCTCCTCTCTGCATCTCTTAGTCCCCTGTTCATTACGGCTGATGGGCTGGGCTGAGTCATGTGCTAACATATACAATCTGTTTTTCCTGCAAGGGAAGGTCCCTCTTCTTGGCCCCGGCTCAAACCTCCAGCTGCAGCCACAGGGCACAGGGACAGATAGAAAATGAACATCTCTTAAAATGCTGACACTACAGAAATATTCACAAGCTGTTAAAAACCACCCAATTAGAACTGTTACAAACTTTTTGATTAAACAAGTTTTTGATGAGACTGGGCAAATCTGGTTAATTTGACAAAGATTAATTGACAAAATTGGAAATATGTAAAAATGTTAAATGTAGGAAATTAAAAATAAAGACTTTAAAAAAGAATCAGAAAGAAATTAGTATAAATAGAAAAATCTCCATAGGAAATGCAGAAAGTTTGGCAACATTCAGAAGAAAAATATGTTTATCAGTAGATTCAATTTGCTTAGGACTTTTCAACAAATTGAGTATTTTTTAAAATGCATGAAACTGGAGCAGATAAAGATAAAGTGGTAAGTAGCATGTGCACCTAAAGTCATTCTAAGCACATTTCACATCCTGGCTCTAAGTCACCAAATACAAAGCAAAAACACATCAAAACAAATGGTCTCCACATTATAGAACTCCAATTTATAGAAAACCATGTGTGTATAACAACACATAGTGAGGCCAGAATGGTTCAAAATGGTGGAAAAGAAAGATCCTTAACTTATCTCTTCCCATGTATACAGAAATATACACACATATATATAAATTCCCTCTCATGAAGACAGGAAAACTACCTGAAGAGCTTATCCACAATATTTGATGTAAAGGCCACATCGAGATGGGTAGGAGAGGGAGAGATGTGGTTTTGTCAAAAGTCTGATCCTTGGCATACGGAGCGATCTTAGCAGTTTAGCACTTCTCCTAGAGAAGCAAGGTGCTAGCACCCCACATCAGACACCCCAGTCCTGGCAATTTACACTGGAAAGATTCCCCAAAAAGTCTGGCTGATCTGAAAATACATGAAAGGGGTGCAACAGTTGACTAGATGATGCAGAACATGAAACGATGCTCAGTGTCACTCATCATCAGGGAAATACACATCAAAACCACACTGAGATATCACCTCACACTGGTCAGAGTGGCTAAAATGAACAAATCAAGAGACTATAGATGCTGGCGAGGATGTGGAGAGATGGACACCCTCCTATACTCTTGGTGGGAATGTAAACTGGTGCAGCCAGTCTGGAAAAACAGTGTGGAGGTTCCTCAAAAAACTATCCATAGAACTCCCCTATGACCCCGCAATAGCACTGCTAGGGATTTACCCAAAGGATACAGAAGTGCTGATGCATAGGAGCACGTGTACCACCATGTTCATAGCAGCACTTTCAACAATAGCCAAATCATGGAAAGAGCCTAAATGTCCATCACCTGATGAGTGGATCAAGAAGATGTGGTATATATACAATGGAGTATTACATGGCAATGAGAAAGAATGAAATCTGGCCATTTGTAGCAAAGTGGATGGACCTCGAGGGTGTCATGCTAAGCGAAATAAGTCAGGCAGAGAAGGACAGATACCATATGTTTGCACTCATAGGTCTAACAGGAGAAACCTAACAGAGGACCATAGGGATGGGAAGTGGGAAAGAGAGTTGGGGAGAGTGAGGGACACAAATCATGAGAGACTATTGAATACTGAAAATGAACCAAGGACTGAAAGGGGAGGAGGAGGGAGGTAGAGGGTGATGGTCATGGAGGGTGGCACTTGTGTGGAGAAGCACTGGGTGTTATATGGAAACTAATTTGACAATAAACTATTATAAATTTTAAAAAATAAAATAAAGATATACATAAAACATTTTATCCAAAAGTAGCAAAACACATTCTTCTCAAATACACATGGAACATTCTCTGAGAAAGATCACATGTTACGACACAAAACAGGTCTCAGTAAATTTAAGACTGAAATCATACCATTTTCCAACCAAAATGGTATGAAACTAGACATCAACTACAAAAAGAAAACAGGAAAAAGTCACAAATGGGTGGAGCCTAAACAACATGCTATTAAAGAACCTAAGGCCAATGAAGAAATGTGTGTGTATGCACATGAGAAATGAAAACAGAAATATGATATATCTGTATATAAATATGTCTATAAAAATAACAAAATCTATAGAATGCAGCACAGGAGGTGCTAAGAGGGAAGAGTATGATAGTACAGGACTATCCCAAGAAACAAGAAAAATCTCAATCTAAAGGAGCACCTAAAGGAACTAGAAAAAGGAAAACAAAGCCCAAAAGAAGGAAGAAAATAATATTAGAAGGAAGGAAATAATAGATATCAGAGTGAAATAAATGAAATAAAGACAAAAAAAAAAACAACAACAGAAAAGATCAGTGAAACAAAGAGTTGCTTTCTTAAAAAGGCATAAAAAATTGACAAACTTCTAACTAGATTCCGGAAAAAGAGAGAAGGTTCAAATAAAATCAAAAATAAAAGAGAAGTTACAACTGGTAACAGAAATACAAATGGTCAGAATAGACTGGCATGAGCAATTACAGGCCAATAAATTGTACAACCTAAAAGAAGTGGATAAATTTTTAGAAATACACAATTTTGCAAGACTGAATCATGAAGAAATAGAAAATCTGAACACATGAATTACTAATAATGAGGAGACTGAATCAGAAATCACAAAATTTCCAACAAAAGTCTACAAGAGATGGCTTCACTAGTTAATTCTACCATACATTCAAGAAGATTTAATAACATACTTCTCAAAATCTTTCAAAAATGGAAGAGGAGGAAATGCTCCCAAACTCATTTTATGAGACCAACATCACCCCGATACTAAAATCAGACAAGTACACCACAGGAAAAGAAAATTACAGGCCAATATCCCTGACAAACATAGATGTAAAAATCTTTATTAACATATTAGCGAACAGAATTCAACAATATATTAGACATGATCAGGAGGCATTTATTCCAGGGAAGCAGGAATGATTCAACATCTACAAATCAATGTAATACGCTACATTAAGAAAAAGGAATGATAAAGATAATCTCAATGGATGTAGAAAAAAAGCATTTGCCAAATTCTGATATTCATTTATGATAAAATCTCTCAACAAAGTAGGTAAGGAGGCAAAGTACCTCAACATAATAAAGGACATATATGACAAACCCACAGCTAACATCACACTTAGTGGGGAAAAGCTGAAAGTTCTTCCTCTTCAGAGTAGGAAAAGAAAAGAATGCTGACTTTCACTTTTATTTAACATAGTATTATAATTCCCAGGTACAGCCATCAGACAAGAAAAAGAAGACAGACATCTAAATGACAAAGGAAGAAATAAAACTGTCACTATTTGTAGATGACATACTATACACAAAAAACCCTAGACGCCATCAAAAAAATGGTTAGAAATAATAAATGAATTCAGTAATGTAGAATACAAAACTAACATATATAAACTTATTGCATTCTATCCATTACTAATGACTCAATCAGAAAGAAAAAATAAGAAAACATTTCCATTACAATGACAATAAAATGGCATAAAATACTAATGAATAAATTTATTCATGGAGAGGAAAGATCTACACACTGAAAAGTGTAAGACAGAAAGAAACTGAAGACACAAATATATGAAAAGATATTCTGTGCTCATGGATTAAAAGATTAATATTGTTAAAAAGTCCATACTATGAAAAAGAATCTAGAGGTATAATGCATCTGTATCAGATCCCAATGGCATTTTTCACAGAACTAGAACAAATAATCCTAAAATTTGTATAGAACCACAAAAGACCTTAAATAGATAAAGCAATCTTGAGATAGAAGAACTAAGTTGAAGGTATCAGGCATCCTGATTTCAAAATATACTATAAAACTACTGTAATCAAGGCACTATGGTATTGGCATAAAAGCAGACATAGATCAATGGAATAGAATAGAGCACAGAAATAAATCCACAAATCTATGGCCAATTAATTTATGAAAAAGAAGCCAAGAACATACTATGGAGGAGAGAACAGTACCTCCAATAAATGGTGTTAGGAGAACTGCATAACCACATGTAAAAGAATGCAAGTAGAACACTGTCTTAAACCATACACAAAAATTAACTCTAAATTGATTAAGACTTCAATGTAAGACCTGAAACCATAAAAGTATAAGAAAATTAGTCTTGGAGTTGAATTTTTGGATCTGATTCCAAAGCAAAGGCAACAAAAGCAAACATAAATAAGTGAGGCTACATCAAACTGAAAAGCTTTTGGAGTGCTTGGGTTGCTCAGTCGGCTAAGTGTCTGGCTTCAGCTGAGGTCATGATCTCACGCGTTCGTGGGTTTGAGCCCCACATCAGGCTCTGTGTTGACAACTCAGAGCCTGGAGCCTGCTTCGGATTCTGTGTCTCCTTCTATCTCCCCCTGCCTCTCTCCCACTAGTGCTCTGTCTCTCTTTGTCTTTCAAAAAGAAAAAAAATGTTAAAAAATTGAAAAACAAACAAACTGAAAAAGCTTTTGGACAGTGAAGTAAACCATCAACAAACTGAAAAGGAAACCTACTGACTATAATTGTAAACCATATACCTGATAAGGGGTTAATATCCAAAATATATAAAGCACTCAAACATTAAGAGTAGAAAAACAAACAATATGATTCAAGAATGGGCAGAAAATTTGATGAGACATTTTTCCAAAGAAGACATACAGATGGCCAAGAGGCACATAAGAAGATGTTCAATATTACTAATAATCAGAGAAATACAAATCAAAATCACAATGAAATATCACCTCACACTACTTAGAACAGCTATTATCAAAAAGATAAGAAATCATAAGTGTTGGTGAGGATGTGGGAAAAAAAGTAACAATGTGTGGGAATGTAAATTGGTGCAGCCATTATGGAAGACAGTATGGAGGGTCCTCAAAAAATTAAAAATAGAACCACCACATGATCCAAATATTCCACTTTTGGGCATTTATCCAAAGAAACAAAAACACTAATTTGAAAAGATATATGCACCTCTAAATTCATTACTGCATTATTTACAATAGCCAAGATGTAGAAGCAGCCCAAGTAACCACCAATGAATGAACGTATAAAGAAAACGTGGAGTGTGTGTACATACATAAATATAGGTATGTATACACACACTGACTACTACTTAGCTATAAGAAGGGAACTCTTGCCATTTGCAACATGAATGGACCTTGAGGGTATTATGCTAAGTGAAATAATTCAGAAAAAGAAAGATACATACCACATGATTTCACTTATGTATGGAGTCTAAAAAAACCAAACCAAACTGAACTAAACCCAACTCGTACATACAGAGAACATGCTGGTGGTTATCAGGGTGGGGAGGGAGTTGGAGCAGGACTGAAATGGATGAAGGAGACTAACTGTATACAAAAATTGAACTATGATGCTATACACCTGAACCTAAAATGTTATCTACCAATTTTACCTCAGTACAAAATCAAAAAATATATACTATTAAAAAATGACAGGCACTAAAAAATCTATGGGCAGTAACACTAAACTGTAAAAGAAAAACAACTGGCTCAGGAAGATTTGGTAAAGATGACTGGGTGATTTTTAAAAAACTTCATACACAGATACATATTCTTCTTCAAATACACTTGAAAACAATAAATATGTATATACGGGGGAAGATGCATTTTAAATTCTTAATACTTATCTTAAAAAATGAACCCTTAAGAGTAACTCAATAGTTAGGAAATTTTAGAGAACAACATAATTTTAGTTACATATTTTTAAAACACCTAGGATTTTAAATATTTACTGATTTTTTTATAGACTAAAATATATAAACATTACCAAAAGGGAAGTAGTTTTTTAAGCAAAAGAAAAATGTCTTAGATGTAATCCTTCTATTTTTTAAACAATATTTGATACAATGGCATTCTAGTATCCTAAAAAGAAAATGTACTCGCCATGTAAATGAAATACCTACAAAATTTAATAAGATTCCACATAAAAAACATGGTTTCTTCCTTTGGAACGAAACTTTATAGACTTTAATTTTATTCCTATAATATCTTTCAAAAATTAAATTAATTCTTTCAGAAATTAAAATTAAACTCCCCTATATGGAATGAATAAGTCATAGAGTAAAAGGCACAGCATACAGAACACAGTCAATGATACTGTGATAGAAAGGCATGGGGATAGTAGCTACACTTGTGGTGAACATAATATAATGCATAAACGTTCCAAAGCAGGATTTTGCACACCTGAAACTAATGTAACATTCTGTGTCAACTGTACTCAAATAAAAAAATGTTAAACTCCCCCTAACTTTCATACCATAAGACCAAAGGGGCTAGGAAAAAACAGTTTGAATGACTGTAAGCTTCTCTAATGTTCTCTGATAGTATTTATTAGAAAAGTACCCACCATTCAAAATTTACAAATAGTAATAGTGTAATGTTTAATTCCTACTCTTTTTTTTTAAGTTTATTTATTTATTTTGAGAGAGAGAGAAAGCACATGTGAGCAGGGGAGGGGCAGAGAGAGGGAGAGTGAGAGAATCCCAAGTGGGGCTTGAACCCAAGAACTATGAGATCATGACCTGAATTGAAACCAAGAGGTGGATGCTGAGCTGGCTGAGCCACCCAGGTGCTCCAGATCCCTGTTCTTTCTAAAAACTAAATATTTCTGTTGAAGTTGTTATTGCATTTTTTACTCTTTCCCCAGACTCATTCTCCTCCTTCCATATAAAATCAATATTACAAGTTTAAAATGGGTTATTCCAATATTTGTTTGTATATTTCATTATGTATACATAAATACACACTATTATTTGTGTGTATGCACTATGCATTTTTAAAATAACATGTTTTCAAAATCTGGTCATGTTGAGACATAAATGTAATTCATTCATGTTAACCAAAATATCTAAATACCCATATAAGTATTCCAAAAACGAATTCAATAAACATTCTTGCACATGTATCCTTCTACCCATGAGTGAGAAGATATTCCTAGAAATGGAATTGTTTGGTTTTAAGGGCATTTCCGACTACCAGATACTACCTAAATTCTCTCCCAAGGGGTTACAACAATTTATACTCCTACTCCGCAGTATATGAGAGTTTGGTATATAAAAGGTTCCTGACATTTTTGGTATGTTAAGTATTTCCATTGTTGCCAATCTAACAGATGTAAAGTATGGTATTAGTGTAGTTATTTTAAAAGTGTTTTGCATGTATGGAAGGAAAGAGCCACTAAGCACATACACTGATGATGTCAAGAAACAGAGTTTTTTGTGCTGGATAAGGGAAACATAAATGCTTCTGTTTGCACAGAGGGGAGGAGAAGAAGAATCTGGTGGTGCTGAATTTGAACTGGAGTCTCAGAGTGAACTTATGAACTAAAAATGCACAAATACATACATATATACATATTAATCTGTCCATGACAAAATGTATGTTATATGTCTGTAAATCGCTGTATACACTGAAAAGAGCCTAGAAGTAATTACATTCCAGAGCAGTAAAACAAACAAACAAACAAACCCTGATTTCTAAGTATCATTTTCCAGTAGAAGGAATCAAAGCTCCTTAAAGAAATGTCCAGCTCCAGGTTTGGGACAAAGAAAATACAAGGCTAATCTCAAACTGTTTGTCAGAAAGCAAGGAAGCAGTCAAAGAAATGTAGGGATGTGTTTAAAAAATGAAAGAAAGAAAAGGAAGAAAGGAGCTTCCATAAACCGATCTTAAGGAAAACAAAGAAAAAAGTAAAGGATTGTAACATATTGACAGTAACAGACTTCCCAAGCTCACAGTGATATTTTTTTAATGAGGAAAAGTAAAGTTGGTCTTTAAAAAAAAAATGCCAGCTAATTAACCTATAAGCAAAGATAGAATTAGAAAAACCATTAATTAAAAACTGATTCAGAGAGGGGCGCCTGGGTGGCTCAGCCAGTTAAGCAGCCGACTTCAGCTCAGGTCAAGATCTCACAGTTCGTGAGTTCAAACCCGCATTGGGCTCTCTGCTGTCATTTCAGAATCTGGAGCCTGCTTTGGATTCTGTGTCTCTTGCTCTCTCCGTCCCTCCCCTGCTTGCACTTGCACTCTCTCTCTCTCTCTTGTTCTCTCTCAAAAATAAATAAATGTTAAAAAAAAAAAGTTCAAAAAAAACTGATTCGGAAAGATCACAGTGAATGCTAAGACCACCAGATGAAAGGTTCTGAGGACAGGACAGTGCTATGATCTCAAAGTGCCACACCACAGATTACTTCCTAATTGTAAATGGAAAACATACCTTTACAATTTGCCTTATTTTGGTGAGACAGAGCTCCTTTCCACAGTTTATTGGCTACTCAAGGGTCCTCCTAATGCTCACATTCTTCACCTGTTTTTCTGTTGCCTTATTTGCATTTTACTAATTAAGTCGTATAAATTGTTAGATACTTTGGACACTGTTATGCAGGTATCTCTACTGAGTCTGTGACCCGTTTGGTTACACTCTCTGTAGCAAAATTAATACATCTTCCCCTATCCTCAGGATCATAAATATAGCCACTGACATTTTCCTCAGAAGGCTGGATTCTACTGAGCCGCATTTCTGAGGGGCTGAACAGGGAGCACTGGTCTGTAACTGCTGGAAGCTATGAGGCACCGGTGGAGCCACCTTGCAATGTCATCTTGTGGTTCTAAGAGGTTTTCCACCTTCATGGGGAAGCTCCTTTCAACAGCATAAACAATTAAAAGTGGCTATTTAAGAAATATATGACAACGTTATAGTTTCAGGATATTAAAGAATAAAAAAATAAAGAATTTGTCAGATGCTCTTACATGAGTGAATAAAATTTCATTCCTGAGCTCTTCAAAACTTTCATTTGGAGTCCAAGCTTCAGCAAACTGCAGGAAATCCCATTTTTCCTTATCACCTTCCTCAGCCTGAAGTCGTTCCTTCCGACCATTCAGTGTACTCCCTGTAACTTGTGTCTGTAAGATGAAAGGAATGTGAATTTTACAAATTTTACAAAAGTTCTCTCACAGTTTAGCTGACCCTTGCTATGCAGTAATGTGATTTTGCATTTAAACCACGAGTAATCCATTAAAGAAACTCTTATCGTTTCAAACTATCATTGGACTTTAGTGATAAACTTACAACCAAATTACCAAGTCAATGATTCCTATGCCTAATGAGAAAAATGTCCAGCTAGAGAAGTTATAATATTTGTTCTTCTCATAAAAACTTTTATTCTGATATTTATAAACTTTGAAATTGAACCTACATATAATTGGCCATTCTGAATATCTATACTCAATGCTAGAAAAGCATCCTCTAATAATTAGTCAAATCCTTTCTGTAAATACCCCTACAGGCTGGGGAGGAAAAAGACAGCTGAGTGGAAAGAGCAAGCAATGGTCCCTCCTACCTTTCTGGAGTCCAGACACAGGCTGTCCTCTGTCCAAAATTAGCTGGGAACTCACTCCTCCTGAAGAAAGGTTTATTCTTAGCTTACAAAAAGGACTTGAAGTTTGAAACTGTTATGGTTCCTTGCTAGCGCTTCCTCTTCTGGCCTCCAGAATGGAAGACAGTAGGAAAACTTCATTTCTCTCTCTTATCCCAGAGGAAGAGATAAGATAAGCTACTACCAACTGAAGCTTCCTAAACTTGGTCATACCTATCACCATCTTAGTGAACCTGGATATCCTTTGTCTGAAAACACTACAACTCAGCCTCTGAACTTTCGAAGGTTCTGTATAATAATGAGTACGTCAGTAACCTTGGATTCAAGCTTTACCTTTCGATTCAACATTCCCCACATAAGGGAGTCTAGAGTCCCATTCGCGACAAGGTAGTGAATATTCACAGAACTGCACTGTCCAATTCGGTGTGCACGGTCTTCTGCTTGTTTTATATGACCAGGATCCCAATACAACTCGGCAAATACAACATGAGTTGCAGCAGTAAATGTCAAACCCTAAGCAAAATAAAGTGAAGAAATTGAGATGCAAATAAACTGAGAATGTAACATAGAGCCATAGATAATAAAGTCTTTCTGAACATGTTAAATAAACAAGAGAAAACTGAAGGACCTAAAAATAAATCAGCCTTTCATTTTAAGCCAAATTAAGAAAATTTAATTCATGAAAGGCAAATGAAAACTGCTTATTGCAAATGGCCAGGTAAACTACAAAAACCACCTTTAAAAGGTATTTCAGGGGCGCCTGGGTGGCTCAGTCAGGTAAGCATCTGGCTTTGGCTCAGGTCATGATCTCACGGTTCGTGGGTTCCAGCCCCGTGTCGGGCTCTGTGCTGACAGCTAGCTCAGCCTGCTTCAGAATCTCTACCTCCCTCTCTCTCTGACTCTCCCCTGCTCACGCTGTCTGTCTCTGTTTCTCAAAAATAAATAAAAAACTTTTAAAAAATTGAAAAATTAAATAAAAGTTTATTTCAATATTTCAAAAGTCAGTTTGATGGATATATATATAAACAAAATCATTTTATCTTCTGATGAGGACTGGATTCACATTACCACTGGCAAATCTAATAAAACAAATTATAAACGAGAATAAAATTTCTAACACATGGTATCCATAGTGACTAGGCAGAGAGCACTGACTTCCTCTATTCATGTAATTCAGTGTTGTTCCATAAAGCAAGAAAATCATGTCTCCAGTCACACTTTTCTCTTCCTATGAAATTTCTCCTACATCTCAAACACCCTGGAGTTTACTGGTTTGTATCTCAATATGTAACACAACTGAATTTATTGTGCAATTGCATTTTATATCAGTCTGAAACAGTATGACATTAATAAGTATTAAGTCTTGTTTTATAATCAATAAATGAGAAATAACACAAATCTCCTCAAACTAAGAATGTGTCCAAAAATCCATGATTTTAAAGTTGAAAGTCTGAGTGAAACGTGAGCTGTGCTTAAGTTGTTGACACATAGTAGTAAAGGATGTTAGGTGGTTGACAGAAATACCTACTATTCGTGGAGAGAATCATCTAATCCATACTGTTGTTCACATGTACTGGAACTTCCGTCAGAGAATGACTTTTGCAACTGCTGTGCTGCTATGTTTATGCTACCTAACTTAAAATAGTTTTATATCACATAACAATGTCAAACTAGCTTTCATTAAGTGGTGGCATGAGTTCTCAAGTTAAACATTTCCCTAAAGAACCATTACTTAGGAACAGAAGTTGGAGGTGATAAAAACATGGTGAACCAAATAGCCATCAAGCTAAACTGTGCTGCCCCTTAGCACAGGAAACACCACAAAATGTTAGACATGATGCTGAAGAATAAGAAGGAGTATTTAAAGAGGGATGGACACCTTTAAGCATCATATGACCATACAAGAATAAAGGGGAAAAACGCTGGCAAGACCCACTTCCTTTTGAGATACTACTAAACTGTAATGGAAGATTCACCTGCCTTAAGAACAGAGCCTTTTCTACTTGCTTTTATTCCTATGGACATACAGGCATTCAGGGATTTTGAATTAGAGCAGGTCTTCAGGAATAAAGTCTTGAATAAAATACACAATCATAATTTCAAAAAAGTCTTTTATCAAGCCATTCCCAAATCCTTCTGTTTGGCTTCCTCCACCCTTTCTTCTCTTATGCTATGAGCACTCCATTTTTAAGCTCTTTTGGAGGATATTCTTTCTGACTAGAATATTCTAATTGATATAAAACTCAGACAACTAGAAGTTTATTCTAAGATGAGGGAAATGTTGAGACAACCCTCCTTTTGGTTAGAACTCCTGGTGAGTTCTAGAACTTCTTCATCCTTATGGAGTTTCTCTCTATATATAATTTTGTAGACATCAATTAGCTAGCTAAAAGCAGGACGCTGGCCCTGTTCCAGATTCCACAGTCTACAGAAGATGCCAGATATGCTAGTTACCAGGTTGGACGCACAGCAATATGCTCAATTCCTTTTCCCTATGTTACGTGTCCTAGCCTAGACATTTATATCAAAATATTGTGGAATGTTAGTAAAAAAGAAGTCCAGAAGGATCTCCCTTACCTGGCGTGGCATTGTCTTCGATAAGAGCCATTCAGTTTTTATTTCTTTGTAACAGAACACCTCATTTTTAGTGTGACTAGACAAAATGAAGGCTACTTTCCCCTGCTTTCTTTGAAGTTAGTTGTAACCATGAGGCTAACTGCAGGTGAAGGGGCTGGAGGGTCAGCTGCCTGCATCACAGATACAGGAGATCTCCTGTGGAGAACTCCGGCAGGTCTCTGAGGGAAGTGCTACCTGTAGGAGCAGTAGAGCAGAAAGCCAGGAGAAGCCTAAGTCCTAAGGACTTTGTGAAACCACCATGCAAACCTGGGACGTGTCTACATGAGAGAATAAACTTTATGTGTTTGAGTCATCCTTAATTTGGGTTCTAATTTACTAGTAGTCAAACCCACTTTTAAGGGTCAAACCAGGGACACTCCATAAAAAGTTCTCAGTCTGCCTTGCATCAGAGGCTCTGGTGAAACCAATCAAATAAGATAAATGCTACAGGAAATGAAAGGGAATTCTATGCAAATTCAAAGTAAGTAAAAAAAGATCATGGAAAAGTATTACAATCAAATTAGCTATATACTCTTTTAGGAAATTCTTTCCTTGAGAATTTAGGAAGCTTTAAGTCAAAGTGTTGAGGTCTTTCTCAAATATTCTTGAAAGTAGAATATTTATTACACCTTTATCTTGATATAAAGTTATAATTATGGTTAGTGACCTTTTTATTATCTTAATGACATTTCATTATCAAATTAACACCTGAAATTTCTTACCTGGCCAGCAGCCTGAATGCTTAGGATAGCCACACGAGTATCAGGATCTTTTTGAAACTGATTAACTAGATGTATTCTTTCTGAAGACGGAACACTTCCATCTATCCTAATGTAGCGTGCCTAGTATCAACAACGGAAATGGCAACATTAGCACAAACCCTGATACACCCATCTCATTTTATATATTTTATGCCTGATTTTTATGCTCACATGACAAAATAGAAATGTGTTAAGATGAAAGGTTTGTAAATGTTATATAAGAAGAATCTTAACCACATTTTTTAACGCGTCCTATAACAATTCCACATTTTTAAATCTTTTAATCTACTTGAGGGCAGGATCTGTGTCTAATTCATCTTCTTACCATCAATGCCAAGGGAATGCCTTGTATAAAACAGGGCTCCATAAATCATCACTGAGCTAATGTCGTCGGTAAAATTCCATGAAAATTCACATGCAAACTTTAAATTTTTTTTTAATGTTTTATTTATTTTTGATACAGAGAGAGACAGAGCATGAGAGGGGGAGGGGCAGAAAGAGAAGGAGACATAGAACCAGAAGCAGGCTCCAGGCTCTGAGCTAGCTGTCAGCACAGAGCCTGACACGGGGCTCGAACCCACGAACGTGACATCTGACCTGAGCCGAAGTCGGAGGCCCAACCGACTGAGCCACCCAGGTGCCCCACATGCAAACTTTAAATGACAGATCAGACTAACTTTAAAGTTACAGGTTCACTAATTCTAAAATAAAAATAAAGCCAGACAGGGAAGAAGGGAGAAAGAGGATTTTACCCACATTATTAAGGAGTCATGAAGAATAATGCATTTATTTCTGAAGTGTCTCAACATTAACTGGGGAAATATCTTGTTTAATGTACCATTTGAATGCATTTTTTTCACATTCCTAAGCTTAAAAGATATATGTAATAAGGTCACCTCCATTGAGTTGGGGAACCAAGACACTCACACACATTTTTTTAACAAGTAGGGACACATTAAGTGTTAAATAGAACACTGCTGTCTTTTAGGAATGATTTGGGTTGGGAAAAGGGAGCAATCAGTGTGAGAATAGCTAAAAACAACTCATTACTCAACTTTGTAAAATTCAGTAGAAGTCCTGAATTTCAAAGAGTAGTCTCATTTGTATAAGCACTTTTATGGAAACATAGCCTTAAATAGTTGAGATATATAAATATTCGCTTTCACAAGGAAATAGTCAATTATTAAGTAGAATGTCCCAGATTAACTTTGTGTCTTCACAAACATATAAATTCATCAGTGATCAATTTAATATCCAATGAGAGAGATTTTAAGATCTTCTGATGGTCAATCTAAAGAAAATATACACTGTCAGGCTAGAGAGAGTTTTGAAGAAATTCACCTCCAAAGCAGGACTACCTATCATTTTTAAATGTTAGCGATGTAAACACATCTAAACACATCAGTAGAGCGGAAGTGGGGAGAAGAGACAGATGACCATACTTAGAATAGATCCCAGTGGTTTTAAGGTTTTAAGTTTAATGGAATCAGAATACAAAAATATTATGAATCTAATTCTATTGCCCAATCATTTAAAAATATTTCTAAGATTAATTAATTCTTCCTCAGAAGGTGTTTTAAAAATACTATATGAGAGGGAATGACATATGGCCCTTTGTAGGAAAGTGGATGGACCTTGAGGGTGTCATGCTGAGTGAAGTAAGCCAGGCAGAGAAGGACAGAAACCATAGGTTTGCACTCATAGGTCTAGCAGGAAAACAGGAGAGACCTAATGGAGAACCAGGGGGAGCGGAGGAGGGAGAGAGAGTTGGGGAGAGAGAGGGATGCAAAACTTGAGAGACTATTGAATGCTGAGAATGAACTGAGGGTTGAGGGGGAAGGGGGAGGGGGAAAAGAAGTGGTGGTGATGGTGGAGGGCACTTAAGGGGAAGAGCACTGGGTGTTGTATGGAAAACAATTTGACAATAAAATATTATGGAAAAAAAATAAAAATTACATTAAATATGAAAAAAAATACTATATGATAATTAGAGGCACTTGGTTAAGTGTCTGATTTGAGTTCAGGTCATGATTTCATGGTTAGTCAGTTCAAGCCCCATATCGGACTCTGATGTCAGGGTGAGCCTGCTTCAGATCGTGTCTGTCTCTCTCTACCCCTTCCCCACTTGCACTCTCTCTCTAAAGTGAATAAGCATTTAAAAAATACCATATAAAGGGTGCTGGGTGGCTCAGTCGGTTAAGTGTCTGACTTTGGCTCAGGTCATGATCTTGTGGTTTGTGAGTTTGAGCCCCATGTGGAGCTCAGTGCTGACAGCTCAGAGCCTGGACCTGCTTCCGATTCTGTGTCTCCCTTTCTCTCTCTCTCTTCTGTCCCCTGCTCACACTCTGTCTCTCTCTCTCTAAAATAAATATTAAAAAAATTAAAAAAAATTTTAATGTTTATTTATTCTTGACAGAGAGAGACAGAATGTGAGCGGGGGAGGGGCAGAGAGACAGGGAGACAAAGAATCTGAAGCAGGCTCCAGGCTCTAAGCTGTCAGCACAGAGCCCCATGTGGGGCTCGAGCCCCCAAGCTGTGAGATCATGACTTGAGCTAAAATCGGAAGCCCAACCACTGAGCCACCCAGGCACCTCAAAATTTTTTTTTTTTTAAAACGGAATCAATATTAAAGAATATACTATATGATACTCAATGTGAGATATTATCATAAATCTTTCTATGAAGGAAACACTAGAATTACTTCTTTGGTAATGTTAATAAACATAGTGTCAAATGCTCATAGTATGTATACAAAGTTTTAAAAAACATGGCTTAATTCCTCATGTAAAAATCTACCTACATAAGCAAGTGGTTCTGCCACTCCATGTATATTAAGCTCACACAATTTGTCAGGAAATTTCTTCTGGATGTTTCTGAGCATCTCCAAAAGCCCTCAGCACATAAAGAGAGATGACAGATTTAAACTCTGAAAGAAAAAAATGGCAGATGCTCTCTCTGATAAGCCTGTTGGAGAATTGGGTGAACCTAAGAAAATGCAGTTAAGGCCAGCAGGTTTGGAGAGTTTATCTGATAGCGGACCTGGGTCATATGTTTCAAATTCCCCTGTACCACATCTTACAAGCAACATACTGGTTTTTTAAAATTTTTAAACATTTATTTATTTTTGAGAGACAGAGAGAGACAGATCATGAGCAGGGGAGGAGCAGAGAAACAGGGAGACACAGGATCTGAAGCAGGCTCCAGGCTCTGAGCTGTCAGCACAAAGCCTGATGTGGGGCTCGAACCCACAAACTGTGAGATCATGACCTGAGGCAAAGTCAGGCACTCAACCGACTGAGCCACCTAGGCACCCCAGCAACATGCTGTTTAAAGTTAAAAGGTATGACTGTGGTTGGACACTAACATGGGATGAATTCATTTTCTGTTTCCCCTCAACATCATCCACATTCTAAGGTTGCCTTGTGGGTAAATAAATGCTTTAATTTTTAACTGTCTATATCAGTCTCAAATGGTATATCCAGTAACAATACTGCAATTTGCAATATAGGCTATCAAGTTAGCATACTTTAATCAATTCAGATAATCAGATTAGTGGAAAATTATAAGCCTGGAAGAAAAGAAAAACTTTAACAGTATATCATCAATATAATAGTAATATAATATTACTATAATTTACAAGAAGAAAATATAATAATAATATACCATCATTTAAACAAGGTCAAAAAACCTCAATTACAAGACTACAATTGGTGTTTATTATATTAAAAATCTGCATTCTAAAAAGTATTTTATAGAAAAATAACATACCTTGTTTTCTATGACTGCTTCTGTGCAAGCTTGGAGCATGCTTAAATGATGGGCGAAAACCAGAAATTTAAGGGAATCATTCTGAAGCATCATCTTAATATAGTCCTTTACAGCACCTGCCTAAATATTAAAAGTTAAATCTCATTAATGATATGCAAGTCTTTATTTAAAAATCATGTCACCTATGTCACTTTCTTTTCATAAAGCATGAAAAACTTTTCATAAGTCAGTAAATTTCTATGAACTTTTAACTGCTTTGTGCCCTGGGTAGCCTAAGGAAAGAGAGGCCCACATCTAAGGAGAAAAGGAAAAAAGAGACAAAAGAGAGGGAATAAAAACAAACAAACAAGCAAACAAACAAAAACCACCTTGAGAAGTAAAACAAGAACAAGGTGAGAATCAAAAGAAAAAGTTTCAGTAGAAAACATGTAGTCAATTAGGTTATGGCCAAAAATGGATTGATGATTTTGTTTAGAAGATCATTTTCAAAAAAGCCCATATAAAAGATTATGTGGAATAGGGTTAAGGAGGAAAAGAATGAATGGCACTTTTTTTTTTTAAGAGATGACCAAAAATTAAGCAAGCTGGGACTGGAGCATAAGGGTTAAGGAAAGTTGATTCATTTGTTCTTTTTAACTAAGAAGCTTAGGTAGGTTTAGAAACAGGACATTTACGGTGTAGACTAACAGAAATGGAAAATAAGGGGCTCTAAGCTCATCTCCAAGATGGAGAAGGTTGTAGAAGAGGCTGAAGTGACAGGATGAAGAGAATAGGAGGGAGGTCAAGAGCACAGAAGACATATGGAGAAAGTGAGGGAGAAAGGAGAAAATCAAGAAAGCTCAGATTAAAAAAACTTTTCTTGTTTTTCAAGTTTATTTATTTATTTTGGGAGAAGAGAGTGAGTGAGAGCGTGCCAGTGGTGGGCGGTGGGGGGGAGGGGTACAGACAGAGAGCAGATGAGAGAGAATCCCAAGCAGGTTCCACACTATCAGCAAGGAGCCTGATGTGGGGATCAAATACATGAATAGTGAGGTTATAACCCGAGGTGAGCTCAAGAGATAGATGAGTAACAGACCAAGCCATCCAGGTGCCCCTAAGACGACTTTTCTTAGTTAACTTGAGGACAAGTTACCTATTAAGAATGAGATATCAATGTGAGATGAATTAAATAGGAATTAAATTTAAAGCATCAATTTAATCTAAAACACAAATATAGTCTCTTAATTTTTAAAAACTAGTTAGATCACTCAGTTGATTGGGTGACCAACTCTTGACTTTGGCCCAGGTCATGATCTCACAATTTGTGAGTTTGAGCCCTTCATCTGGTTCTGTGCTGACAGGGGGAGTCTGCTTGTGATTCTCTCTTTCTCTTTGTCCTTCCCCTGCTCACATGTGTGCTCTCTCTCTCTCTCTCAAAATAAACAAACTAAAAAAAATAAAAACTTAGGAATTTTGGGAAGAGAGCAGGCTGAACACATTGAACCTAGACTCCCTCTAAATGCTGTATGTATGTATGTATTCATTTATTTAATGTTTATTTATTTATTTTGAAAGAGATAGAGTGTGATCAGGGGAAGGGCAGAGAGAGAGAGAGGGAGTGACAGAATCCCAAACACGCTCTGAGCTGTCAATGTAGAGCTTGGACATGGGGCTCGATCTCAAGAACTGCAACCTGAGGTGAAATCAAGAGTCCAAAGCTCACCCAACTAAGCCACCTAGGCACCCTTCAATGCTGTATTTAAAAGATAGCAAAGCATATAGAGAACTCAAGAAGAATCAATAGTGACAAAACTTTGGAAGTTAAAAAGTAGACAGATGCTTAGTAACTGATTAGCCAACCTGACAGCTCCTAAAATGGAAGTATATAAAGTTGAGAAGCAAGTGGTTTAGAATAATGTAAAAAAAGGCTTAGGAAATGGTGCTAAGGGAAGTGAGGTTGGGGGTGTGGCTACACGGGAGGATTGGTCAAAAGAGTATTTAAGTAGTTGATTATGTACCAACACTGACCTAGATCTTCTCAGTACCTATTCCACATAATAGAGTACTTCTCCAATCTACCCTGTCAGAAAGCAAGAAATTTATTTTCTGGAGGGCATAAAACAGAAGGTATATGGATAAAGGAATCCCACACTGATGGTAGGCTGGTCTACAAAAATCACAGGGATTAAATAAAAGTTACATAACAAATGCACCCTTCTCCCTCAGCCTTTTTATCCTCTCATGTCTCCAAAAAGACAAAGAGGCCCAGGGGAGGAGCCAAGATGGCGGAGAGGAAGGGAGCTCTGTAAACTTCGTCCGCCCCATCTGTCGAACCAAGAAGGACATTACTGTCATCTGCAAGAGTGGAAGGAGAAAATACAGACTCCAGAAAGAAGACAACCTCAAAGATGCCTGAGTGAGTGTGAACTGGGGAGATTGGAAAACAGGCCAGCCCGAGAGGGGAAGGGGAGGTGGGAGCCCCAGCCCAACACAGGGAAAGCATGCGTGGAGCCCCTGAGAGACAAAGGGAAGAGAAAGAGACACTGAACATGCTCATAGTACTGTCTCTAGAGAAGAGATAAAGAACGTTTAACCCCGCACGGAGAGGAAAAACTCTCACTCCATATATAACCACTGGGCAGCATGAATCCCGAACCCGGGTGGCACAAGGGAAAAAAAAAGCCTCCAACCCTGTGCAATCCCGGCAGGGTGTCTCGCCTTCAGCATTGACCGCTTGAATCCTGATGCTGGGCGAATCCTGAATCCCAGGTACCAATAGGGAAAAAATAGCCCGCACTCCTACGTGATCCTGGCAGGGAGCTGGCACTGTGGGGGCGGGGCACGCACTTCGGCTATGGCTGTGGGAGTGCGCACCTCGCTTCCGGCAGCGCACCACGCCTCAGGCAGAGACGGCACAAATCCCTGCCAGCTTCAAGAGAAACTGTTCCCTCCCCCTAACAGATCCTGACTAAGAAGCTGCTGCCAAAGCGAGTACATCTCATCTGTGGTGGCATAAAAGTGCATGGACTAGGATTTTGAAGCAAGGCAGGCCTGGAAAATACAGCTTGGCTCAGCTGCGGCACAAGGAGATCGGACTCATTACAGTGACCTGAAGTGCTTAGTTCCTGCAGAGCTTGGGGCACCCCATTCTTGTCTCCACAACCACCAAAACGGGGCCTCCAAGAACAGACCCCAAAACGTACCTACACCAAACCACACCTATCCGTGAGGGGGAGCTGCTGCTTTTTTTGTACTTATTTTTTATTACTACATTTTTTACTTAAAATTTTTTTTTAATTTTTACTCTTTATTTCCCTTTTCTTTTCTCCGTCTTTTTTTTTTCTCTTGCCATCCAGATATATTCTCCCTTATGTAATCCTTTTCTTTCCCTTCGACTGGTTATACACTTTTAGACTGTCCACTGTCCTTTGTTGTCTCTGCTCCCCTTTATATTTTTCTTCTCTTCTTCTTCATCTCTTTCCTCTCCCTTTTCTTTTCTTCCTTTCCCCCTTTTAATTCGTATGTTTGTTTGATTTGTCTGTGTGTTTGCATGCTTCTGTTCCCTGTGTGGTTGTCTGTCTGTTTTCCTTCTTAGGGCTACCCCATGAAACAAGCCAAAGTATGCATGATGGTGAGACCCAAATATCCCTGAGTAGGGAAATAAAATAATCAAAGGCACAACAAGAGAAACTGAGAGACACCATTAAAAGAATATTTCCTATAACTACAGGCCCTGGACAGTCAATAAGCCTCCTTTAACAGAGCAATACTAACAGGTGCACAGTGCACAACGAGCTTTTTAAAACTGGCAAGAGACAGAAAACTAGCCAAAATGGCAAAACGAAAGAACTCTCCCCTGAAGAAACTCCAGGAATAAGTCACAGCCATAGAACTGCTCAAAACAGATAAAAACAACATAACTGAACAAGAATTTAAAACAATTGTCATAAAATTAACCACTGGGCTTGAAAAAAGCATCAGAGAAGCTACTGATACAATGACTGGGGATTTTCAAAATAAGTGTGATGAGTTAAAAAAGGCTATAAATGAGGTGAATAATAAAATGGAGGTGGCCACCTCAAGGACTGAAGAGGTAGAGAGAAGAATAGGTGAATAAGAAGACACAGTTATAGCAAAAGAGGAAGCCGAGAAAAAAAAAAGAGAGAGAGAAATTGATCCAGGAGCAGGAAAAGAGAATTTGAGACCTGAGTGATACAATCAAATGGAACAACATCCGTATCATAAGAATTCCTGAAGAGGAAGAAAGAGAGAGGTCCTGAAGGGGTACTAAACCAAATTATAACTGAGAATTTCCCACATCTGGGGAAAGAAACAGACATTCAAATTCAAGAGGCACAAAGAACCCCCTTAAGACATAATTTGAATTGACCTTGGGCACGACATATCATAGTGAAACTGGCAAAATATGCAGATAAAGAGAGAATTCTGAAAGCAGCTAGGGATAAAAGGGCCCTCACATACAAAGGGAAACCTATCAGAGTGGTTACAGACCTATCTAATGAAACCAGAGATTCATTTTAGACCTGAAGACACGTTCAGATTGAAAGTAAGGGGATGGAGAAATATCTATCATGAGACTGGAAGCCAAAAGAAAGCTGGAGTAGCCATACTTTTATCAGACAAACTGGACTTTAAAATAAAAGCAGTAACAAAAGATGAAGAAGGACATTATATAATAATTACAGGTTCTATCCATCAGGAAGAGCTAACAATTATAAACATCTATGCATCGAATTTGGGAGCGCCCAAATACATGAAACAATTAATCACAGACAGAAGCAATCTTATTGATAAGAATGTGCTAATTGCAGGGGACTTTAATACTCCACTGACAGCAATGGATAGATCAACCAGACAGAAAATCACTAAAGAAACAATGGATCTGAATGATATATTGGAACAGATGGAATGGATAGATATATTTAGAACTCTGCATCCTGAAGTTAGGAAATTCACCTTCTTTTCGAGGGCACATGGCACATTCTCCAAGATAGATCACATATAGTGGCGTAAAGCAGCCCTCCATAAATATAAACAAATTGAGGTCATACCATGCAAACTTTCAGATCAAAATGCTATGAAACTTGAAATCAACCAAAGGAAAGAGTCTGGAAAACCTCCAAAAATGTGGAGGTTAAAAACCACACTAATAAAGAATGATTGGGCCAATCAGGCAATTAGAGAAGAAATTTAAAAATATATGGAAACAAATGAAAACAAAAATATAACAATCCAAAATCTCTGGGCGCAGCAAAGGCAGTCCTAAGGGAAAAGTATATTGCAATCCAGGCCTATTTCAACAAACTACAAAAAGCACAAATTCAAAATCTAAAAGAGCACTTACTGGAACTAAAAGAGGAGCAGCAAGATCACCCCAAAACCAACAGAAGAAAAGAAATAATAAAGATCAGGGCAGAAATAAACAATATAGAATCCAAAAATAATATTCGAGCAGATCAATAAAACTAAGAGTTGGTTCTTTGAAAAAATAAAAAAAATTGATAAACCTGTAGCCATGCTCCTTAGAAAGAAAAGAGAGAGCACCCAGATAGACAAAATCATGAATGAAAAAGGATCTATTACAACCAATCCCTTAGAAATACAAGCAATCATTAGATATTACTATGAAAAATTATATGCCAACAAACTGGACAACCTAGAAGAAATGGACAAATTCCTAAATGCACATGCATTACCAAAATTCAAACCAGAAGAGATAGAAAGCATGAATAGACTGATAACCAGTGAAGAAATCAAATCTGTTATCAAAAATCCCCCAATGAATAAGAGCCCAGGGCTAGATGGATTCCCAGGGGCATTCTACCATAGATTTAAGGCAGAGCTAATACCCATTCTTCTCAAACTATTCCAAAAATAGAAATAGAAGGAAAACTTCCAAACTCATTCTATGAAGTCAGCACCACCTTGATACCCAAATCAGACAGAGACCCAGCAAAAAAAGAGAACTACAGACCAATATCCTTAATGAATACAGATGCAAAAATACTCAACAAGATAGTGGCAAATCGAATTCAACAGCATAAAAAAATTTATCAATCATGATCAAGTGGGATTCATTCCTGGGATACAGGGCTGGTTCAATGTTCTCAAATCCATCAAAGTGATACATCACATTAACAAAAGAAAATATAAAAACCATATGATCCTGTTGATAGATGCAGAAAAAGCATTTGACAAAATACAGCCATTCTTAATAAAAACCCTTGAGAAACTCGGAATAGAAGGAACGTACCTAAACATTATAAAAGCAGTTTATGAAAAGCCCACAGCTAATTTTATCCTCAGTGGGGAAAAACTGAGAGCTTTCCCCCTGAGATCAGGAACATGACAGGGGTGTCCACTCTACCACTGCTGTTTAACATAGTGCTAGAAGTCCTAGCATCAGCAATCAGACAACAAAAGGAAATAAAAGGCATCAGAATTGGCAAACAAGAAGTCAGACTTTCACTTTTCACAGATGACATGATACTCTACATGGAAAACCCGGCAGACTCCGCCAGAAGCCTTCTAGAACTGATCAATGAATTCAGTAATGTTGCAGGATACAAAATCAATGTACAGAAATCAGTTGCATTCCTATACACCAATAATGAAGCAGTGGAAAGAGAATCAAGAAATTGATCCCATTCACAATTGCACGAAAAACCATCCAATACCTAGGAGTAAACCTAACCAAGGATGTAAAAGACCTACATGATGAAAACTATAGAAAACTTATGAAAGACATTGAAGAAGACACCATGAAATGGAAAAACATTCCATG